>NC_052088.1:37926564-38291564 GCF_015852505.1 Tachyglossus aculeatus | reverse complement strand
ATTTATTAAGCACTTACTATGTGCAAAGCACTGTTCTAAGCGCTGGGGAGGTTACAAGGTGATCAGGTTGTCCCACGTGGGGCTCACAGTCTTAATCCCCATTTTACAAATTAGGGAACTGAGGCCCAGAGAAGTGAAGTGACTTGCCCAAAATCACACAGCTGAGAAGTGGTGGAGGCGGGATTTGAACCCCTGACCTCTGACTCCAAATCCCATGCTCTTTCCACTGAGCCACGCTGCTTCTCCTAATATATCTATATTAATGCCTTTCTCCCCCTCTAGTCTGTGAGTTCGCCGTAGGCAGAAACGTCTGTTGTTGTATTGTACTCTCCCAAGTGCTCAGTACAGTGCTTTGCACACAGTAAGTGCTCAGTAAATACAATTGAATGAAAGAAATAAAGCTCAAGAACTGAAGCGTGATTAGGGAGCTTTCGTTCACAAAAGAAATCGCATTAGGCTCTGGAAAATGAATTTTTTTTTTCCTGTTTTAATCGGATGATGCTTTGGTGACTCTGTTTTTGTATTTATTTTTGTACTCCTGCAGTGGCTTTGCAGATCTGCTTTCTAGCTACCAAATTAGGGTTTAGCAGGGATAATTGAATTGTTGTGGAAACCGCTCTCCAGGTTTCGTGGGTTTCTGACTTTTGCCACCCAAGATGCCGACTGATCTGCTTCAGAACCTGCTCCGAGTTTTGCTTTGAGGGTTTGTTTTGCAACATCCATCACCTGCCCTATAGGTGATCACTTTCAGTGCAGTGCTCTCCCACTAAGCGCTCAATAAATACGATTGAATGAATGAATGAATGAACGTAAATTAAAAAAACAACAACAAATAAAAAATAGTTCACAATTTTTACTCCTCACTCTTTCTCCGCAGTAATAGACTGTGAGTCCGCTGTTGGGTAGGGACCGTCTCTATATGTTGCCAACTTGTATTTCCCAAGCGCTTAGTACAGTGCTCTGCATACAGTAAGCGCTCAATAAATATGATTGAATGAATGAATGAACGTACATTAAAAAAAAAACAAATAAAAAATATTCCACAATTTTTACTCCTCACTTTCTCCGCAGTAATAGACTGTGAGCCCGCTGTTGGGTAGGGACCGTCTCTATATGTTGCCAACTTGTATTTCCCAAGCGCTTAGTACAGTGCTCTGCACACAGTAAGCGCTCAATAAATACGATTGAATGAGTGAATGAATAATAGATCGATCTGAAGTAAGGAGTATTTTTGCTGGTTCCCTTGTCTTGTTGTAGTACGTCTCTATATGTTGCCAACTTGGACTTCCCAAGCGCTTAGTACAGTGCTCTGCACACCGTAAGCGCTCAATAAATACAATTGATTGATTGATTGTTCTAGTGCATCTCTATATGTGCCAACTTGTACTTCCCAAGCGCTTAATACAGTGCTCTGCACACAGTAAGCGCTCAATAAATACGATTTGATTGATTGATTCTTGCTCAAGAAAACAAGATTGAAAATATGGAATTTCTGTTAGCTAAACCAGCTATCTTGATTGGTCAAAAAACAACCAAAAACCGGTCCACGTCCCTATTTTATTGGGTTTTCCCACTTGATGTTATTTCACCATTTGCTACATAAAGAATTGAGGGTCAAAGTAGGACTGATTGATCAACCAAGGGTATTTATTGAATGCTTACTGTGTGCAGAGCACTGTACTAAGTGCTCAGGAGAGTCCAATGCAGCAGAATTGATGATGCTCCCAAGAATGCCCCGTTCAGACCCTAAAATCAATATTTCCACAGTTCTCCAGTGAGTCGTGGGTGGCTCCCCAGGGCTCAAGTAGCCTATCTGTTGGGTCATTTTTAGAATCGAAAGGGCAGTGTACAGGAGTGCTTAATCATAAACAAAAAGGTATCAATCAATCAATCAATAAATAAATACGGTTGATTGATTGATTGATGCCTTTTTGTTTATGATTAAGCATTCCTGTACACTGCCCTTTCAATTCTAAAAATGACACAATGGATAGGCAATTGTGGCACTTCCTTGGTGCCTGAGGTTGGCCGAAAAAACTCTGAATTACCCATACGCTCTTCAACGTGGAGAGCACAGCTGAAGATGCCTTTTTGTTTGTATTTAAGCATTCCTGTAATTTTGTTTATATTTAAGCATCCCTTTCGATTCTTTTAGACTGCGAGCCCACTGTTGGGTAGGGACCGTCTCTATATGTTGCCAACTTGGGCTTCCCAAGCGCTCAGTACAGTGCTCTGCACACAGTAAGCGCTCAATAAATGCGATTGATTGATTGATTGATTCTAAAAATGACCCAACGGATAGGCGATGGTGGCACTTCCTTGGTGCCTGAGGGTGGCCGAAAAGACTCTGAATTACCCATACGCTCTTCAACGTGGATGGCGTGCGTTGAGAACGCGATCAACGCTACGGTGGTTGCTAGGAAGTGCCGACGTTTCCCATTCTGGGACCAGGAGCTTCATCCCGGAATTTGCTCGCAAAGTGCCATAAGTAATGGGGTTTGGGGGATTTGGTCTCAGAAGACTGTCGTCATCCGGATCTTATTCGCCCTTGGAGGTTGCATCGGCTCCGCGGGGCATGGATAGGAAACCTATGAGGAAAGGCGCGGCTCAGCGGAAAGAGCCCGGGCTTTGGAGTCAGAGGTCATGGGTTCAAATTCCGGCTCCGCCACTTGTCAGCCGTGTGACTTTAGGCAAGTCACTTGACTTCTCTGGGCTTCAGTTCCCTCATCTGTAAAACGGGGATGAAGACTGTGAGCCCCCCGTGGGACAACCTGATCACCTTGTATCCTCCCCAGCGCTTAGAACAGTGCTTTGCACATAGTAAGTGCTTAACAAGTGCCATTATTATTATTCTCCGAGCCCGCAGCTCTCGGAGAACGTTTCCCGATTCCCTTCGCCGCCTTTCAGTCTCCTTTCTGTTCCCACGGATCTGAGAGGGTGTCACCGCCGCTCATTTTCTCTCTGCTTCCTGCCGAGTGCTGGCCGCATTTACCCCGAAACGGAAGATCTGCATCTCTCCGCAATCTCGTGAAAAGCCGGCCTCCTGCCCATGATGTGGCCGTCGCCTTCCCCCTTCCCTCCGCCGCCACCCACTTGGCCAAAAATGGGCAGTTCTAACACTGAACTGGAAATAGGGTAGGTGGGAAGTGTGTACGTTCACCCAGTCTAAGGGAACTATGAAAAATGAGAAGAAAAAATCCTTAAGGGCTTTCTCTCCGGACTTCTAATGCAAGTATGTTTGTCTGTTTGTTAAAAAAAAAATAGGCAATTTGCCCCAGGAGGTAAATTGGCTTGGCAAATAGGGGAGTAAAAATGAGGGACTGAGAGGAAATCTTTGGGCGAAAAAAATTGCCCTGTTTCCTTTCCTTTTTCCTTTGGTGGGGCTTGTCATTCATTCATTCATTCATTCACTCATTCAATCATTCATTCATTCATTAATTCAATCGTCTTTATCATCATCATCATCATCAATCGTATTTATTGAGCGCTTACTATGTGCAGAGTACTGTACTAAGTGCTTGGGAAGTACAAATTGGCAACATATAGAGACAGTCCCTACCCAACAGTGGGCTCACAGTCTAAAAGGGGGAGACAGAGAACAAAACCAAACATACCAACAAAATAAAATGAATAGGATAGATATGTACAAGTAAAATAAATAAATAAATAAATAGAGTAAAAAATATGTACAACCATATATACATATATACAGGTGCTGTGGGGAAGGGGATTGAGCACTTACTGTGTACTAAGCGCTTGGGAAGTCCAAGTTGGGAATGTGACCAGTGTGCCCAGGAGGGCCAACTTGTACTTCCCAAGTGCTTAGTCCAGTGCTCTGCACACAGTAAGCGCTCAATAAATGCGATAGAATGAATGAATGATGGCTTGTCTATGCCCTCATTTATTCAGTCGTATTTATTGAGCGCTTACTGTGCGCAGAGCACTGTACTAAGTGCTTGGGAAGTCCAAGTTGGCAACATCTAGAGACGGTCCCTACCCAACAGTGGGCTCACAGTCTAGAACGGGGAGACAGAGAACAAAACAAAACATATTAACAAAATAAAATAAATAGAATAGATATGTATAAGTAAAGTAAATAAATAAATAGAGTAATAAATCCATACAAACATATATACATCTATACAGGTGCTGTGGGGAAGGGAAGGAGGTGAGGCGGGGGGGATGGAGAGGGGAAGGAGGGGGAAAGCACTCAGGGGAAAGCACATAGTAAGCACTCAGTCAATACCATCTTCTAGACCGTGAGCCCACTGTTGGGTAGGGACCGTCTCTATATGTTGTCAACTTGGACTTCCCAAGCGCTTAGTCCAGTGCTCTGCACACAGTAAGCGCTCAATAAGTACGATTGAATGAGTGAATGAATGAACTTAAGATCGAATCCCTAATTTATTTAGATTAACACCTGTCTTCCCCTCTAGACTGGAAACTCCTTGCCGGCAGAGAACACATCTGCCAACTCTTGTTGTAATAATAATAATAATAATAATGTTGGTATTTGTTAAGCGCTTACTATGTGCCAAGCACTGCTCTAAGCGCTGGGGTAGATACAAGATGATCAGGTTGTCCCATGCGGGGCTCACAGTCTTCATCGCCATTTTCCAGATGAGGGAACTGTGGCCCAGAGAAGTGAAGTGACTTGCCCAGGGTCACACAGCTGACAAGGGGCGGAGCCGGGATTTGAACCCACGACCTCTGCCTCCGAAGCCCGGGCTCTTTCCACTGAGCCACGCTGCTTCCCTATTGTATTGTACTCTCCCAAGCATTTAGTACGTTACGGACGTCTGGGCAATTTAGGGGGATTAATGTCTGTCTTCCTTTCGTAGACTGCGGGCAGGGAACGTGCCCATCAACTCCGTTGTAGCGTGCCCTCCCAAGCTCATAGTACAGTGCGTAGGGCACATAATAAGCACTCAAATGCCATTGATTGATGAATTACACAGCACAGAACTGCAACTTGGGGTGAGGTGGATGTGGTAGAGGAGTAAAGTCTAGTCACCTCAACACAAAGAACCGTGTGTTTGGTCTTGGAGAAGAACTCTTGTCAAGACCTGAAAAGAGCTCAGTTCTGAAAACCAGGGGTGCTCCTAAATTAGGCCTTCGAGGAAAAGTGTCACATCAGGCGCCCAACTTGTACTTATATGTATATATGTTTGTACGTATTTATTTTATTGGTACATAATTATTCCATTTATTTGATTTTGTTAATATGGTTTGTTGTCTGTCTCCCCCTTCTAGACCGTGAGCCCGCTGTTGAGTAGGGACCGTCTCTAGATGTTGCCAACTTGGACTTCCCAAGCGCTTAGTCATCATCATCATCATCAATCGTATTTATTGAGCGCTTACTATGTGCAGAGCACTGTACTAAGCGCTTGGGAAGTACAAATTGGCAACATCTAGAGACAGTCCCTACCCAACAGTGGGCTCACAGTCTAAAAGGGGGAGACAGGGAACAAAACCAAACATACTAACGAAATACAATAAATAGAATAGATATGTACAAGTTAAATAAATAGAGTAGTCCAGTGCTTTGCACACAGTAAGCGCTCAATAAATACGATTGATCAGGCGGAGAGTAGATATTTTTAGGCCTGTCTTCCCCCATTAGAGTGGAAGCTCCTTGTGGGCAGGGAATTCATTCATTCATTCAATCGTATTTATTGAGCGCTTACTTTCATTTGTTCATTCATTCAATTGTATTCATTGAGCGCTTACTTTCATTCATTCATTCAATCATATTTATTGAGCGCCACGGCTTCTGGTCCTCGCTTCCCTCCTCTTCCACCTTCCAAAATTGGGTTTTGGGTGACTCAAAGCAGGGCCAGCTAGGGGCCCAGAGCGGCGTGCGGGCTGGTTGCCCGCTTCCCCCATTCATTCATTCATTCAATCGTATTTATTGAGCGCTTACCGTGTGCAGAGCACTGGGAAGTCCAAGTCGGCAACATATAGAGACGGTCCCTACCCAACAGCGGGCTCACAGTCTAGAAGGGGGGAGACAGAGAACAAAGCATATTAACAAAATAAAATAAATAGAATAAACATGTACAAATAAAATAAAGAGGCCGCTCACATTTATCCTGGACAGTAGCGGCCGAACGGGAAACAGTTTTTGACTCATAGCGCCGGTGGTTGTTTAGGAAAACAGGATGGGAGAGAACCCTTGGGAAAGCAAAGTATTTCAAGGTGGTATCAGGAAGGTTGAATAATAGTAAGGATGGTACGTGCCATGCGTCAATTTAATTAATCCCTGTCCCACATGGGGCTCACAGCCTTCATCCTCATTCATTCATTCAATCGGATTTGTTGAGCGCTTACTGTGTGCAGAGCACTGTACTAAGCGCTTTACTAAGCGCTCTAATGCTTCCCAGCCCCGTCGAACCCATGGCACCGGCCAACTAGACCGTGGGGCGGTTGGCGCCGAGGCCCGGCTGGCCCCCGGGTCCATCCAGCTGACAGGGAGGTGGTCCCCCCTCTGGGTGTGCCTGCTTGTTGTCTATCACAAGCTGCTGAAAATAGTGGGTGGGTGAGGAGGAGATGCCTGGGGAGGGATGGTCTGCGCTCCATTTTATCATTCCTCATAGCTTCACGTCGGCGACATCATTTCCCCACCCTCAGTGACCTAACCAGGTTATAAAGGGGGGTGGTGACACATCCAGCGAGCCGGATACCCTGGGAGCAGGGAGCGAAACCGGGGGTGTCGATGAAACCGTTTTCTAAATAATAATAATAATGATAATGATGGTATTTGTTAAGCGCTTACTTTGTGCAAAGCGCACTGGGGACATATAAGGTGCTTAGGATGTCCCTCTTGGGGCTCACAGCCTTTTTCCAGATGAGGGAACTGAGGCCCAGAGAAGTTGACTTGCCCAAAGTCACCCAGCTGACAGTTGGCGGAGCCAGGATTTGAACCCATGACCTCTGACTCCAAAGCCCGGGCTCTTTCCCACTGAGCCACGCTGCCAGGGAGATGCCTGGGGAGGGATGGTCTGCGCTCCGTTTTATCATTCCTCGTAGCTTCACGTCGGCGACATCATTTCCCCACCCTCAATGATCTAACCAGGTTATAAAGGGGAGTGGTGACACACCCAGCGAGCCGGATACCCTGGGAGCAGGGAGTGAAACCGGGGGTGTCGATGAAACCATTTTCTAAATAATAATAATAATAATGATGATGGTATTTGTTAAGCGCTTACTATGTGCAAAGCGTGCTGGGGGGATATAAGGTGCTCAGGATGTCCCACATGGGGCTCACAGTCTTAATCCCCATTTTGCAGATGAGGGAACTGAGGCCCAGAGAAGTTGACTTGCCCAAAGTCACCCAGCTGACAATTGGCAGAGTCAGGATTTGAACCCATGACCTCTGACTCCAAAGCCCGGGCTCTTTCCCACTGAGCCATGCTGCCAGGGAGATGCCTGGGGAGGGATGGTCTGCGCTCCGTTTTATCATTCCTCGTAGCTTCACGTCGGCGACATCATTTCCCCACCCTCAATGATCTAACCAGGTTATAAAGGGGAGTGGTGACACACCCAGCGAGCCGGATACCCTGGGAGCAGGGAGTGAAACCGGGGGTGTCGATGAAACCATTTTCTAAATAATAATAATAATAATGATGATGGTATTTGTTAAGCGCTTACTATGTGCAAAGCGTGCTGGGGGGATATAAGGTGCTCAGGATGTCCCACATGGGGCTCACAGTCTTAATCCCCATTTTGCAGATGAGGGAACTGAGGCCCAGAGAAGTTGACTTGCCCAAAGTCACCCAGCTGACAATTGGCAGAGTCAGGATTTGAACCCATGACCTCTGACTCCAAAGCCCGGGCTCTTTCCCACTGAGCCATGCTGCCAGGGAGATGCCTGGGGAGGGGTGGTCTGCGCTCCATTTTATCATGCCTCGTAGCTTCACGTCGGCGACATCATTTCCCCCGCCTCAGTGACCTAACCAGGTTATAAGGGGGGGTGGTGACACATCCAGCGAGCCGGATACCCTGGGAGCAGGGATCGAAACCGGGGGTGTCGATCAAACCGTTTTCTAAATAATAATAATAATAATAATGATAATGATGGTATTTGTTAAGCGCTTACTTTGTGCAAAGCGCACTGGGGACATATAGGGTGCTCAGGATGTCCCTCTTGGGGCTCACAGCCTTTTTCCTGATGAGGGAACTGAGGCCCAGAGAAGTTGACTTGCCCAAAGTCACCCAGCTGACAATTGGCATAGCCAGGATTTGAACCCATGACTTCTGACTCCAAAGCCCGGGCTCTTTTCCACTGAGCCACGCTGCCAGGGAGATGCCTGGGGAGGGATGGTCTGCGCTCCGTTTTTATCATTCCTCGTAGCCTCACGTCGGCAACATCATTTCCCACCCTCAATGATCTAACCAGGTTATAAAGCGGGGCGGGGGGTGACACACCCAGTGAGCCGGATACCCTGGGAGCAGGGAGCAAAAGCGGGGGTGTCGATCAAACCGTTTTCTAAATAATAATAATACTAATAATGATGGTATTTGTTAAGCGCTTACTATGTGCGAAACGCGCTGGGGGGATATAAGGTGCTCAGGATGTCCCACTTGGGGCTCACAGTCTTAATCCCCATTTTACAGATGAGGGAACTGAGGCCCAGAGAAGCAATCAATCAATCAATCGCATTTATTGAGCGCTTACTGTGTGCAGAGCACATAACACAGCAGCTTACATGCACACACAACACACCAGTTTAGGTGTCCCCAAAAAGGACATATGTATATGTATATATGTCTGAGAGAAGCCCCCCGCATCTGATATATGTATATATGTTTGTACATATTTATTACTCTATTTACTTATTTTACACGTACATATCTATTCTATTTTATTTTGTTAATATGTTTGGTTTTGTTCTCCGTCTCCCCCTTCTAGACTGTGAGCCCACTGTTGGGTAGGGACCGTCTCTAGATGTTGCCAACTTGGACTTCCCAAGCACTTAGGACAGTGCTCAATAAATACGATTGATATTGATTGATTGATTGATAGATAAAATTCCTGGATCCCAAGGCCTAGATTGGAGATTGGTCCTTCTTTGGACTCCTTCCCCCTGACGGTTTTTGGCAGCTGTAATTAGAGTGGATTATCCTGGCCGGGAAAGACCTATGCTTTGGGGTGGAGGTGGTGGGAGAGAAAAGATCCATGAGATACGTTCAATCAATCAATCAATCAATCGTATTTATTGAGCGCTTACTGTGGGCAGAGCACTGTACTAAGCGCTTGGGAAGTCCAAGTTGGCAACATATAGAGACGGTCCCTACCCTACAGCGGGCTCACCATCTAGAAGGGGGAGACGGAGAACAAAACCAAACATATTAACAACATAAAATAAATAGAATAGATATGTACAAGTAAAATAAATAAATAGAGCAATAAATATTTTCAAACATATCTCCATATATACAGGTGCTGTGGGGAAGGGAAGGAGGTAAGACGGGGGGATGGAGGGGGAGGCGAGGGGGAGAAGAAGGAGGGGGCTCAGTCTGGGAAGGCCTCCATCGTATTTATTGAGCGCTTACTGTGTGGCAGAGCACTGTACTAAGCGCTTGGGAAGTACAAGTTGGCAACATAAACAGATACATGGAAGAAGTGTTAAGTTCAGTTGTGAGGGGCCGTGGGTGACGTAGAAATGGGTTGCAAATGGCTGAGCTGGTGACCCACGGAGAAGACCAGGAGCTCTCCTCCTTGTCCATGTTTAATCTAGACTCCAGACTGTAAGCTCACTGTGGGCAGGGAATGTCTACCGGCTCTGTTATATTGTACTCTTCCAAACGCTTAGTACAGTGCTTGGCACACAGTAAGTGTTCAGTAAGTACGATTAATCGTTAATGGGAGGAAGGTAGTCGCTACTTAATAATAATTTCGGTATTTGTTAAGCGCTTGCTATCTGCCAAGCACTGTTCTAAGCACTGGGGGAGATACAGGGTAATCAGGTTGTCCCCCATGGGGCTCACAGTCTTCATCCCCATTTTACAGATAAGGTACCTGAGGCCCAGAGAAGTGAAGTGACTTTCCCAAAGTCACCCAGCTGACAAGTGGCAGAGCCGGGATTAGAACCCGTGACCTCTGACTCCTAAACTCGGGCTCTTTCCACTGAGCCACGCTGCTTCTACTTGTCTGCTGTGTGACCTTGGGCCAGTCACTTCACTTCCCTGTGCCTCAGTTCCCTCATCTGTAAAATGGGGATTAGACTGGGAGCCCCGTGTGGGACAACCTGATTGCCTTGTATCAACCCCAGTGCTTAGAACAGTGTTTGGTACATAGCGCTAAACAAATACCATTATTATTATTAATAAAATAAACGTTCCACAGATTGTGTGAGATATGGGCTTGAAGAAGAGGAGCTAGGGCTAGGCTGGAGATCTGAAGCAGCGTGGCTCAGTGGAAAGCGCACGGGCTTGGGAAGCAGAGGTCATGGGTTCTAATCCCGGCTCCGCCACTTATCAGCTGTGTGACCTTAGGCAAGCCACTTGTGCCTCAGGTACCTCATCTGTAAAATGGGGATTAAGACTGTGAGCCCCAAGTGGGACAACCTGATCACCTTGTATCCCCCCCCGCGCTTTGAACAGTGCTTTGCACATGGTAATCGCTTAAGAAATGCCACTATTATCATTATTATTACTATTATTATTATTATTATTAAAGCAGAGACTCCTTGGGTGCAGATAGGAAGGTTTGGAAGCCATGAGGGAAACTGAGGTGACCAAGGGAGTAGGTATAGATCTGACTCAATAGCCATCCCCACCCGAGGCTATCGCGGGGCCAGCTGGCAGCCCAGGTTGCCACAAAAATGGGTTTTCTTTTTCCCTGGTTCAATCAATCAATCAATCAATCGTATTTATTGAGCGCTTACTGTGTGCAGAGCACTGTACTAAGCGCTTGGGAAGTCCAAATTGGCAACATCTAGAGACGGTCCCTACCCAGCAGCGGGCTCACAGTCTAGAAGGGGGAGACGGAGAACAAAACCAAACAGATTAACAAAATAAAATAAATAGAATAGATATGTACAAGTAAAATAAATAAATAAATAGAGTAATAAATATGTCCAAACATATATACATATATACAGGTGCTGTGGGGAAGGGAAGGAGGTAAGGCGGGGGCGATGGAGGAATAGAGTCATAATGTTTATTGTGAATACACCATATTTGACCTTTGGGGCACAGCTGAAGATGCCTTTTTGTTTATATTTAAGCATTCCTGTACTCTGCCCTTTTGATTCTTTTAGACTGTGAGCCCACTGTTGGGTAGGGACCGTCTCCATATGTTGCCAACTTGGACTTCCCAAGCGCTTAGTACAGTGCTCTGCACACAGTAAGCGCTCAATAAATACGATTGATTGATTGATTCTAAAAATGACCCAACGGATAGGCGATGGTGGCTCTTCCTTGGTGCCTGAGGGTGGCCGAAAAGACTCTGAATTACCCATGCGCTCTTCAGCGTGGATCCCTTAATCCCCATTTTCCCGATGAGGTAACTGAGGCACAGAGAAGCAGCATGGCTCAGTGGAAGGAGTCCGGGCTTTGGAGTCAGGGGTTGTGGGTTCAAACCCCGGCTCCGCCAACTGTCAGCTGGGTGACTTTGGGCAAGTCACTTCACTTCTCGGGGCCTCAGTTCCCTCATCTGGAAAATGGGGATGAAGACTGTGAGCCCCACGTGGGACAACCTGATTACCTTGTATCTACCCCCGCGCTTAGAACAGTGCTTTGCACATAGTAAGCACTTAACAAGTACCAACATTATTATTATTATTATTATTATTATTATTATTATTATTATTATTATGTCACGCTGTGCCTCAGCTCATCTGTAAAATGGGGATAAAGATTGTGTCCCACCTGAGCACCGTATACCTACCCCGGTGCTTAATACAGTGCCTGGCACATAGTAAATGCTTAACAAATGCCATTAAAGCCAACAAAAAGCAAGCTGGTTTTTCACGGCAATTAGCCGACCTCCTCTCTTCCTGAGGAAATCGCTCTTCCGCTGCAGTTGGCATGACCTCCCAAGGAATGCATCATCGTGATCACGGTGAAATATTTATTTAGGGCACTCAGTCTATAACCAGAAGCCAAACACTCCAAGGCCACCCAAGCGGTGAGCTCGGAAGAGGTGGAAGAGACGGAAAAGCGGAGGTCCCCCGCCTTTCACTCGCCCAAGCGTGCTTCCCACGGAGACGGATTAGATCCAAGCCCATCGCCGGTGGATTGATTCTTGGGTAGGGACCGTCTCTATATGTTGCCAACTTGTACTTCCCAAGCGCTTAGTACAGTGCTCTGCACACAATAAGCGCTCAATAAATACGATTGATTGATTCTGCTCATCCAAGGGGCACGCGGCGGGAGAGACTTCCCTTTCGGAATCCCGCTCTTCTCGGGCCGGCGTCGGTAGGCAGAAATCAATCAGTCGTATTTATGGAGCGCTTACGGTGTGCAGAGCACTGGACTGAGCGCTCGGGAAGTACAAGTTGGCAACTGGAGGATTGGCTCGGGAGGATCCGCCGCCCCTGACCGGATAATGGACCGAAGCCCGTGACCGTTCGGGGAAAGAGGCGGGAAGGGGGCCATGATGGGATTCTGCGGTACTTGGCCCCATCTTGGGCGGGATTTCAGGCCGGGAAAGGTCTGCCCCGTCAGAGGATCCGGGAGAGGAGGAGAGTTCATCGCTGGCCGGTTCCGTGGGCGGAGCTGACCGTCGGCGGGAATGTGGTTTTCTAGGGATGAGCTCCGGAGGGAACACTCTGTTACGGGTTTGGCTCAAGTGCCGGCACATTCCAGCGGCTTCCCGGGAGGTGGGGCGCGGGGGCGATGGGAGAATGAAGAGAGAAAAAAGAAGGGGATGGGAGAGAGAGGGAAGAAGAAGGAGGAGATAATAATAATAATAATAATAATAATGTTGGCATTTGTTAAGCGCTTACTATGTGCAAAGCACTGTTCTAAGTGCTTGGGGGGATACCAAGTGATCAGGTTGTCCCACGTGGGGCTCACAGTCTTAATCCCCATTTTACAGATGAGGTAACTGTGGCTCAGAGAAGTTAAGTGACTTGCCCAAGGTCACACAACAGACATGTGGCGGAGCCGGGGTTCGAACCCATGACCTCTGACTCCAAAGCCCGTGCTCTTTCCACTGAGCCACGCTGCTTCTCAACGATGGCATTTATTAAGCGCTTCCTATGTGCAAAGCACTGTTCTAAGCGCTGGGGAGGTTCCAAGGTGATCAGGTTGTCCCGCGGGAGGCTCACAGTCTTCATCCCCGTTTTCCAGATGAGGGAACTGAGGCTCGGAGAAGTGAAGTGACTTGCCCAAAGTCACACAGCTGACAATTGGCAGAGCCGGGGTTTGAACCCACAACCTCTGACTCCAAAGCCCAGGCTTTTTCCACTGAGCCACGCTTGAGGGGGGTGAAAAAAGAAGGGGGTGGGTCTTTGGGGGATTTTAGGAGTGTTGAATCCGCAAGAATTGGCTACCCAGAGGTGGCCCACTTAGTCATTCATTCATTCAATCGTATTTATTGAGCGCTCACTGTGTGCAGAGCACTGGACTAAGCGCTTGTCCCTTCCCATCCCCTGAAAGGTGGAAAAGGGGGCCGGCTTGTGCCGCCCCCGCACCCTCGGGGAGACCTGATGGAGATGAGGCAAATAATAATAATGAAAATGGAGGCGTTTCTTCATCATCATCATCAATCGTATTTATTGAGCGCTTACTATGTGCAGAGCACTGTACTAAGCGCTTGGGAAGTACAAATTGGCAACATATAGAGACAGTCCCTACCCAACAGTGGGCTCACAGTCTAAACAGCGCTTACTATGTGCCAAGCACGGAGAAGCAGCGTGGTTCAGTGGAAAGAGCTCGGGCTGTGGAGTCAGAGATCATAGGTTCGAATCCTGGCTCCGCCACATGTCTGCTGTGTGACCTTGGGTAAGTCACTTAACCTCTCTGAGCCTCAGTTCCCTCATCTGTAAAATGGGGATTAAGACTGTGAGCCCCACGTGGGACAACCTAATCACCTTGTATCCCCCCAGCGCTTAGAACAGTGCTTTGCACATAGTAAGCGCTTAACAAATGCTGTCATTATTATTATTACCTTGTTTCCCCTCCCCAGCGCTTAGAACAGTGTTTTGCACATAGTAAGTGCTTAACAAATGCCATTATTATTATTATTAAGCACTGTATCGTATTAACTGCGGGGTAAGTACAAGTTAATCAGGGTTGGACCCTGTCCCTGTCCCCCATGGGGCTCACAATGGAAGGGGGAAGGAGAAGAGGGAAGCAGCGTGGCTCAGTGGAAAGAGCCCGGGCTTTGGAGTCAGAGGTCATGGGTTCGAATGCCGGCTCTGCCAATTGTCAGCTGTGGGACTTTGGGCAAGTCACTTCACTTCTCTGGGCCTCAGTTACCTCATCTGGAAAATGGGGATTAAGACTGTGAGCCCCATGTGGGACAACCTGATTACCCTGTCACCTCCCCAGCGCTTAGAACAGTGCTTTCCACATAGTAAGCGCTTAATAAATGCCATCATTGTTATTATTATTAAGAGGCCTCGTACAGGTATTTCCAGAGTGAACTTTGGGCAAGTCACTTCACTTCTCTGTGCCTCAGTTACCTCATCTGGAAAATGTGGACTGAGACTGTGAGCCCCCAGTGGGACAACCTGATCACCTTGTAACCTCTCCAGTGCTTAGAACAGTGCTTTACACATAGTAAGTGCTTAATAAATTCCATCATTATTATTATTATTAAGAGGCCTCTTACAGGTATTTCCAGAGTGAACTGGGAACAGCGGAAGGTGACATTCAGCCATTTGGCTAAACAGCAGGTCTGTGGGGGAGGCAGGGAGGGAGCCTTTTTGTTTTGTTTTTATTTTGTTGTATTCTTCACTTGAGGAAGGAGTAGTTTCTGGTGGCGAGGTGTGGTGCCATCAGCGATCCTGCAGCTCCCTTGCCTGCTCTGACCTGCTCGGCTAGTTGAGCCGAAGCCTTTCGGCAGCCCGGTGCACCTCCCGTGTGTTTGTACATATTTATTATTCTATCTATCTATCTATCTATCTATCTATCTATCTATCTATCTATCTATCTATCTATCTATCTATCTATCTTATCTATCTATCTATATCTATCTATCTATATCTACCTATCTATCTATATCTATCTATATCTATCTATCTATCTATCTATCTATCATCTATCTATCTACTTATTTATTTATTTATTTATTTATTTATATTTTTATCTATCTGTCATCTATCTATCTATCTATCTTATCTATCTATCTATCTATCTATATCTATCTATCTATATCTATCTATCTATATCTATCTATCTATCTATCATCTATCTATCTATCTACTTACTCATTTATTTATTTATATTTTTTATCTATCTATCCATCTACTTATTTATTTATTTATTTATTTATATTTTTATCTATCTATCTATCATCTATCTATCTATCTTATCTATCTATCTATCTATCTATCTATCATCTATCTATCTATCTACTTACTCATTTATTTATTTATATTTTTTATCTGTCTATCTATCTCTATCTATCTATCTATCTATCATCTATCTATCTATCTATCCATCTATATCTATCTATCTATCTATCATCTATCCATCTATCTACTTATTTATTTATTTATATTTTTTATCTATCTATCTATCTATATCTATCTATCTATATCTATCTATCTATCTATCTATATCTATCTATCTATCATCTATCTATCTACTTACTCATTTATTTATTTATATTTTTTATCTATCTCTATCTATCTATCTCTCTATCTATCATCTATCTATCTATCTATATCTATCTATCTATCTATCTATCTATATCTATCTATCTATAATCTATCTATCTATCTACTTATTTATTTATTTATTTATTATTTTTATTTTTTATCTATCTCTATCTATCTATCTATATCTATCTATCTATCTATCATCTATCAATCTACTTATTTATTTATTTATATTTTTATCCATCTATCTACTTATTTATTTATTTATTTATATTTTATCTATCTATCTATCTATCTATCTCTATTTATTTATTTACTTATTTTACTTGTACATATCCATTCTATTTATTTAATTTTGTTAGTATGTTTTGGTTTTGTTCTCCGTCTCGCCCTTTCAGACTGTGAGCCCCACTGTTGGGTAGGGACCGTCTCTAGATGTTGCCAACTTGGACTTCCCAAGCGCTTAGGACAGTGCTCTGCACACAGTAAGCGCTCAATAAATACGACTGATTGGTTGTCCTGGCCCTGGGAGTGGGAAACCTCCTGGGAAGTGGGGCTGGCGTGGGCGCCGCGCTTCACTGGGAACGGGGCTACTTCCCAGGCGATCCCACTGGTCCGGCGCGCTTCTTGCCTGATGCGGGATGGGTCCGATGTCACGTTTCCCCCCAAACGGGAGCGGTAGGTTGGCGGGGGGAGAGAGAGAGAGAGAAAGAGAGAGAGAGAATGTGTGTGTGGCTTGTTGAGTTGATGCATTGTGACCCGGGTTTATTATTATTATTATTGTTAATAATAATAATAATGGTATTTGTTCATTCAGTTGTATTTTTTGAGCACTTACTGTGTGCAGAGCACTGTATTAAGCCCTTACTACGTGCCAAGCACTGTTCTAAGCACTGGGGGAGATATAATCAATCAATCAATCGTATTTATTGAGCGCTTACTGTGTGCAGAGCACTGGACTAAGCACTTGGGAAGTCCAAGTCGGCAACATATGCAAAGTAACATCATTTAGCACGGTGCAAACCAAAAACGTCCCCCCTTTCTCCATCACTCCACGAGTTCAGATTCAATCAATCAATCAATCAGTCGTATTTATTGAGCGCTTACTGTGTGCAGAGCACTGTACTAAGCGCTTGGGAAGTACAAGTTGGCAGCATATAGCGACGGTCCCTATCCAACAGTGGGCTCACAGTCTAAGAGGGGGAGACAGAGAACAAAACCAGACATACTAACAAAATAAAATAAATAGAATAGATATGTACAAGTAAAATAAATAAATAGAGTAACAAATATGTACAAACATATATACATATATACAGGTGCTGTGGGGACTGTTGTATTCTCCCAAGCACTCAAAAGAGTGCTTCCGCGTCGGCAGCCAGGAGAACGGTATTCCAAGACGACGTCCAGGAGGCCTCTCCCCTTCCGTATCTACCGACTGTTCATCTTCATCAATCGTACTTACTTTCTCCGCCCTCAAGGAGCTTACGGTCTAGAGGGGGAGGACAGACACAACCATAAATAAATAGATTAAGGAGATGTACAGCGGTGCGTACGGTTCTGTCGGTGGATACTTTCTTCGCCCTCAAGGAACTTACGGTCTAGAGGGGGAGACAGACCCGACTATAAATAAATGGATTAAGGAGATGTACCGCGGTGTGTATGGTTCTGTCGGTAGATACTTTCTCCGCCCTCAAGGAGCTTACGGTCTAGAGGGGGAAGCAGACACGACTATAAATAGATTAAGGAGATGTACAGCGGTGCGTACGGTTCTGTCGGTAGATACTTTCTCCGTCCTCAAGGAGCTTGCGGTCTAGAGGGGGAGACAGACCCGACTATAAATAAATAGATTAAGGAGATGTACAGCGGTGCGTGCGGTTCTGTTGGTAGATACTGTCTCCGCCCTCAAGGAGCTTACGGTCTAGAGGGGGAGGACAGACACAACCATAAATAAATAGATTAAGGAGATGTACAGCGGTGCGTACGGTGCTGTCGGTGGATACTTTCTTCGCCCTCAAGGAACTTACGGTCTAGAGGGGGAGACAGACCCGACTATAAATAAATGGATTAAGGAGATGTACCGCGGTGTGTATGGTTCTGTCGGTAGATACTTTCTCCGCCCTCAAGGAGCTTACGGTCTAGAGGGGGAAGCAGACACGACTATAAATAGATTAAGGAGATGTACAGCGGTGCGTACGGTTCTGTCGGTAGATACTTTCTCCACCCTCAAGAAGCTTACGGTCCAGAGGGGGAGACAGACCCGACTATAAATAAATAGACTAAGGAGATGTACAGCGGTGCGTGCGGTTCTGTTGGTAGATACTGTCTCCGCCCTCAAGGAGTTTACGGTCTAGAGGGGGAGACAGACACGACCGTAAATAAATAGATTAAGGAGATGTACAGCGGTGCGTACGGTTCTGTCAGTACATACTTTCTCCGCCCTCAAGGAGCTTACGGTCTAGAGGGGGAGACAGACCTGACTATAAATAAATAGATTAAGGAGGTGTACAGTGGTGCGTACGGTTCAATCGGTAGATAACTTTCTCCGCCCTCAAGGAGTTTACATTCTAGAGGGGGAGACAGACCCGACTATAAATAAATAGATTAAGGAGGTGTACAGCGGTGCGTACGGTTCAGTCGGTAGATAACTTTCTCCGCCCTCAAGGAGTTTATGTTCTAGAGGGGGAGACAGACACGACCATAAATAAATAGATTAAGGAGATGTACAGCGGTGCATACGGTTCAGTCGGTAGATACTTTCTCCGCCCTCAAGGAGCTTACGGTCTAGAAGGGGAGACAGACCCGACTATAAATAAATAGATTAAGGAGATGTACAGCAGTGCGTACAGTTCAGTCAGTAGATACTTTCTCTGCCCTCAAGGAGCTTATGGTCTAGAGGGGGAGACAGACCCGACTAGAAATAAATAGATTAAGGAGATGGACAGCGGTGCGTGCGGTTCTGTCGGTAGATACTGTCTCCGCCCTCAAGGAGTTTACGGTCTAGAGGGGGAGACAGACCCGACTATAAATAAATAGATTAAGGAGATGTACAGCAGTGCGTACGGTTCAGTCGGTAGATACTTTCTCCGCCCTCAAGGAGCTTACGGTCTAGAGGGGAAGACGGACCCGACTGTAAATAAATGGATTAAGGAGATGTACAGTGGTGCGTACGGTTCTGTCGGTAGATAACTTTCTCCTCCCTCAAGGAGCTTACGGTCTAGAGGGGGAGACAGACCCGACTATAAATAAATAGATTAAGGAGATGTACAGCGGTGCGTACGGTTCTGTCGGTAGAAACTTTCTCCGTCCTCAAGGAGCTTACGGTCTAGAGGGGGAGGCAGACCCGACTGTAAATAAGTAAATTAAGGAGATGTACAGCGGTGCGTGCGGTTCAGTCGGTAGATACTTTCTCTGCCCTCAAGGAGCTTACGGTCTAGAGGGGGAGACAGACACAACCATAAATAAATAGATTAAGGAGATGTACCGCGGTGCGTACGGTTCAGTCGGTAGATAACTTTCTCCGCCCTCAAGGAGCTTACGGTCTAGAGAGGGAGACAGACCCGACTATAAATAAATAGATTTAGGTGATGTACAGTGCTGCGTACGGTTCAATCGGTAGATACTTTCTCCCCGCTCAAGGAGCTTACGGTCTAGAGGGGGAGACAGACCCGACTATAAATAAATAGATTAAGGAGATGGACAGCGGTGCGTGCGGTTCTGTTGGTAGATACTGTCTCCGCCCTCAAGGAGCTTACGGTCTAGAGGGGGAGGCAGACCCGACTGTAAGTAAATAGATTAAGGAGATGTACAGCGGTGCGTATGGTTCAGTCGGTAGATACTTTCTCCGCACTCAAGGAGCTTACGGTCTAGAGGGGGAGACAGACACGACTGTAAATAAATAGAGTAAGGAGAAGTACAGCGGTGCATACGGTTCTGTCGGTAGGTACTTTCTCCACCCTCAAGGAGTTTACGGTCTAGAGGGGGAGACAGGCACGGCTATAAATAAATAGATTAAGGAGATGTACAGCGGTGCGTACAGTTCAGTCAGTAGATACTTTCTCTGCCCTCAAGGAGCTTACGGTCTAGAGGGGGAGACAGACCCGACTATAAATAAATAGATTAAGGAGATGTACAGCGGTGCGTGCGGTTCTGTTGGTAGATACTTTCTCCGCCCTCAAGGAGTTTACGGTCTAGAGGGGGAGACAGACCCGACTATAAATAAATAGATTAAGGAGATGTACAGCAGTGCGTACGGTTCAGTCGGTAGATACTTTCTCCTCCCTCAAGGAGTTTATGTTCTAGAGGGGGAGACAGACCCGACTATAAATAAATAGATTAAGGAGATGGACAGCGGTGCGTACGGTTCAGTCAGTAGATACTTTCTGTGCCCTCAAGGAGCTTACGGTCTAGAGGGGGAGACAGACCCGACTATAAATAAATAGATTAAGGAGATGTACAGCGGTGCGTGCGGTTCTGTTGGTAGATACTGTCTCCGCCCTCAAGGAGTTTATGGTCTAGAGGGGGAGACAGACATGACCGTAAATAAATAGATTAAGGAGATGTACAGCGGTGCGTACGGTTCTGTCGGTACATACTTTCTCCACCCTCAAGGAGCTTACGGTCTAGAGGGGGAGACAGACCCGACTATAAATAAATAGATTAAGGAGGTGTACAGTGGTGCGTACGGTTCAATCGGTAGATAACTTTCTCCGCCCTCAAGGAGTTTACATTCTAGAGGGGGAGACAGACCCGACTATAAATAAATAGATTAAGGAGGTGTACAGCGGTGCGTACGGTTCAGTCGGTAGATAACTTTCTCCGCCCTCAAGGAGTTTATGTTCTAGAGGGGGAGACAGACACGACCATAAATAAATAGATTAAGGAGATGGACAGCGGTGCGTACGGTTCAGTCGGTAGATACTTTCTCCGCCCTCAAGGAGCTTACAGTCTAGAGGGGGAGACAGACCCGACTATAAATAAATAGATTAAGGAGATGTACAGCGGTGCGTACGGTTCAGTCAGTAGATACTTTCTGTGCCCTCAAGGAGCTTACGGTCTAGAGGGGGAGACAAACCCGACTATAAATAAATAGATTAAGGAGATGTACAGCGGTGCATGCGGTTCTGTTGGTAGATACTGTCTCCGCCCTCAAGGAGTTTACGGTCTAGAGGGGGAGACAGACATGACCGTAAATAAATGGATTAAGGAGATGTACAGTGGTGCGTACGGTTCTGTCGGTAGATACTTTTTCCGCCCTCAAGGAGCTTACGGTCTAGAGGGGGAGACAGACCCGACTATAAATAAATAGATTTAAGGAGATGTACAGCAGTGCGTACGGTTCAGTCGGTAGATACTTTCTCCTCCCTCAAGGAGTTTATGTTCTAGAGGGGGAGACAGACCCGACTATAAATAAATAGATTAAGGAGATGGACAGCGGTGCGTGCGGTTCAGTCGGTAGATACTTTCTCCGCCCTCAAGGAGCTTATGGTCTAGAGGGGGAGGCAGCCCCGACTATAAATAAATAGATTAAGGAGATGAACAGCGGTGCATACGGTTCTGTCGGTAGGTACTTTCTCCACCCTCAAGGAGCTTACCATCTAGAGGGGGAGACAGACCCGACTATAAATAAATGGATTAAGGAGATGTACAGCGGTGCGTACGGTTCCTCGTGAGTGGACATGAGAGGTCTGCCAGGTGAAGGATTTTCCTGTGGGAGGCCGTCTCAGCTGCCTCGGCGGAAGCGACTCTCGTCGGCGATGGGAATCGCGGTGCATGGGGAGCCGTCCCCGTGACGGAGGTGTCCCAGCCAGTGTCCCCCCCCCCCAGTCCAGGGGGATGGTTTTCGGAGAGATGCCTCCGGCAACACAGAGGATCCCAACTGGTGGCTACTCCCTTTCGGAGAATCCCAGAATGCCGATGAAGAAAGCAGGGGACGGACTTGGTGCTTGAAGGAAATGAGCGACCAGAGGGCAGAGGGAGTCTGAATCCCCAAATAATAACAATAATAATGATGATGATGGCATTTATTAAGCGTTTACTATGTGCAAAGCACTGTTCTAAGCGCTGGGGAGGTTCCAGGGTGATCAGGCTGTCCCACGGGGGGCTCACAGTCTTCATTCTTCACAGTCTTCACATTCTTCACAGTCTTCAATTGATTCATCCCCATTTTACAGATGAGGTCACGGAGGCCCAGAGAATCAATCAATCAATCAATCGTATTTATTGAGCGCTTATTGTGTGCAGAGCACTGTACTAAGCACTTGGGATGTACAAGCTGGCAACATATAGAGACGGTCCCTACCCAACAGCGGGCTCACAGTCTAGAAGGGGGAGACAGAGAACAAAACCAAGCATATTAACAAAATAAAATCAATAGAATAAATATGTACAAGTAAAATAAATAAAAAAGAGAAGTGAAGTGACTTGCCCAAAGTCACCCAGCTGATAAGTGGCGGAGCTGGGATTTGAACCCCTGACCTCTGACTCCAAAGCCCGGGCTCTTTCCACTGAGCCACGCTGCTTCTCGTAGCAGTGAGAATGAAAATGCTTAGAGCTTTGGAATTGATGTGCTAGTCTCAGACAGCCAAGTAGACCAAATGTTGTTTATTTATTCTACTTAAGAAGCAGCATGGCTCAATGGAAAGAGCCCGGGCTTTGGAGTCAGAGGTCGTGGGTTCGAATCCTGGCTTTGCCAATTGTCAGCTGTGTGACTTTGGGCAAGTCACTTCACGTCTCTGGGCCTCAGTTACCCCATCTGCAAAATGGGGATTAAGACTGTGAGCCCCCTGTGGGAAAACCTGATCGCCTTGTAACCTCCCCAGCACTTAGAACAGTGCTCTGCCATAGTAAGCGCTTAATAAATGCCATTATTATTATTATTACTTATTTTATTTTGTTAATGTATTTTGTTTTGTTCTCTGTCTCCCCCTTCTAGACCGTGAGCCCACTGTTGGGTAGGGACTGTCTCTATATTAAATCAATCAATCGTATTTATTGAGCACTTACTGTGTGCAGAGCACTGTACTAAGCGCTTGGGAAGTCCAAGTTGGCAACATATAGAGACAGTCCCTACCCAACAATCAATCAATCAATCAATCAGTCGTATTTATTGAGCGCTTACTGTGTGCAGAGCACTGTACTAAGTGCTTGGGAAGTCCAAGTTGGCAACATATAGAGACAGTCCCTACCCAACAATCAATCAATCAATCAGTCGTATTTATTGAGCGCTTGCTGTGTGCAGAGCACTGTACTAAGTGCTTGGGAAGTCCAAGTTGGCAACATATAGAGACGGTCCCTACCCAACAGTGGGCTCACAGTCTAAAAGTCTATATGTTGCCAACTTGTACTTCCCAAGCGCTTAGTCCAGTGCTCTGCGCACGGTAAGCGCTCAATAAATACGACCGAATGAATGAATGAGAGAGGAAGATTGGTGTTGTCTTTAAGAGGGGGAACTCCAAGGGCCAGGAGAATGCAGGGTGGACCAGCAGAAAGCAGGGCAACCGGAAAAGGGGCAAGTTCACTTGTTCATCATCAAGTTGTCTAAATAAACAAGCGATTCACGGAGTAAAACATGCAACGTCTGGTGTGGCTGTAGGGGAAGGTACGCTCCAGGAAGAGAAATTATTTTATTGGTGTGAGCCCTTTTAGACTGTGAGCCCACTGTTGGGTAGGGACTGTCTCTATGTGTTGCCAATTTGTACTTCCCAAGCGCTTAGTACAGTGCTCTGCACATAGTAAGCGCTCAATAAATACGATTGATTGATTGATTGATTGATTGGTGTACTCTTCTTGGCCCCAAACTGATAAGGCAGTTATTTGGGGCCACATAACTAGACTTCTAGACTGTAAGCCCACTGTTGTCTAGGGACCGTCTCTATACGTTGCCAACTTGGACTTCCCAGGCGCTCAGTACAGCGCTCTGCACACAGTAAGCTCTCGATAAATACGATTGAATTGAATTTGGGGCTGCAAGATGTCAGCCTCTGTGTTCATTTCCTTCTTTAATTTATTTTAGCGCCTGGCTTCCCCCCGTAAGCTCCCTGTGGGCAGGGATTGTGTCTACCTGCTCCGTCGTATGGGACCCTCCCAAACGCTTAGTACAACGCCTCTGCATGCCGCAAGTCCTCATTAAATACCATTGATCGATAGGCGGGAACACACAGTGGCCGCCGGCTGGGCCCGAATCGGTCATTCAGCGGTATTTATTGAGCGCTGACTGTGCGGGGCACTGTAGTAAGCGCTTGGGGAGGACGATGGAACAGAGTTTGTAGGCGCTGAATGCAGAGTTGGCTCAGGCCGGTCCAATCGTCGTAACCCCATCCAGGTCGGGTCTTCGCCCGGCCCGGCGCAGAAGTCGGGATTGAGTCATTCTTCTAATCCCTTTAGGGATAACGAGTTTTTCCCGTTTATCTGCACAGCCACGTTAGCAGCTTTAAATTTTCCGTTTGAGTTCCGGGGCTGTTTATTTGTAATAATAATAATAATAATAATAATAATAATAATAACAATAATAATAATAATAATGGTATTTGTCACCAGTCACCTCGTGGAGCTCTCCAAAAGCGTGGAGCGTGGCCGTCCACGGCACCTCACAGCATGGGGGATACGCCTCTGGGTCACAGAAACTGTAGTGAGGACTCCCCTCTTCCCGCGGCGCTCTGCGTTTGGGATCGGGACTTTGTCCTACATGATTCTCTTGGATCAATCAGTCAATCAATCAATCGTATTTATTGAGCGCTTACGGTGTGCAGAGCACTGTACTAAGCGCTTGGGAAGTCCAAGTTGGCAACATACAGAGACGGTCCCTACCCAACAGCGGGCTCACAGTCTAGAAGGGGGAGACAGAGAACAAAACCAAACATATTAACGAAATAAAATCAATAGAATAGATATGTACAAGTAAAATAAATAAATAAATAGAGTAATAAATCATTGTTATTACATTATTATGTTATATGTTATGTTATATGTTATATGTTTATATGTTATTATATGTTTGTACAATAAATATGTACAAACATCTATCCATATATCCAGGTGCTGTGGGGAAGGGAAGGAGGTAAGATGGGGGGATGGAGAGGGGGAGGAGGGGGAGAGGAAGGAGTGGGCTGAGTGTGGGAAGGCCTCCTGGAGGAGGTGAGCTCTCAGTAGGGCCTTGAAGGGAGGAAGAGAGCGAGCTTGTGAGCCCACTGTTGGGTAGGGACCGTCTCCATATGTTGCCAACTTGGACTTCCCAAGCGCTTAGTACAGTGCTCTGCACACAGTAAGTGCTCAATAAATACGATTGATTGATTGATTTGATTGATCTGCTTCAAGAGAAGCAGCGTGGCTCAGTGGGAAGAGCCCGGGCTTTGGAGTCGGAGGTCATGGGTTCAAACCCCGGCTCCACCAACGGTCAGCTGGGTGACTTTGGGCAAGGCACTTCACTTCTCTGGGCCTCAGTTCCCTCATCCGTAAAATGGGGATGAAGACTGGGAGCCCCCCGTGGGACAACCTGATCACCTTGTAACTTAGAACAGTGCTTTGCACATAGTAAGCGCTTAATAAATGCCCTCATTATTATTATTATTATTATTATTATTATTATCTGCCCCAGCGCTCAGTATGGCGGGTGGCACAGATGAGGTAACTGAGGCCCAGAGAAGTGAATTGACTTGCCCAGAGTCACACAGCTGACAAGTGGCAGAGCCGGGCTTAGAACCCCGTGACCTTCTGATTCCCAGACTGCGCCATGTCTCTCGGATGTAGAAGCACAGTTCTCTGACTGGAAGCTCATTGTGGGCAGGGAACATGTCTACCAGAGAAGTGGCGTGGCTCAGTGGAAAGAGCCCGGGCTTTGGAGTCAGAGGTCATGGGTTCAAATTCCGCCTCTGCCAATTGTCAGCTGTGTGACTTTGGCCAAGTCACTTCAATTCTCTGTGCCTCAGTGACCCCGTCTGTAAAATGGGGATTAAGACTGGGAGCCCGCTGTGGGACAACCTGATCACGTTGTAACCTCCTCAGCGCTTAGAACAGTGCTTTGCACAGAGTAAGCGCTTAATAAATGCCATCATTAATTACCAACTCTGTTGAAGTGACCTGAGCGCTTAGTACGGTCATCTGTACACAGTAGGTGCTCAGTAAATGCCACTGATAATAATAATAATAATAATAATGGCACTTATTAAGCACTTACTATGTGCAAAGCACTGTTCTAAATGCTGGGGAATTTACAAGGTGATCAGGTTGTCCCATGTGGGGCTCAGTCTTAATCCCCATTTTACAGAGGAGGTAACTGAGGCCCAGAGAAGTGAAGTGACTTGCCCAAAGTCCCACAGCTGACAAGTGGCGGAGCCGGCATTTGAACCCATGACCTCTGACTTCAAAGCCCGGGCTCTTTCCGCTGAGCCACGCTGCTTCCCTACTTCCCCAGCGCTTAGTACAGTGCTCTGCACACAGTAAGCGCTCAATAAATACGATTGATGATGATGATGATGATGAGTAAGCGCTCGATAAATACGACAGAATGAATGAATGAATGAAGCACTGTTCTAAGCGCTGGGGAGGTTACAAGGTGATCAGGTTGCCCCCCGTGGGGCTCACAGTCTTCATCCCCATTTTACAGAGGAGGTAACTGAGGCCCAGAGATTGATCGATTGGTTATTTTAACTTGGTGCTATTCAGTTCAACCCTCGAGAGAATCCATCGGGCAGTGGTATTTATTGAGCGCTTACTGTGTAAAGAACACTGAACTGAGCGCTAGGGAGAGAGCAACGCAACAGAGTTAGTAGACATATTCCCCGCCCGCAGAGAGCTTACAGTCTTGGTGAAAGATTCGGAATATCTTTCGAATATGCCTGTGTGTGTATATATATATATATATATATATATATATATATATACACACATATATATATATACACATATATACCTGTATATATGTGTATATGTATATATACCTGTATATATGTGTATATGTTTGTACATATTTATTACTCTATTTATTCATTTATTTTACTTGTACATATCTCTTCTATTGATTTTATTTTGTTAATATGTTTGGTTTTGTTCTCCGTCTCCCCCTTCTAGAGTGTGAGCCCACTGTTGGGTAGGGACCGTCTCTAGATGTTGCCCACTTGGACTTCCCAAGCGCTTAGTCCAGTGCTCTGCACACAGTAAGCGCTCAATAAATACGACTGATTGATTGATTGATTGATCGATTGAAATCTTACCGTTGTTCTCTAGCGAGAACTTGTCAGCTTTCCCCGAGCTGCAGCGTCTGCCTTTTAGAAATCTCGCAATGATGTCTGAAGCGATCACAGTGTGATGACTGATCGTATTTCACGGAGAAGAGCACTTATTTTAGAAAGCCTCCTGAGATAGGATCATCAATCAATCAATCAATCAATCAATCGTATTTATCGAGCGCTTACTGTGTGCAGAGCACTGTGCTAAGCGCTTGGGAAGTCCAAGTTGGCAACATATAGAGACAGTCCCTACCCAACAGCAGGATCGTGCTTCTCCTGGTTCAGAATTGGATTAAAATACACAAGCTGCCAAGCGTAGATACTGCTGGTAATTTTCATTTTCATAGGGGCAATTAGTGAGAATTTGTCAGGGGATCTGATTTGAAGCCTCTTCTGAAAATGTGGGTAATAGCAGTCTGTGCATTTACTACTATTATGATATTTTGTTAATCAGTCAGTCGTATTTATTGAGCGCTTACTGTAGGCAGAGCACTGCGTGGCTCAGTGGAAAGAGCCCGGGCTTTGGAGTCAGAGGTCATCATCATCATCATCATCATCAATCGTATTTATTGAGCGCTTACTATGTGCAGAGCACTGTACTAAGCGCTTGGGAAGTACAAATTGGCAACATATAGAGACAGTCCCTACCCAACAGTGGGCTCACAGTCTAAAAGGGGGAGACAGAGAACAAAACCAAACATACTAACAAGGTCATGGGTTCAAATCCCAGCTCCGCCATCAGCTGTGTGACCTTGGGCAAATCACTTCTCGTGCCTCAGTTCCCTCATCTGTAAAATGGGATCTAAGACCGGGAGCCCCCCTTGGGACAACCTGATCCCCTTGTAACCTCCCTAGCACTTTGAACGGTGCTTTGCACATAGTAAGCGCTTAATAAATGCCATCATTATTATTATTATTATTACTAAGCACTTGGGAAGTCCAAGGTGGCAACATATAGAGACAGTCCCTACCCAACAGTGGGCTCACAGTCTAGAAGTTAAGCGCCTACTATGCAATCAAGCGCTGTACTGAGCACTGGAGTAATCAGTCCCTGCCCACATATGGCTCCCAGTCTAAGTTCTCGCTCTATTACTCAGGATTTTCATAGGAAGTTGAGTGGGAGTGATTTTTTTTTCAGTGTACAGCCCCTTCCTTCCTCTCCCCCTCGTCCCCCTCTCCATCCCCCCCATCTTACCTCCTTCCCTTCCCCACAGCACCTGTATATATGGATATATGTTTGTACATATTTATTACTCTATTTATTTTACTTGTCCATATCTATTCTATTTATTTTATTTTGTTAGTATGTTTGGTTTTGTTCTCCATCTCCCCCTTTTAGACTGTGAGCCCACTGTTGGGTAGGGACTGTCTCTATATGTTGCCAACTTGGACTTCCCAAGCGCTTAGTACAGTGCTCTGCACACAGTAAGCGCTCAATAAATATGATTGATTGATTGATTGATTGATCTCTCCCCTCCTCCCCACCCCTCCATACTCTTCCCCACCTTCAAAGCCTTATTAAAATCACATCTACTCCGAGCCTTCCCTGTTTAGCCCCTTCCTTCCTCTCCCCCTCGTCCCCCTCTCCATCCCCCCATCTTACCTCCTTCCCTTCCCCACAGCACCTGTATATATGTATATATGTTTGTACATATTTATTACTCTATTTATTTATTTTACTTGTCCATATCTATTCTATTTATTTTATTTTGTTAGGATGTTTGGTTTTGTTCTCCGTCTCCCCCTTTTAGACTGTGAGCCCACTGTTGGGTAGGGACTGTCTCTATATGTTGCCAATTTGTACTTCCCAAGTGCTTAGTACAGTGCTCTGCCCATAGTAAGCGCTCAATAAATACGATTGATGATGATGATGATGATATTACTCAGGATTTTCATAGGAAGTTGAGTGGGAGTGATTTTTTTTTCCAGGGTACAGTGAATAACAGTGTCCAAAACACTTCTCGGTTGCGATGCCGAGCATGTTCAAACCGTAGAGGAGGAAGCCCACGCTCTCCGGAAGGGCCGGAGTGGTATATTCCCAAGCCGTGTGGAAATCTGGGACGTGTCTGCTGTAACTGAATCTGTTGGTGTGAGGTTTTTTTGGGTTTTTTTTTTTAATCACCAGTATTTAATAATAATAACGATGGTATTTGTTAAGCGCTTATTTTGTGCCAAGCGCTGTCCTAAGCGCTGGCCAGGAAATACCGCTGCCCCGAAGAAGAGCTTTCAAATTTTCGGCAGCGATCGATTCTCAGGCCACTAAAATCTCCTCCGGCCGCGGCTTCATCCTTGGCGGACTCGGAGTGGGATGGATCAGACGCAGCGTGGCTCAGTGGGAAGGGCACGGGCTTCGGAGTCAGAGGTCGTGCGTTCGAATCCCGGCTCCGCCACGTGTCTGCTGTGTGACCTTGAAGCAGCGTGGCTCAGTGGAAAGATCACAGGCTTTGGAGTCATAGGTCATGGGTTCGAATCCCGGCTCTGACCGTTGTCAGCTGTGTGACTTTGGACGAGTCACTTAACTTCTCTGAGCCTCAGTTCCCTCATCTGTAAAATGGGGATTAAGAATGTGAGCCCCATGTGGGACAACTTGATCGCCTTGTATCCCCCCGGCACTCAGAACAGTGCTTTGCACATAGTAAGTGCTTAATAAATGCCATTATTATTATTATCAGCGCTTAGCACAGTGCTTTGCACGTAGTAAGCGCTTAACAAATACCATCATTATTATTATTATTATTATTAAGTCACTTCACTTCTCGGAGTCTCAGCTACCTCATCTGTAAAATGGGGATTAAGACTGTGAGCCCCACATGGGGCAACCTGATCAGTTTGTACCCCCCCCCAGCGCTTAGAACAGTGCTTTGCACATAGTAAGCGCTTAACAAATGCCAGCATTATCATTATTATTATTATTATTATTCTTGGAGTCTCAATTACCTCATCTGTAAAATGGGGATGATGGTGAGCCCCACATGGGACAACCTGATCCGTCTAGATTTTGAGCCCACTGTTGGGTAGGGACCGTCGCTAGATGTTGCCAACTTGGACTTCCCAAGCGCTTAGTACAGTGCTCTGCACATAGTAAGCGCTCAATAAATGTGATTGATGATGATGAGGAGGAAGTGGATCCGGTACGCTCTTCCTTCCAAAATATGTGAACGCGGAAGATTCGCCCTGCAGTTTCCCTTTGGCCAAGGGCTTCTAGCCATTGGGACGGAATTTTTCATTTCTGGAGGAGAAGAGTTTTCCTCCCCTGCCTTCCCTTGTGTTTTATGGCGATCTGGGACGGAGTTGGCGGAGGGGTGGGAAAGGGGAGGAGTGGCGCCTTTGAACGGGGAATTTCTTTGACTTAAGGCCGCATTCATTCTGCACACAGTAAGCGCTCAATAAATACCATTGATTGAGTCATTCCAGTCCAGTTTTCCTATCTGGAGGGGACAAGGCCCTCCAATTGGGAGTCAATCCACTGCAGTGTACCGAAGATAATAGTTCTTCAGTTGAGAGAAGTGAGCGTGAAGTTACATTTCATGCTACACAGAAAACACAATTCACTCATTCTGAGCGTAGAGTCTGTTAGAAGCAGGCTTCTGAAGAGAAAGGGAATTGATCCAAGGATTTTTTTTTCCCCCCTTTATTTACAGTAAACTACCACATTAGGGACGTGTGTTAACACAATTTATTTTTATGCTCCATTTCACCACCTGTTCCTGAGTTTGGGAATCCGGTTTACATCGGAAATAGCTTTGGCTCTCCTCACCCTACACTTGGAAGTCGCTCCGTGTGTGAGGAGTAAGAGCTTAATCCGCTCGAAATCGTCATTTCTTGGGCTTCAAGGGAATGTTTTCCTTGAGGTGCCTGCTGTCTAGTTCCCGAGAGAGCTTAGACTGGATGGAGTTCAAATCGTCTTTCACTCAGTCGTATTTATTGAGCGCTTACTGGGTGCAGAGCACTGTACTAAGCGCTTGGGAAGTACAAGCCTTTGAGAGTTTATCACTGTCCAGTCTCTGTGTAATGAGATTTATTTTACTTGTACACATCTATTCTATTTATTTTATTTTGTTAATATGTTCTGTTTGGTTCTCTGTCTCCCCCTTCTAGACTGTGAGCCCGCTGTTGGGTAGGGACCGTCTCTATATGTTGCCCACTTGGAATTCCCGAGCGCTTAGTACAGTGCTGTGCACACAGTAAGCGCTCAATAAATACGATTGATGATGATGATGATGATGATGTTTTCCTTGAGGTGCCTGCTGTCTAGTTCCCGAGAGAGCTTAGACTGGATGCAGTTCAAATCGTCTTTCACTCAGTTGTATTTATTGAGCGCTTACTGGGTGCAGAGCACTGTACTAAGTGCTTGGGAAGTACAAGCCTTTGAGAGTTAATCACTGTCCAGTCTCTGTGTAATGAGATTTATTTTACTTGTACATATCTATTCTATTTATTTTATTTTGTTAATATGTTCTGTTTTGTTCTCTGTCTCCCCCTTCTAGACTGTGAGCCCGCTGTTGGGTAGGGACCATCTCTGTATGTTGCCCACTTGGACTTCCCAAGCGCTTAGTACAGTGCTCTGCACACAGTAAGCGCTCAATAAATACGATTGATGATGATGATGATGTTTTCCTTGAGGTGCCTGCTGTCTAGTTCCCGAGAGAACTTAGACTGGATGGAGTTCTAATCGTCTTTCACTCAGTCGTATTTATTGAGCGCTTACTGGGTGCAGAGCACTGTACTAAGCGCTTGGGAAGTACAAGCCTTTGAGAGTTTCATTGTCCAGTCTCTGTGTAATGAGATTTATTTTACTTGTACATATCTATTCTATTTATTTTATTTTGTTAATATGTTCTGTTTGGTTCTCTGTCTCCCCCTTCTAAACTGTGAGCCCACTGTTGGGTAGGGACCGTCTCTATATGTTGCCCACTTGGACTTCCCGAGCGCTTAGTACAGTGCTGTGCACACAGTAAGCGCTCAATAAATACGATTGATGATGATGATGATGTTTTCCTTGAGGTGCCTGCTGTCTAGTTCCCGAGAGAACTTAGACTGGATGGAGTTCAAATCGTCTTTCACTCAATCGTATTTCTTGAACGCTTACTGGGTGCAGAGTACTGTACTAAGCAGTTGGGAAGTACAAGCCTTTGAGAGTTTATCACTGTCCAGTCTCTGTGTAATGAGATTTATTTTACTTGTACATATCTATTCATTTTATTTTGTTAATATGTTCTGTTTTGTTCTCTGTCTCCCCCTTCTAGACTGTGAGCCCGCTGTTGGGTAGGGACCGTCTCTATAGGTTGCCAACTTGGACTTCCCGAGCGCTTAGTACAGTGCTGTGCACACAGTAAGCGCTCAATAAATACGATTGATTGATTGTACATATCTATTCTGTTTTATTTTGTTAATATGTTCTGTTTTGTTCTCTGTCTCCCCCTTCTAGACTGTGAGCCCACTGTTGGGTAGGGACCATCTCTATATGTTGCCCACTTGGACTTCCCAAGCGCTTAGTACAGTGCTGTGCACACAGTAAGCACTCAACAAATACGATTGATTGATTGTACATATCTATTCTATTTATTTTATTTCGTTAATATGTTCTGTTTGGTTCTCTGTCTCCCCCTTCTAGACTGTGAGCCCGCTGTTGGGTAGGGACCGTCTCTAGATGTTGCCCACTTGGACTTCCCGAGCGCTTAGTACAGTGCTGTGCACACAGTAAGCGCTCGATAAATACGATTGATTGATGGATTGATAATGGCAGGGTGACACCTGGAAGATTTATTGTCAGGCCTTGGCAATACCTTTCTGGAGAAACGGCTGGCAGGTTTCCACCCCTGGCTTCTCTGCGAATCTTAGCCGGAGGTTGAGGGCAGACTAGAGTCCCTCTCGCTTGCTCGCTTCGCTTCCGGATCCATATTACCCTGCCCGGTGTCCGTTTCTTCCCTCTTCTGGGCCTTCCTTTGAGCCCCGAGGGAGACCGAGGCAGGATTCCTGTCCGGTTGGCTCGCCTGCCGCAGCCAGACAGAGATGGGTCCATTTCCAGATTTTTCCTCCCTCCCGTGTGCGGCTTTTGAAAGCGACAGTGGCTCTGAGAAGCCGCGTGGCTCGGCGGAAAGAGCCCGGGCTTTGGGTTCGAATCCTGGCTCTGCCAAGTGTCAGCTGTGTGGCTTTGGGCAAGTCACTTCACTTCTCTGTGCCCCAGTTCCCTCATCTGTAAAATGGGGGTGAAGAATGTGAGCCCCCCTTGGGACAACCCGATCTCCTTGTAAGATGGGGATGAAGACTGTGAGCTCCCCATGGGACAACCTGATCTCCTTGTAACCTCCCCAGCGCTTAGAACAGTGCTTTGCACATAGTAAGCGCTTAATAAATGCCATTATTATTATTATTATTATTTACTCTTTTTATTTATTTATTTTACTTGTCCATATCTATTGTATTTATTTTATTTTGTTAGTATGTTTGGTTTTGTTCTCTGTCTCCCCCTTTTAGACTGTGAGCCCACTGTTGGGTAGGGACTGTCTCTCTATGTTGCCAACTTGGACTTCCCAAGCGCTTAGTACAGTGCCCTGCACACAGTAAGCGCTCAATAAATACGATTGATGATGATGATGATGATTATTATAGCTTGTAGTTCGGTCTGGGAAAAGGGCAAAGTCTGCGATTGGTCGTTGGGTGGGTGGAGGGTAAAGGGGCCAAAGGGCATCTTTGTCCCCCACCCACCACCCCTGGGCACATAACTAGGATTGGCTTCGGGACGGCATTCATTCATTCAGTCATTCAATCGTATTTATTGAGCGCTCACTGTGTGCAGAGCACTGTACTAAGCGCTTGGGAAGTCCAAGTTGGCAACATATAGAGACGGTCCCTACCCAACAGTGGGCTCACAGTCTAGAAGAAGCGGGCAGGCCCCTTTGGTGTCGTTGGATCTTGGTCCCCAGATGAGTTACTTTTAAAGTCGTAATCGAAGATTGTCCTTCGATTTGAAGCCAAACTCCATCGACGGCGTGCGTGTCCGAGAGAGAACTCTTTGAACGCCGTTCCCTCTCCGGGCCCCTCAGCGTTCAGCGAACGTTGCCCAGACGCCGCCGGTTGAGGGGGGAAAAAGGGGTCCCATCGCCGGCCGGGACCCGGGCTCGACTTGTTTTTTATGCAGAAGCGGGGATCATCTGCCCCGCATCATCCCCACTCCCTTCCCCAGTCCCTCCCCGTGTCCAGCGACACGCACGGGGAGACGGCTGGCAGGGAGAACGAACCGGTGAGGTCTCAGAGATCCAGAGCCCACCCACTGAAACTCTCCTCCTACCCTTGTCTCCATCTATGTTGCCAACTTGTACTTCCCAAGCGCTTAGTACAGTGCTCTGCACACAGTAAGCGCTCAATAAATACGATTGGTAATGATGATGATCTGGCCAAAGTGGTTCGTAGGGCAATTGTTTCCTCGCAGAGGATCAGGTCTCGGGTGCCATTTTCTGTGAGCCCACACTGTTGGGTAGGGACTGTCTCTATATGTTGCCAACTTGGACTTCCCAAGCGCTTAGTACAGTGCTCTGCACACAGTAAGCGCTCAATAAATGCGATTGATTGAATCCTCAGGGGATGGAGAGGAGGTGTGGGCTCAGCTGTGAGAGCTCACCTCCTCCAGGAGGCCTTCCCAGACTGAGCCCCCTCCTTCCTCTCCCCCTCATCCCCCTCTCCATCCCCACCGCCTTACCTCCTTCCCTTCCCCACAGCACCTGTATATATGTTTGTACATATTTATTACTCTATTTCTGTATTTATTTTACTTGTACATATCTATTGATTTTATTTTGTTAATATGTTTGGTTTTGTTCTCCGTCTCCCCCTTGTAGACTGCGAGCCCACTGTTGGGTAGGGACTGTCTCTATATATTGCCAACTTGGACTTCCCAAGAGCTTAGTACAGTGCTCTGCACACAGTAAGCGCTCAATAAATACGATTGATTGATTGATTGATTGATTGGGCCCTGAGAGGGAGGAGTCTCCCAGAAATGGAGCATCCTCTGCATTCCTCCGACATGGAAGTTGGACTTCCCATCCCTCCCCTCCGAGGAATACATCCAGAGGACTGATTAGCTAGAGAGATGCTATTGGGTAGTGACTGTCTCTATATGTTGCCAAATTGTACTTCCCAAGCGCTTAGTACAGTGCTCTGCACACAGTAAGCGCTCAATAAATACGATTGATGATGATGATGATGCAGGCCCGGCCTCCTTTCCAAAAGGCCATTTTTCTGGCCAGTGGCACGAGGATTTAATCGGCACGTTTCTTCAGATGGCATGGTCGGTCTCCTAGCTTCCCCTTTCCTGTGGCTCTTATCTTTTCTCAACTGCTTTTTCCTTTGCCGTCCCATCCGTGCTTTTTTCCTTCCTCGTTTTCCTGGCCCTCGAGGGGATCCTCACCCAGGTTGGTTTAGCGCCAGTTTGCCGTTTTTCAATCAATCAATCGTATTTATTGAGCGCTTACTGTGTGCAGAGCACTGTACTAAGCGTTTGGGAAGTACAAGATGGCAACATAGAGAGACAGTCCCTACCCAACAGTACCCAACAGTAGTGGTGCCTATCTATTTATTTTATTTTGTTAGTATGTTTGGTTTTGTTCTCTGTCTCCCCCTTTTAGACTGTGAGCTCACTGTTGGGTTGGGACTGTCTCTATATGTTGCCAACTTGGACTTCCCAAGCGCTTAGTACAGTGCTCTGCACACAGTAAGCGCTCAATAAATATGATTGATTGATCTCTCCCCTCCTCCCCACCCCTCCTTACTCTTCCCCACCTTCAAAGCCTTATTAAAATCACATCTACTCCAAGAGCCTTCCCTGTTTAGGCCCTCGTTTCCCCTACTCCCTCTCTCTTCTTTTTTTTTTTTTAATGGCATTTATTAAGCGCTTACTAAATAGTAATAAGTAATAAATACGTACAAACATATATATGTATATGCTATGTGCAAAGCACTGTTCTAAGCACTGTGGAGGTTACAAGGTGATCAGGTTGTCCCACATGGGGCTCACGGTCTTAATCCCCATTTTCCAGATGAGGGAACTGAGGCCCAGAGAAGTGAAGTGACTTGCCCAAAGTCACACAGCTGACAATTGGCAGAGCCGGGATTTGAACCCATGACCGCTGACTCCAAAGCCCGGGCTCTTTCCCACTGAGCCACGCTGCTTCTCCTATCGCCTGGGCACGTAGAACGTACCCTTTAACCACTTGATATTCCTCCCACCCTCTCCCCTTTTAGGATTTATGGACATAGCTGTCATTTCTGTCATTTGTCATATCTGGAGAAGCAAACGGGAAACGTTTTAATAATAATAATAATAATAATGGCATTTATTAAGTGCTTACTATGTACAAAGCACTGTTCATTCATTCATTCAATTGTATTTATTGAGCACTTACTGTGTGCAGAGCACTGTACTAAGCGCTTGGGAAGCCCAAGTTGGCAACACATAGAGACGGTCCCTACCCAACAGTGGGCTCACAGTCTAGACACTGTTCTAAGCGCTGGGGAGTTTACAAGGTGATCAGGTTGTCCCATGTGGGGCTCACAGTCTTAATCCCCATTTTGCAGATGAGGGAACTGAGGCCCAGAGAAGTTAAGTGACTTGCCCAAAGCCACACAGCTGACAAGAGGCGGAGCCGGGATTTGAACCCATGAGCTCTTGACTCCAAAGCCCGGGCTCTTTCCACTGAGCCACGCTGCTTCTCATGTGCTCAGTGAGAAAAATGCGGTGGAGAGACACAGCAGAGATGCCAGTAATAAGCAGTATTTTGCAGAGAAGTGAGTGATTTCATTATAGCTTTAGCCGTTAATGATTCACAATCAAATAGACGCTTTTAGAAAATGACTGAATTTTAAAAGTTGGAGTCTTTAAACAATGTTCCCTCTGTAGTAGGTTTCAGGAAATCGGCTCCGTTTTGCCCGTTTAAAAAGACTATCAGGGATTTTGACGATGGCATTAAGTGCTTAATAAATGCCATTATTATTATTACTAATTATTACTAATAATGGCATTTATGAAGTGCTTACTCTGTGGACATTATGTTGCCAGTTTGTACTTCCCAAGCGCTTAGTACAGTGCTCTGCACATAGTAAGCGCTCAATAAATACGATTGATGATGATGATTGATGGAAAGCACTGTTCTAAGCGCTGGGAAGGTGACATGGTGATCAGGATGTCCCGTGGGAGGCTCGCAGTCTTCATCCCCATTTTACAGATGAGCTCACCGAGGCCCAGAGAAGTGTAGTTGGGTAGGGACTGTCTCTATATGTTGCCAATTTGTACTTCCCAAGAGCTTAGTACAGTGCTCTGCACATAGTAAGCGCTCAATAAATGCGATTGATGATGATGATGATGAAGTGACTTGCCCAGAGTCACACAGCTGACAATTGGCAGAGCTGGGATTTGAACCCACGACCTCCGACTCCAAAGCCCGAGGTCTTTCCACTGAGCCACGCTGCTTCCCTGTTATTATTTATTTTAATGTCTTTGTCCCCCTCTAGACCCTGTGCTCCTTTTAGGCAGGGAATGTCAGCTAATTCTGTTATAGTGTCTTCTCACAAGCGCTCAGTACAGTGCTTTTCGCACAGAAAGCACTCAGTAAATCCCATTGAGTGACTCGGGCAGGATCCTGGATAGCCTGGATTGAATTAGGAGCACCAACGAGCCCAGCCTTTTTTCTAGGACCTCGTTATCCACCTAAGTTAGGAAATATGGATATTTATAGTCGGCCTTTGTTCTGGAAGACGACTGGACTGGCGGTGCAGCCGGTGAAAGAAACGGAGGAAGTAATGAAAAATTCAAGTCCGTACCAAGTCTGCTAAGTGCTAATTACTTATTTAAAACGGAGAAGTGTCACTTCTGACCATTTGGGGATGAGGCAAGTGTGATATCAATATTTGAGGAGGCTCACAAGCCCAGTCCCATTATTAAAAAAAAAAAATCACTAGGTGAGAAGCAGCATGGCTTAGCGGAAAGCGCTTAGTACAGTGCTCTGCACACAGTAAGCGCTCAATAAATATGATTGAATGAATGAATGAAAGAGCATGAGCTTGGGAGTCAGAGGTCATGGGTTCGAATTCCAACCCCACCACTTGCCAGCTGTGTGACTTTGGGCAAGTCGCTTCACTTCTCTGGGCCTCAGTTCCCTCATCTGTAAAAGGGGGATTAAGACTGTGGGCCCCACGTGGGACAACTGGGTTACCTTGTATCTACCCCAGCGCTTGGCACATAGTAAGTGCTTAATAATAATAATAATAATGATGGCATTTATTAAGCGCTTACTATGTGCAGAGCAGTGTTCTAAGCGCTGGGGAGTTTACAAGGTGATCAGGTTGTCCCACGTGGGGCTCACAGGCTTAATCCCCATTTGACAGATGAGGTAACTGAGGCCCAGAGAAGTGAAGTGACTTGCCCAGAGTCACACAGCTGATAAGTGGCAGAGCCGGGATTTGAACCCATGACCTCTGACTCCAAAGCCCGGGCTCTTTCCACTGAGCCACGCTGCTTCTCTAATGCCATCATTATTATTATTACTCATTCAGAGAGCTTAGGCAGAACTACTTAGAAGTGCTTGTAGGGCTCAAGGAAAGAGATCGGTTAACCATGGAAACTGGTCTGCTTTACATCCTAAGCACCATATACGGCTCATTTGGGCTCTTACTCGGATAAAAAGAACAAAAATGTACTCTGTCATCTTTAGATCGGTAAAATTAAATTAGATTGGGAGTCTCTAGATCCCCCTTTAAACTATAAACTCGTTGTGGGCAGCGAATGTGACTCCTAACTCTTTTATTTTGTACTCTCCCAAGCATTAGTAAAGTGCCGCGCACACCGTAAGTCCTCAATAAATACAATTGATTTTGATTTTGAGCCCCATTGTGGCCCAGGGCCCCGTGTCTGATGGGGTTATTTAGTAAAAAAAAAAAAATGGCATTTGTTCATTCAATTGTACAGTAAGCGCTCAATAAATACGATTGAATGAATGAATGAATTTGTTAAGCTCTTACTATGTTTCAAGCACTGTTCTAAGCGCTGCAGTAGATACAAGTTTAATTAGGTTGGGCACGGTCCCTGTCCTGCATTGAGCCGACAGTCTAAGTAGGAGGGAGAATAGGTTTGCATCTTGTATATATGTGTATATATATATATATATATATATATATATATATATATATATATATATATATATATATATATCATCATCATCAATCGTATTTATTGAGCGCTTATTATGTGCAGAGCACTGTACTAAGCGCTTGGGAAGTACAAATTGGCAACATATAGAGACGGTCCCTACCCAACAGTGGGCTCACAGTCTAAAATATATATGTATATTTTATATATATATAAATATACATAATATAAACACATATAATATATTTAATATATTAATTTAATATAATATTAATTATATTTAATATGATATTAATTTAATATAATATATGTATATATTTTTATATAATATAAATATAAATATATATTTATATATATTATATATATTTTTGTATATATACACATATATATAGTTGCATCTTGTATATATGTTTGTACATATTTATTACTCTATTTTACTTGTACATATCTATTCTATTTATTTTATTGTGTTAGTATGTTTCGTTTTGTTCTCTGTCTCCCCCTTCTAGGCTGTGAGCCCACTGTTGGGTAGGGCCTGTCTCTATATGTTGCCAACTTGTACTTTCCAAGCGCTTAGTACAGTGCTCTGCACACAGGAAGCAATGAATCAATTGATTCATTGATTGATCTACCCCAGTGCTTGGCACATAGTAAGTGCTTAACACTTCTACTACTATTATCTCTGAGAAGCGGTAGAAAAATCCTCTCAGAACTTGATAGAGTCTAGAATTTTAAAATTCATTTGTGAATCAGTGACACATGGGGCAATTGATTTATCAGCTGTTATATTGGTTTGTACAGATTTATTACTCTATTTTACTTGTCCGTGTTTACTATTCTATTAGTTTTGTTAATGATGTACATTTAGCTTTAATTCTGTTTGTTCTGACCACTTGACACCTGTCCACCTGTTTTGTTGTCTGTCTCCCCCTTCTAGACTGTGAGCCCGTTGTTGGGTAGGGACCGTCTCTGTATGTTGCCAACTTGTACTTCCCAAGCGCTTAGTACAGTGCTCTGCACACAGTAAGCGCTCAATAAATACGATTGAATGAATGAATGAATGGTCTAAAACTTATTTTTAAGACCATTTGAAGCTGGCCCTAAAACAACTCTGAAGTGGTGATTTTATGAGGTTAGATGGGAGTTAGAATTTTCTCTCACTTTTGTCTTTTTTGTTTTAATAATAATAATAATAATAATAATGATGGCATTTATTAAGTGCTTACTATGTTCAAAGCACTGTTCTAAGCGCTGGGGAGTTTACAAGGTGATCAGGGTGTCCCACGTGGGGCTCACAGTCTTAATCCCCATTTTTACAGATGAGGGAACTGAGGCCCAGAGAAGTGAAGTGACTTACCCAAAATCACACAGCTGACAAGTGGTGGAGCCGGGATTTGAACCCATGACCTCTGACTCCAAAGACCGTGCTCTTTCCACCGAGCCACGCTGCTTCCCCAAACTGGCTGCTGCGAAGAAATTAGGATTTGAGTCGGAGAGAAGGGGGTTCTTGCCTATGTGCTCAGTGAGAAAAAGGCGGTGGAGAGACACAGCAAAGATGTCTCTGTATGTTGCCAAATTGTACTTCCCAAGCGCTTAGTACAGTGCTCTGCACACAGTAAGCGCTCAATAAATACAATTGAGTGAATGAATGAATGTCAGTAATAAGCAGTATTTTGTAGTGAAATGAGTAATTTCATTATAGCTTTAGCTGTTAATGATTCACAATGAAATAGAGGCCTTTAGAAAATGACTGAATCGTAAAAGTCGGAGACTTTAAAGAGTGGTCCCTCCGTAGTAGGTTTTAGGAAATTGTCTCCGTTGTGCTCGTTTAAAAAAAGACGCTCAGGGATTTGGAATCACTCTTCTAAATTAGGTTCTCCAAGGGCACACACGGCCTTCATTTAGAAAGGGTGTCTTTCAGGCAGTCAGAACCACATCCTGTAAATAACAGCACTTCCCGCCAGTCGGCCAAAAAAAAAATGCAAAATCACTCAGCTGTTTTTTTCTTCCGCCTTTCCTTCCTGACTTTGAACGTCTGAACTACTTAGGTGGAGAAGAGGTTGCCTGGGAGAACCTTTCCCAGCTCACAGATTCCCATCCGGACGCTTTTTCCGACCTGAAAGAAGTTCAGTTCCCTCATCTGTAAAACGGCAGCTTGATGCTTCGATTTACAATTGATCTTCAATTTACTGGGATGATAGAAAGATCAGTTAATTGATCATCTGTTGAGGGGACGAGCCAAAGACATCTGAAAGCATATTTTGCTCTTCAGAGGAAAGTGGTCCGAAGCCTCGCTGTCGTCATGGAGGTTTTTCCGTAGCGTGATTTGGAACAAGCAAGTGGTCTCCGGGGGAGGGACGTAATAATAATAATAATAATGATGGCATTTGTTAAGCGCTTACTATGTGCAAAGCACCGTTCTAAGTGCTGGGGAGGTTACAAGGTGATGAGGTTGTCCCACGGCGGGCTCCCAGTCTTAATCCCCATTTTCCAGATGAGGCACAGAGAAGTGAAGTGACTTGCCCAAAGTCACCCAGCTGACAAGTGGCGGAGCCGGAATTTGAACTTTTCTTCTAGACTGTGAGCCCACTGTTGGGTAGGGACCGTCTCTATATGTTGCCAACTTGTAATAATAATAATAATGATGATGATGATGGCATTTATTAAGCACTTACTATGTGCAAAGCACTGTTCTAAGCGCTGGGGAGGTTGCAAGGTGATCAGGTTGTCCCACGGGGGGCTCACAGTCTTCATCCCCATTTTCCAGATGAGGGAACTGAGGCCCAGAGAAGAGAAGTGACTTGCCCAAAGTCACCCAGCTGACAAGTGGCGGAGCCGGGATTTGAACTTTTCTTCTAGACTGTGAGCCCACTGTTGGGTAGGGACCATCTCTATATGTTGCCAACTTGTAATAATAATAATAATAATAATAATGATGATGGCATTTATTAAGCACTTACTATGTGCAAAGCACTGTTCTAAGCGCTGGGGAGGTTGCAAGGTGATCAGGTTGTCCCACGGGGGGCTCACAGTCTTAATCCCTATTTTACAGATGAGGTAACTGAGGCGCAGAGAAGTGAAGTGACTTGCCCAAAGTCACCCAGCTGACAATTGGCGGAGCCGGGATTTGAACCTTTCTTCTAGACTGTGAGCCCACTGTTGGGTAGGGACCGTCTCTATATGTTGCCAACTTGTACTTCCCAAGCGCTTAGTCCAGTGCTCTGCACACAGTAAGCGCTCAATAAATACGATTGAATGAATGAATTTAACAGATGAGGGGACTGAGGCCCAGAGAAGTGAAGTGACTTGCCCAAAGTCACACAGCTGACAATTGGCGGAGTCGGGATTTGAACCCATGACCTCCGACGCCCAAGCCCAGGCTCTTGCCACTGAGCCACGCTGCTTACTCCTCCTTCATTTGCAGAGGGGTGCCCGGGTTGTCGGAGTGCAACGTAAACCTTGAGTTTCATCAGTGCTTTGCACATTCATTCATTCATTCATTCATTCATTGGTATTTATTGAGCGCTTACTGTGTGCAGAGCACTGTACTAAGCGCTTGGGAAGAACAAGTTGGCAAAAACAGAGACGGTCCCTACCCAACAGCGGGCTCACAGTCAAGAAGGGGGAGACAGACAACAAAACTAAACATGTGGACAGGTGTCAAGTCATCAGAATAAATAGTAGTAAAGCTAGATGCACAGCATTAAAAATATGGAACGCTTCACGAATTTGCGTGTCATCCTGGGCCAATTGTCAGCTGTGTGACTTTGGGCAAGTCACTTCACTTCTCTGGGCCTCAGTGACCTCATCTGGAAAAGGGGGATTAAGGCTGAGCCCCCCGTGGGACAACCTGATCACCTTGTATCCTCCCCAGCGCTTAGAACAGTGCTTTGCACATTGTAAGTGCTTAACAAATGCCATCATTCATTCATTCATTCATTCAGTCGTATTTATTGAGCACTTACTGTGTGCAGAGCACTGGACTAAGCGCTTGGGATGTACAAGTTGGCCACATACAGAGACGGTCCCTACCCAACAGCGGGCTCACAGTCTGCAGCGCGGCTCAGTGGAAAGAGCCCGGGCTTTGGAGTCAGAGGTCATGGGTTCAAATCCCGGCTCCACCACTTGCCAGCTGTGTGACTTTGGGCAAGTCACTTCACTTCTCTGGGCCTCAGTTCCCTCATCTGTAAAATGGGGATTAAGACTTTGAGCCCCCCCCCGTGGGACACCCTGATCACCTTGTAACCTCCCCAGCACTTAGAACAGTGCTTTTCATGTAGTAAGCGCTTAATAAATGCCATTATTATTATTATTATTATTATTAGAAGGGGGAATTATTATTATTATTATAAATCATAGCAGTTCAGCGAGCTCCAGGGGCAGTTTGGAGCCTGGTTGTTCGTTTGGCCTAGGTAGAGGTCGGAGGTTGGCGGGAAAGTTTTCTGCTCACCCTTTCCTGTGGAGGGAGTGAGTATAAGCGCTTAGTACAGTGCTCTGCACACAGTAAGCGCTCAATAAATACGATTGAATGAATAAGACTGGAAGTTGAGACTCGGACGTGAGTCCCAACTCTGCCACTCACCTGCCGTGTGACCTCGGGCAACCTCTCTGGTAATAATAATAATAATAATAATGATGATGGTGGCATTTGTTAAGCTCTTACTATGTGCAAAGCACTGTTCTAAGCGCTGGGGGGAATACAAGGTGATCAGGTTGCCCCACGGGGGGCTCACAGTCTTAATCCCCATTTTACAGATGAGAGAACTGAGGCTCAGGGAAGTGAAGTGACTTGCTCAAGGTCACCCAGCTGACAAGTGGCGGGGGTGGGATTAGAACCCATGACCTCTGACTCCCGAGCCCGGGCTCTTTCCACTGAGCCACGCTGCTTCTCAACTACTGAAAGGTCTTCCCCCTACTAGTAATTTATTCAGGATCTGTCTCCCCAAGCTTCATCCCCATTTGACAGGTGAGGGAACTGAGGCTCAGAAAAGTTAAGTGACTTGCCTAAGGTCACACAGCAGACATGGGGGGAGCCGGGATTCGAACCCATGACCTCTGGCTCCCAAGCCCGGGCTCTTTCCACCGAGCCACGCTGCTTCTCTCTTCCTCACCTGTCAAAAGAAGAGCAGACACCTGCCCTCCCTGCCCCTGGATTGGGGGTCTCAGGGAGATCAGATAATAATAATAATAGTGATGGCATTTATTAAGCACTTACTATGTGCAAAGCACTGTTCTAAGCGCTGGGGAGGTTACAAAGTGATCAGGTTGTTCCATGGGGGGCTCACAGTCTTCATCCCCATTTTACAGATGAGGGAACTGAGGCCCAGAGAAGTGAAGTGACTTGCCCAAAGTCAGTCAATCAATCAATCAATCAATCGTATTTATTGAGTGCTTACTGTGTGCAGAGCACTGTACTAAGCGCTTGGGAAGTACAAGTTGGCAACATCTGGAGACAGTCCCTACCCAACAGTGGGCTCACAGTCTAAAAGTCACCCAGCTGACAAGTGGCGGAGCGGGATTTGAACCCATGACCTCTGACTCCAAAGCCCGGGCTCTTTCCACTGAGCCACGCTGCTTCTCTTCTTATTTTTGTATCTGTTGTTGTCATTATTATTCTATAATAAAAATTATTATAATTATAATTATAATTATTATTAGATCATTTTGTCTCTGTCCTAGTGCTATGCTACGTACCGACATGACCTCTGACTCCAAAGCCCTGGCTATTTCCACTGAGCCACGCTGCTTCTCTTCTTATTTTTGTATCTGTTGTTATCATGATTATTCTATAATAAAAATTATTATTTTTATAATTATAATTATTATTAGATTATTTTGTATCTGTCCTAGTGCTATGCTACATACTGACATGACCTCTGACTCCAAAGCCCTGGCTCTTTCCACTGAGCCACGCTGCTTCTCTTCTTATTTTTGTATCTGTTGTTATCATTATTATTCTATAATAAAAATAATAATTATTATACTTATAATTATAATTAGATCATTTTGTCTCTGTCCTAGTGCTATGCTACGTACTGACATGACCTCTGACTCCAAAGCCCTGGCTCTTTCCACTGAGCCACGCTGCTTCTCTTCTTATTTTTGTATCTGTTGTTATCATTATTATTCTATAATAAAAATTATCATTATTATAATTATAATTATTATTCGATCATTTTGTCTCTGTCCTAGTGCTATGCTACGTACTGACATGACCTCTGACTCCAAAGCCCTGGCTCTTTCCACCGAGCCACACTGCTTCTCGTCTTATTTTTGTATCTGTTGTTGTCATTATTATTCTATAATAACAATAATTATAATTATAATTAGATCATTTTGTCTCTGTCCTAGTGCTATGCTACGTACTGACATGACCTCTGACTCCAAAGCCCAGGCTCTTTCCACTGAGCCACGCTGCTTCTCTTCTTATTTTTGTATCTGTTATTCTTATTATTCTATAATAAAAATTATAGAATATTATTATTATATATATAATAATATAGAATATAATATATAGAACATAATTATTATAATTATAATTATAATTATTATTAGATCATTTTGTCTCTGTCCTAGTGCTATGCTATGTACCGACATGACCTCTGACTCCAAAGCCCTGGCTATTTCCACTGAGCCACGCTGCTTCTCTTCTTATTTTTGTATCTGTTGTTATCATGATTATTCTATAATAAAAATTATTATTTTTATAATTATAATTATTATTAGATTATTTTGTATCTGTCCTAGTGCTATGCTACATACTGACATGACCTCTGACTCCAAAGCCCTGGCTCTTTCCACTGAGCCACGCTGCTTCTCTTCTTATTTTTGTATCTGTTGTTATCATTATTATTCTATAATAAAAATAATAATTATTATACTTATAATTATAATTAGATCATTTTGTCTCTGTCCTAGTGCTATGCTACGTACTGACATGACCTCTGACTCCAAAGCCCTGGCTCTTTCCACTGAGCCACGCTGCTTCTCTTCTTATTTTTGTATCTGTTGTTATCATTATTATTCTATAATAAAAATTATCATTATTATAATTATAATTATTATTCGATCATTTTGTCTCTGTCCTAGTGCTATGCTACGTACTGACATGACCTCTGACTCCAAAGCCCTGGCTCTTTCCACCGAGCCACGCTGCTTCTCGTCTTATTTTTGTATCTGTTGTTGTCATTATTATTCTATAATAACAATAATTATAATTATAATTAGATCATTTTGTCTCTGTCCTAGTGCTATGCTACGTACTGACATGACCTCTGACTCCAAAGCCCAGGCTCTTTCCACTGAGCCACGCTGCTTCTCTTCTTATTTTTGTATCTGTTATTCTTATTATTCTATAATAAAAATTATAGAATATTATTATTATATATATAATAATATAGAATATAATATATAGAACATAATTATTATAATTATAATTATTATTATTATTAGATCATTTTGTCTCTGTCCTAGTGCTATGCTACGTACTGACATGACCTCTGACTCCAAAGCCCTGGCTCTTTCCACTGAGCCACGCTGCTTCTCTTCTTATTTTTGTATCTGTTGTTGTCATTATTATTCTATAATAAAAATTATTATAATTATAATTATAATTATTATTAGATCATTTTGTCTCTGTCCTAGTGCTATGCTACGTACCGACATGACCTCTGACTCCAAAGCCCGGGCTCTTTCCACTGAGCCACGCTGCTTCTCTTCTTATTTTTGTATCTGTTGTTGTCATTATTATTCTATAATAAAAATTATTATAATTATAATTATAATTAGATCATTTTGTCTCTGTCCTAGTGCTATGCTACGTACTGACGTGACCTCTGACTCCAAAGCCCTGGCTCTTTCCACTGAGCCACGCTGCTTCTCTTCTTATTTTTGTATCTGTTGTTATCATTATTATTCTATAATAAAAATTATTATAATTATAATTATTATTATTAGATCATTTTGTCTCTGTCCTAGTGCTATGCTACGTACTGACATGATCTCTGACTCCAAAGCCCTGGCTCTTTCCACCGAGCCACGCTGCTTCTCTTCTTATTTTTGTATCTGTTGTTATCATTATTATTCTATAATAAAAATAATTATAATTATAATTATTATTAGATCATTTTGTCTCTGTCCTAGTGCTATGCTACGTACTGACATGACCTCTGACTCCAAAGCCCTGGCTCTTTCCACTGAGCCACGCTGCTTCTCTTCTCATTTTTGTATCTGTTGTTGTCATTATTATTCTATAATAAAAATTATTATAATTATAATTATAATTAGATCATTTTGTCTCTGTCCTAGTGCTATGCTGCGTACTGACGTGACCTCTGACTCCAAAGCCCTGGCTCTTTCCACTGAGCCACGCTGCTTCTCTTCTCATTTTTGTATCTGTTGTTTTCATTATTATTCTATAATAAAAATTATTATAATTATAATTATAATTAGATCATTTTGTCCCTGTCCTAGTGCTATGCTACGTGCTGAGCCCTTCACACAGGCACGATTAATCCTCATTATGATTTGCAGAAGTTTGAAAAATGAAAGCAGGCCCAGAAAAGCAGTACTTCCATTAGAGTTACCGGGGCCACGGTCCTTGATCGCATTTTCTCTTTCGCTCTGATTCAGGAATTCATTCGACACCGACCGTTGCTAATTTCAGTCTCAGAAACTAAGATGAGTTAAATTGTTTCCAAACATCAAAACGCGGAGTTTTTGTGTTTTTTATTTCTCCATCTTCCTCATACAGGGGGGAAATGAAACCAAATGCGCAACCGTGTGCACGAAGTCGAAGTGTTTCTGAAAGGGTGTTCTCATTGGAGTGCTAGAATCAGGTGGTCCGTAGGCTATCAGTGGTGTTTATAATAATAATAATAATAATAATAATAATGATGATGATGATGGCATTTGTTAAGCGCTTACTATGTGCAAAGCACGGTTCTAAGCGCTGGGGAGGTTACAAGGTGATCAGATTGTCCCACGGGCGATTTACGGTTTTAATCCCCATTTTACAGATGAGGTAAATAATAATAATAATAATAATAATAATAATAATGGTGGCATTTATTAAGCGCTTACTATCAGTCAATCAATCAGTCAATCGTATTTATGGAGCGCTTACTGTATGCAGAGCACTGGACTAAGCGCTTGGGAAGTCCAAGTTGGCAACATCTAGAGATGGTCCCTACCCAACACGGGGCTCACAGTCTAGAAGGGAGAGAGACAGACACCAAAACAAAACATATTAACAAAATAAATAGAATAGATATGTGCAAGTAAAATAAATAGAGTAATAAATACGTACAAACATATCTACGTATATACTATGTGCAAAGCACTCTTCTAAGCACTGGGGAGGTTACAAGGTGATGAGGTTGTCCCACTGGGGGCTCACAGACTTAATCCCCATTTTCCAGATGAGGGACCTGAGGCCCAGAGAAGTGAAGTGACTTGCCCAAAGTCACCCAGCTAATTGGCAGAGCCGGGATTTGAACCCATGACCTCTGACTCCAAAGCCCGGGCTCTTTCCACTGAGCCACGCTGCTTCTCTGAGCCACGCTGTTTATCGGGTGCCGACGCTCTGCAGGGCACGATACAAAGCCCTTGGGAGAATCCAGTAGGGTTAGTAATAATAATAATAATAATAATGATGATGGCATTTATTAAGCGCTTACTATGTGCAAAGCACTGTTCTAAGCATGATACAAAGCCCTTGGGAGAATCCAGTAGGGTTAGTAATAATAATAATAATAATAATAATAATGATGATGGTATTTATTAAGCGCTTACTATGTGCAAAGCACTGTTCTAAGTGCTGGAATAATAATAATAACAATGATGGCATTTATTAAGCGCTTACTATGTGCAAAGCACTGTTCTAAGCGCTGGAGTAAGGATCCCCGCCCTAGCAGGGAAGGCAGACACTAAAATAAGCTACAGGGAGAAAGAGGTTTTAGAGTATAAAGCTACAAACGTAAGTGTTTTACTGTGGGTGAGCGTTCAAGTGCTTAGGTGTCTTGGAGTGCTGAATAATAATAATAATAATAATGGCATTTATTAAGCTCTTACTAGGTGCAAAGCAGTGTTCTAAGCGCTGGGGAGGTTACAAGATGATCAGGTTGTCCCACGGGGGGCTCACAGTCTATCCCCATTTTACAGACGAGGTAACTGAGGCCCCGAGAAGTGAAGTGACTTGCCCAGAGTCACACAGCTGACAATTAGCAGAGCCGGGATTTGAACCCATGACCTCTGACTCCAAAGCCCAGGTTCTTTCCACTGCTTCTCTCAGTGGAAAGAGCCCCGGCTTCGGAGTCAGAGGTCATGGGTTCAAATCCTGGCTCCGCTGCTTGTATAGTTCTAGACTGTGAGCCTGCTGTTGGGTAGGGACCGTCTCTATATGTTGCCAACTTGGACTTCCCAAGCGCTTAGTCCAGTGCTCTACACACAGTAAGCGCTCAGTGAATGCAATTGAATGAATGAATGAATGGATATATGTTTGTATGTATTTATTACTCTATTTCATTTGTAAATATTTATTCTATTTATTTTATTTTGTTAATATGTTCTGTCTTCTTGTCTGCCTCCCCCTTCTAGACTGTGAGCCCACTGTTGGGTAAGGACCATCTCTGTATGTTGCCGACTTGGACTTCCCAAGAGCTTAGTACAGTGCTCTGCACACAGTAAGTGCTCAATAAATGCGATTGAATGAATGAATGTATATATGTTTGTACATTTTTATCACTCTATTTTATTTGTACACATTTGTTCTATTTATTTTATTTTGTTACTCTGTTCTGTCTTGTTGTCTGTCTCCCCCTTCTAGACTGTGAGCCTGCTGTTGGGTAGGGACCGTCTCTATATGTTGCCAACTTGTACTTCCCAAGCGCTTAGTACAGTGCTCTGCACACAGTAAGCGCTCAATAAATGCAATTGAATGAGTGAATGAATGTATATATGTTTGTATGTATTTATTACTCTATTTTATTTGTACATATTCTATTTATTTTATTTTGTTAGTATGTTTGGTTTTGTTCTCTGTCTCCCCCTTCTAGACTGTGAGCCCGCTGTTGGGGAGGGACCGTCTCTTTATGTTGCCAACTTGGACTTCCCAAGCGCTTAGTACAGTGCTCTGCACACAGTAAGCGCCCAATAAATACAATTGAATGAATGAATGAATGAATGAATGAAAGAGCACAGGCTTGGGAGTCAGAGGTCATGGGTTCGAATGCCGGCTCTGCCACTTGTCAGCTGGGTGACCTTGGACAAGCCACTTACCTTCTCTGGGCCTCAGCCCAACGTGGGACAACCTGATCACCTTGTATCCCCCAATGCTTAGAACAGTGCTTTGCACATAGTAAGCGCTTAACAAATACCGTTATTATTATTATTATTATTATTATTATTATTATTATTATTATTATTACTCACTTTCCCCCTCGGTTTTCAGGAGTCATCCAAGAGATTGAGGGGATTCCCTGACTCTGAGTAATCCCTAGACCCCCGCCTTCCTCCCTTCTACACTGTGAGCCCGCTGTTGGGTAGGGACTGTCTCCATATGTTGCCGACTTGGACTTCCCAAGCGCTTAGTACAGTGCTCTGCACGCAGGAAGCGCTCAGTAAATAGGATTTGACTGAATGACTCCTCATGGGCGGTGGTGGGTGTGCTCCACATTGTAAACTAGACTGCCTGCTCGATTGTGAGTTCTGTAAGGGCAGGGGTCAGGTCTGCGGACTCTGTTGTGCTGCTCTGCACACAGTAAGCGCTCAATAAATCTTCTATTTACAGAGAAGCAGCGTGGCTCAGTGGAAAGAGCCCGGGCTTTGGAGTCAGAGGTCATGGGTGCGAATCCCGCCTCCGCCGCTTGTCAGCTGTGTGACTTTGGGCAAGTCACTTCGCTTCTCTGGGCCTCAGTGACCTCATCTGTAAAATGGGGATTAAGACTGTGAGCCCCACGAGGACAACCTGATCACCTTGTAACCTCCCCAGTGCTTAGAACAGTGCTTTGCACAGAGTAAGCACTTAATAAATGCCATCTTATTAAATAGATTTATCAATCACAGTCTTCTAGACTGTGAGCCCACTGTTGGGTAGGGACCGTCTCCATATGTTGCCGACTTGGACTTCCCAAGCGCTTAGTACAGTGCTCTGCACACAGGAAGCGCTCAATAAATACGATTTGAATGAATGACTCCTCATGGGCGGCGGTGGGTGTGCTCTACATTGTAAACTAGACTGCCTGCTAGATTGTGAGTTCTGTATGGGCAGGGGTCAATCAATCAATCAATCAATCGTATTTATTGAGCGCTTACTGTGTGCAGAGCACTGTACTAAGCACTTCGGGAGTACAAGTTGGCAACACATAGAGACGGTCCCTACCCAACAGTGGGCTTACGGTCTAGAAGGGGGCTCGCAGTCGAGAAGATAATAATAATAATGAGACTCCAGTCTCTGCGGAGAACGATTTCCCATTTGGTGGCATTTCTGCATTGGGGCCTCCGTCGCGGAACCGAACGGCGCTGGCTCGAGCCCCAGGAAATCTAGGGATTAGGAAACGGAGCTTCGAGCTCGGGGCAACCGCCAGCCTTCCTCTCAGGTGACTCTTCCACAAATTAATAATAGTTTTCCCCGCACCCCTCTCTCCCTCCGACCCCCGTATTCCGGACCGGTTTGTGGAGGAACCCAGCCCTGGATAAATTTGGATACATTGGTAGGCCAAGCAGCCTACATGAAGTTCCTGAATCGAAGCTTTTATTTTTATTTTTCCCAGTAATTGACCAATTCCAGCCTCTGGCCCACTGTGGTTCCGTGGGGAAGCCCCTTGGTTTTTGGCATCTCAATCCCAAATCGGGTTCAGTCGGACTGATCCGAACTTCACCAGGGAAGAGTTCAGTGGTTCCTATTTTTGAACAGCGATGACGGGACTGTGTCCTAGCTTATTAGCTTATATCTACCCCAGTGTTCGGAACTTTTTTCCTGCTTTTTTCCTGTTTTTTTCAATCAATCAATCCATCAATCGTATTTATTGAGCGCTTACTGTGTGCAGAGCACTGTACTAAGCGCTTGGGAAGTACAAGCTGGCAACATATAGAGACGGTCCCTACCCAACAGTGGGCTCACAGTGCTTTGAAACATAGTTCTTCTCCTTCAGGATGTCATCTCTTCCCCTTCCCATCGCCAACAGCCCCCAAAACTCTCCCAATAATAATAATAATAATGGCGTTTATTAAGCGCTTACTATGTGCAAAGCACTGCTCTAAGCGCTGGGGAGGTTACAGGGTGATCAGGTTGTCCCACAGTTTTAATCCCCGTTTTACAGAGGAGGGAACTGAGGCACAGAGAAGTTAAGTGACTTGCCCAAAGTCACACAGCTGACACTGTGTAAGCACTTAGAGAAGTGGTGTGGCTCATCATCATCCTCATCATCAATCGCATTTATTGAGCGCTTACTGTGTGCAGAGCACTGTACTAAGCGCTTGGGAAGTCCAAGTTGGCAACATATGGAGACAGTCCCTACCCAACAGTGGGCTCACAGTCTAAAAGGGGGAGACAGAGAACAAAACCAAACATACTAACAAAATAAGATAAATAGAATAGATATGTACAAGTTAAATAAATAGAGTAACAAATATGTACAAGCATATATACATATATAACATATATGTTATATTTCCTCTTTCAGTGGAAAGAGCCCGGGCTTTGGAGTCAGAGGTTATGGGTTCAAATCCCGGCCCCTCCACATGTCTGCTGTGTGACCTTGGGCAAATCAGTTCACTTCTCTGAGCCTCAGTTCCCTCATCTGTAAAATGTGAGCCCCCCCGGGGGACAACCTGATCACCTTGTATCCCCCTCAGCTCTTAGAACAGTGCTCGCGACATAGTAAGCGCTGAACAAATACCATTATTATTATTAACAGGTACCGTCATTATAATTGCTATCATGATGTGAACCAGGTTTTTTCAAACATGTTTTTTCAAAAAAGTGTGTCTTTTGAGGGAATTTTGATTTTCTTGGGGGGGTTTCACGTCCTTCTAGGACTTTTACAAGTCCTTTTAGAAGTCCTTTTCTCATCCTTCTAGACTGTGAGCCCGCTGTTGGGTAGGGACCGTCTCTATATGTTGCCAACTTGGACTTCCCAAGCGCTTAGGACAGTGCTCCGCACACAGTAAGCGCCCAATAAATACGATTGATTGATTGATTGATTTTAGTGATGTGCAGGCTTAAAAATGTTCACGCCCATCTGTTTCCTCCCCCGCAGCACACACAGACACCCCCCGCAGCCAATCCACCCCTTTAGTGGCCTTTTACCAAGATAAAGGGGTTATTTGGAATACATCCCATTTCCTGCCAGAGACATGACTCATTTCTACTTTAGGAAGTTGGCTCATGCCAGTTTTGTGCCGCAAGCCTAGTAGGTGGAAAGTGAAGCCTATAAAAATGAGCCGAGCCCCTCCGAGGAAGCCGACAGGAGGGCCATCCATTCGGATGTCCGTATCTATTCTATTTATTTTATTTTGTTAATACGTTTTGTTTTGTTCCCTGTCTCCCCCTTCTAGACCGTGAGCCCGCTGTTGGGTAGGGCCCGTCTCTAGATGTTGCCAACTTGGACTTCCCAAGCGCTTAGTCCAGTGCCCTGCACACAGTAAGCGCCCAATAAAGCCTATAAAAATGAGCCGAGCCCCTCCGAGGAAGCCTACAGGAGGGCCGTCCATTCGGATGTACCTATCTATTCTATTTATTTTATTTCGTTAATATGTTTTGTTCTCTGTCTCCCCCTTCTAGACTGTGAGCCCACTGCTGGGTAGGGACCGTCTCTATATGTTGCCAACTTGGACTTCCCAAGCGCTTAGTACAGTGCTCTGCACACAGTAAGCGCTCAATAAATACAATTGAATGAATGAATTTGTTTATTTTAGCTGTACATATTTGTTCTATTTAGTTTATTTTGTTAGTATGTTTTGTTTTGTTCTCTGTCTCCCCCTTCTAGACTGTGAGCCCACTGTTGGGTAGGGACTGTCTCTATATGTTGCCAACTTGTCCTTCCCAAGCGCTTAGTCCAGTGCTCTGCACACAGTAAGCGCTCAATAAATGCGATTGATTCGGCTCCGAAAGAGGTGAAGTGACAGTGTCGTTCTGCTTCCTGTGCAGCAGACTCAGTCTTCGTCCTCATGGACGGGCGTCATGTTCTTGGATTCATTCATTCAGTCGCATTTATTGAGCGCTTACTGTGTGCAGAGCACTGGACTAAGCGCTTGGGAAGTCCAAGTTGGCAACATATAGAGACAGTCCCTACCCAACAGCGGGCTCACAGTCTAGAAGAGGGAGATGGACAGCAAGACAGAACATATTAACAAAATAAAATAAATAGAATAAATCTGTACAAATAAAATAGAGTAATAAATACGTACAAACATATATCCATTCATTCATTCATTCATTTGCATTTATTGAGCGCTTACTGTGTGCAGAGCACTGTACTAAGCTCTTGGGAAGTACAAGTTGGCAACACATAGAGACGGTCCCTACCCAACAGCGGGCTCACAGTCTAGAAGGGGGAGACAGACAATAAGACAGAACATAGTAACAAAATAAAATAAATAGAATAAATCTGTACAAATAAAATAGAGTAATAAATACGTACAAACACATATACATTCATTCATTCATTCAGTCGTATTTATTGAAGCGCTTACTGTGTGCAGAGCACTGTACTAAGCGCTTTGGAAGTCCAAGTTGGCAACATATAGAGACGGTCCCTACCCAACAGCGGGCTCACAGTCTAGAAGGGGGAGACAGACAACAAGACAGAACATAGTGACAAAATAAAATAAATATGTACAAATAAAATAGAGTAATAAATACGTACAAACACATATACATTCATTCATTCAGTCGTATTTATTGAGCGCTTCCTGTGTGCAGAGCACTGTACTGAGCGCTTGGGAAGTACAAGTTGGCAACATATAGAGACGGTCCCTACCCAACAGCGGGCTCACAGTCTAGAAGGGGGAGACGGAGAACAAAACCGAACATAGTGACAAAATAAAATAAATAGAATAAATCTGTACAAATAAAATAGAGTAATAAATATGTACAAATAAATACATACATAAATAAAATAAATAATAAATACGTACACATACACATTCATTCATTCAGTCGTATTTATTGAGTGCTCCCCGTGTGCAGAGCACTGTACTAAGCGCTTGGGAAGTCCAAGTTGGCAGCATATAGAGACGGTCCCTACCCAACAGCGGATAAGAAATGTTTCTTCACGGTTGCTTATTTGAAGCTGCCATTTGAAGCTCTTGTTTCTTGCGGGCAAGAAACAAAAAGCGCGGAGGAGCGCAACCAAATAAGACGAGTGACTTTTTCATTGGTACGTTGAAAATGAAGTATTTACCCTTTTACATTGGTACGTTGAAAATGAAGTATTTACCCGCGATGGGAGAGGGGAGGTAAAGGATCATGCCGAAGAGAAACGCCCTTTGGAAAGAAGTAGTTAAAAGCATGAAAAAATAGGCGAAGTCAAAGAAACTTGAACACTATCCAGATTATTTTGGTAATGGGGAATAAGGGCAGTAACGGGGGCCACGGGGGAGTTAGGAGAGTATGAAAGCTGACGTAGGCCGCTTTGGGAAAATTGTAAATAAACAAGCGGCTTTAGGAGAGAGGAGACTTAAGGGAATAGGTTGTTTTCGGAGTGGGAGAGCGTGTCTCGGGAGATAGATGGGTGTAAGGAGACAGAAGAGTGGAAACTGGATTATCCTCATTATAAAGTCCATCACAGGAGGTAAAAGAGCTGTTTTTCCTGCTTTGAAAGATAGTTCTTCTCCTTCATATATGTATATATGTTTGTACGTATTTATTACTCTATTCATTTTACTTGTACATATCTATTCTATTAATTTTATTTTGTTAGTATGTTTGGTTTTGTTCTGTGTCTCCCCCTTCTAGACTGTGAGCCCACTGTTAGGTAGGGACCGTCTCTATATGTTGCCAACTTGGACTTCCCAATTGTTTAGTACAGTGCTCTGCACACAGTAAGTGCTCAATAAATACAATTGATTGATTCAGGATGCCATCTCTTCCCCTTCCCATCGCCAGCACCCCCCCCCAAAACTCTCCCAATATAATAATAATAATAATGGCATTTATTAAGCGCTTACTATGTGCAAAACACTGTTCTATTCGCCGGGGAGGTTACAAGGTGATCAGGTTGTCCCATGGGGGGCTCACAGTCTTCATCCCCGTTTTTCAGATGAAGGAACTGAGGCCCAGAGAAGTGAAGTGACTTGCCCAGAGTCACACAGCTGACAGTTGGCGCAGCGGGGATTTGAACCCACGACCTCTGACTCCAAAGCCCAGGCTCTTTCCACTGAGCCACGCTACTTCTGAATAATGGCATTTATTGAGTGCTTACTATGTGCAAAGCACTGTTCTGAGTGCTAGGGAGGTTACAAGGTGATCAGGTTGTCCCACAGTTTTAATCCCCATTTTCCAGATGAGGGAACTGAGGCCCAGAGAAGTGAAGTGACTTGCCCAGAGTCACCCAGCTGACAATTGGCGGAGCGGGGATTTGAACCCATGACCTCTGACTCCAAAGCCCGGGCTCTTTCCACTGAGCCACGCTGCTTCTGAATAATGGCATTTATTAAGCGCTTACTATGTGCAAAGCACTGTTCTGTGTGCTAGGGAGGTTACAAGGTGATGAGGTTGTCCCATGGGCGGCTCACAGTCTTCATCCCCATTTGACAGATGAGGGAACTGAGGCCCAGAGAAGACTTGCCCAAAGTCACCCAGCTGACAATTGGCGGAGCGGGGATTTGAACCCACGACCTCTGACTCCAAAGCCCGTGCTCTTTCCACTGAGCCACACTGCTTCTGAATAACGGCATTTATTAAGCGCTTACTATGTGCAAAGCACTGTTCTGTGCACTAGGGAGGTTACAAGGTGATCAGGTTGTCCCACGGGGGGCTCACAGTCTTCATCCCCATTTGACAGATGAGGGAACTGAGGCCCAGAGAAGACTTGCCCAAAGCCACACAGCTGACAATTGGCGGAGCGGGGATTTGAACCCACGACCTCTGACTCCAAAGCCCGGGCTCTTTCCACTGAGCCACGCTGCTTCCCACTATCTCTGAGTTAGGTATTTTCCGTCTTTGTTTGAGTGGGATTTGAGCGTTTGTGTGTGTTTGCGCCCGCGGATGCCCACCCGCCTGCTTCCCAAGCGCTTAGTACAGTGCTCTTCACACAGTAAGCGCTCAAGAAATACGATTGAGTGAATGAATGAATGGTTGCGGGACACTGTATTGAGCGGTTGGGGGAGAACGACAGTAAAGATAGCCGCTGCCAAACCCTCCTCTCCCACATCTCACATCTCTCACATCTCACATCCCACTTTGGAGAAGCAGCGCGGCCCAGTGGAAAGAGCCCGGGCTTTGGAGTCAGAGGTCATGGGTTCAAATCCCGGCTCCGCCAACTGTCAGCTGGGTGACTTTGGGCGAGTCCCTTCACTTCTCTGCGCCTCAGTTCCCTCATCTGTAAAATGGGGATTAAGACTGTGAGCCCTCCGTGGGACAACCTGATCACCTTGTAACCTCCCCAGCGCTTAGAACAGTGCTTGGCACATAGTAAGCGCTTAATAAATGCCATCACTATTATTATTGCCCGCGTGCCTCCCGCTTGTGTGTCTCCCAAGCCACTTAGGCATCCTGCCGCGATCGTTTGCCCAGGGCCAAAGGGACGAATATGCCAACTTACGGGCGCTCTGCCCGCCGGCCAGAATGGAAGGCGGGCGGAAGGATGGCTGCCCTCCAACTTGTACTTCCCAAGCGTTTAGTACAGTGCTCTGCACGCAGTAAGCGCTCAAGAAATACGATTGAGTGAATGAATGAATGAATGGTTCCGGGACACTGTATTGAGCGGTTGGGGGAGAACGACAGTAAAGATAGCCTCTGCCAAACCCTCCTCTCCCACATCTCACACCTCTCACATCTCTCATCCCACATTGGAGAAGCAGCGCGGCCCAGTGGAAAGAGCCCGGGCTTTGGAGTCAGAGGTCATGGGTTCAAATCCCGGCTCCGCCAACTGTCAGCTGGGTGACTTTGGGCGAGTCACTTCACTTCTCTGCGCCCCAGTTCCCTCATCTGTAAAATGGGGATTAAGACTGTGAGCCCTCCGTGGGACAACCTGATCACCTTGTAACCTCCCCAGCGCTTAGAACAGTGCTTGGCACATAGTAAGCGCTTAATAAATGCCATCACTATTATTATTGCCCGCGTGCCTCCCGCTTGTGCGTCTCCCAAGCCACTTAGGCAACCTGCCGCGATCGTTTGCCCAGGGCCAAAGGGACGAATATGCCAACTTACGGGCGCTCTGCCCGCCGGCCAGAATGGAAGGCGGGCGGAAGGATGGCTGCCCTCCAACTTGCACTTCCCAAGCGCTTAGTACAGTGCTCTGCACGCAGTAAGCGCTCAAGAAATACGATTGAATGAATGAATGAATGAATGGTTCCGGGACACTGTATTGAGCGGTTGGGGGACAGTAAAAATAGCCGCTGCCAAACCCTTCTCTCCCACATCTCACATCTCTCACATCTCTCATCCCACATTGGAGAAGCAGCGTGGCCCAGTGGAAAGGGCCCGGGCTTTGGAGTCAGAGGTCATGGGTTCAAATCCCGGCTCCGCCAACCGTCAGCTGGGTGACTTTGGGCGAGTCACTTCACTTCTCTGCGCCTCAGTTCCCTTATCTGTAAAATGGGGGTTAAGACTGTGAGCCCCCCGTGGGCCCACCTGATCACCTTGGAACCTCCCCAGCGCTTAGAACAGTGCTTGGCACATAGTAAGCGCTTAATAAATGCCATCACTATTATTATTGCCCGCGTGCCTCCCGCTTGTGCGTCTCCTAAGCCACTTAGGCAACCTGCCGCGATCGTTTGCCCAGGGCCAAATAATAATAATAATAATGATGGCATTTATTAAGCGCTTACTATGTGCAAAGCACTGTTCTAAGCGCTGAAGGGACGAATATGCCAACTTACGGGCGCTCGGCCCGCCGGCCAGAATGGAAGGCGGGCGGAAGGATGGCTGCCCTCCAACTTGCACTTCCCAAGCGCTTAGTACAGTGCTCTGCACGCAGTAAGCGCTCAAGAAATACGATTGAATGAATGAATGAATGAATGGTTCCGGGACACTGTATTGAGCGGTTGGGGGAGAACGACAGTAAAGATAGCCGCTGCCAAACCCTCCTCTCCCACATCTCACACCTCTCACATCTCTCATCCCACGTTGGAGAAGCAGCGCGGCTCAGTGGAAAGAGCCCGGGCTTTGGAGTCAGAGGTCATGGGTTCAAATCCCGGCTCCGCCAACTGTCAGCTGGGTGACTTTGGGCGAGTCACTTCACTTCTCTGCGCCTCAGTTCCCTCATCTGTAAAAGGGGGACTGACTGTGAGCCCCATGGGGGACAACCTGATCACCTTGTAACCTCCCCAGCGCTTAGAACAGTGCTTGGCACATAGTAAGCGCTTAATAAATGCCATCACTATTATTATTGCCCGCGTGCCTCCCGCTTGTGTGTCTCCCAAGCCACTTAGGCAACCTGCCGCGATCGTTTGCCCAGGGCCAAAGGGACGAATATGCCAACTTACGGGCGCTCTGCCCGCCGGCCAGAATGGAAGGCGGGCGGAAGGATGGCTGCCCTCCAACTTGTACTTCCCAAGCGCTTAGTACAGTGCTCTGCACGCAGTAAGCGCTCAATAAATACCATTGAATGAATGAATGAATGAATGCCCTCGGCCCGCGACGTCGAGAGAAGCAAGATGGGCGGTGGTCTGCCCACCCACCCTGCGGCTTCCCCGGACCCGAGGGGGTTTCGTCCGGGGCGATGTGGGCAAAACTGAGACGCGGCAGAGGAAAGCGGGACGGGGCTGGATTTGGGGGGGCCCTTGGTTTCACAGTCAAGCCGCCAAGAGAAGCAGCGCGGCTCAGAGGAAAGATCGCGGGCTTGGGAATCAGAGGTCATGGGTTCAAATCCCGGCTCCGCCACTTGTCAGCTGGGTGACTTTGGGCAAGTCACTTCACTTCTCTGGGCCCCGGTTCCCTCATCTGGAAAATAGGGATTAAAATCGTGTGAGCCCCCGTGGGACAACCTGATCACCTTGTATCCTCCCCAGCGCTCAGAACAGTGCTTTGCACATAGTAAGCGCTTAAACAAATGTCATCATCATCATTTAACCTCTCTGGGCCTCAGTTACCTCATCTGTAAAATGGGGGTTAAAACCGTGAGCCCCTCCCTGGGGCAACCTGATCACCTTGTAACCTCCCCAACGTGGGTGGCTCAGTGGAAAGATCGTGGGCTTTGGAGTCAGAGGTCATGGGTTCAAATCCTGGCTCCGCCACTTGTCAGCCGTGTGACTTTGGGCAAGTCACTTCACTTCTCTGGGCCTCAGTTCCCTCATCTGGAAAATGGGGATTAAAATTGTGTGAGCCCCCGTGGGACCACCTGATCACCTTGTATCCGCCCCAGCACTCAGAACAGTGCTTTGCACAGAGTAAGCGCTTAAACAAATGCCATCATCATCATTTAACTTCTCTGGGCCTCAGTTACCTCATCTGTAAAATGGGGATTAAAACCGTGAGCCCCCCCGTGGGACAACCTGATCACCTTGTAACCTCCCCAGCGCGGGTGGCTCAGTGGAAAGATCGCGGGCTTTGGAGTCAGAGGTCATGGGTTCAAATCCCGGCTCCACCACTTGTCCGCAGTGTGGCTTTGGGCAAGTCATTTAACTTCTCTGTGCCTCAGTTCCCTCATCTGGAAAATGGGGATGAAGACTGTGAGCCCCACCAGGGACAACCTGATCACCTTGTATCCTCCCCAGCGCTCAGAACAGTGCTTTGCACATAGTAACCGCTTAACAAATGCCATCATCATCATTTAACCTCTCTGTGCCTCAGTTACCTCATCTGTAAAATGGGGATTAAAACCGTGAGCCCCCCCCGTGGGACAACTTGATCACCTTGTAACCTCCCCAGCGCGGGTGGCTCAGTGGAAAGATCGCGGGCTTTGGAGTCAGAGGTCATGGGTTCAAATCCCGGCTCCGACACTTGTCCGCAGTGTGGCTTTGGGCAACTCATTTAACTTCTCTGTGCCTCAGTTCCCTCATCTGGAAAATGGGGATGAAGACCGTGAGCCCCACGAGGGACAACCTGATCACCTTGTATCCTCCCCAGCGCTCAGAACAGTGCTTTGCACATAGTAACTGCTTAACAAATGCCATCATCATCATTTAACCTCTCTGTGCCTCAGTTACCTCATCTGTAAAATGGGGATTAAAACCGTGAGCCCCCCCGTGGGACAACCTGATCACCTTGTAACCTCCCCAGCACTTAGAAGCAGCGTGGCTCAGTGGAAAGAGCCCGGGCTTTGGAGTCAGAGTTCATGGGTTGAAATCCCGGCCCCGCCGCTTGTCAGCTGTGTGACTTTGGGCAAGTCACTTCACTTCTCTGGGCCTCAGTTACCTCCTCTGGAAAATGGGGATTAAGATTGTGAATCCCAAGTGGGACAACCTGATCGCCTTGAATCCTCCCCAGCGCTTAGAACAGTGCTTTGCGCATAGTAACAAATGCCATTATTATTACTATTATTATTATTACGTGCTTCGGACAGTGGTTTGCAGCCCAGGAACGGCCCATAAATACCTTTGATTAATTGTTTTTTTTGTTTTGCTCTGTTTTTTCCTCACAGTTACAAGAAGATCGAATCCTCCCACCTTCTGCTAAATGTGAGGCCCAAGATCGCGAGCTAACGCTGGGGCCCGGCTGGTGAACAGAGCCACGGGTGACGTGATCGGGTACGTGTTTCGGCTGCCATCGATTTCACCGTCCATGGGGCGAAGGTGGCTGATGGTTTGATATAATAATAATAATAATAATAATAATAATAATAATAATAATAATGGTATTTATTAAGTGCTTACTATGTGCAAAGCACTGTTCTAAGCGCTGGAGAGGTTTTATATATATATATATATATATATATATATATATATATATATATATATATATATATATATATATATGTTGCCAACTTGTACTTCCCAATCGCTTAGTACAGTGCTCTGCACACAGTAAGTGTTCAGTAAATATGATTGATTGATTAATCCCCATTTTCCAGATGAGGTAACTGAGGCTCAGAGAAGTGAAGTGGCCTGCCCAAAGTCACACAGCTGACAATTGGCGGAGCCGGGATATGTACTGAGGGTCTCCTTTGGGCTTCCTGGTCTTCCTTTCTTTTCTATAACTCATTCACTCATTCATTCAGTCATATTTATTGAGCGCTTACTGTGTGCAGAGCGCTGTGCTAAGCGCTTGGGAAGTCCAAGTTGGCAACATCTAGAGACGGTCCCTACCCGACAGCGGGCTCACAGTCTAGAAGGGGGAGACAGAGAACAAAACAAAACATATTAACAAAATAAAATCAATAGAATAAGCATGTACAAATAAAATAAATAGAGTAATAAATCCGTACACACATATATACATATATACAGGTGCTGTGGGGAAGGGAAGGAGGTAAGAAGGGGTGGATGGGGAGGGGGAGAGGAAGGAGGGGGCTCAATCAATCAATCAATCATATTTATTGAGCGCTTACTGTGTGTAGAGCACTGTACTAAGTGCTTGGGAAGTCCAAGTTGGCAACATCTAGAGACGGTCCCTACCCAACAGTGGGCTCCCAGTCTAGAAGGGGGAGACAGAACAAAACAAAACATATTAACAAAATAAAATAAATAGAATAGATATGTACAAGTTAAATAAATAGAGTAATAAATATGTACAATCAATCAGTCGTATTTATTGAGTGCTTACTGTGTGCAGAGCACTGTACTAAGCACTTGGGAAGTACAAGTTGGCAACATATAGAGACGGTTCGTACCCAACAGTGGGCTCACAAACATGTATACATATATACAGGTGCTGTGGCTCCATCTGGGAGTGGTATTTAAGTGCTCACTCTATGCCAGGCACTGTAATAAGTGATGGGGTTGGAGACAAAATAAGCTAGACGCAGTCCCTGTCCCTCAGGGGGCTCACGGACTAAATCCCCATTTTCCAGATGAGGGAACTGAGGCCCAGAGAGGTGAAGTGATTTGCCCAAGGTCACCCAGCAGACAGGTGATGGAAGCAGGATTAGAACCCAGGACTGCGCTCTATCCAGTAGGCTACATTTCTTCCCTTAGACAGTGAGCCCCGTGTGGGGCAGGGACTGTGTCCGGCCTGATTATCTTGAATTCACCCCAGCGCTTAGTGCAGCACTGACCACAATTAATATCTCTACTAGCCTTGAGAAGACCAGTTATTGCGTCCGCCACGAATACCTGTGTCCAACCTGATTATCTTGAATTTGCCCCAGCGCTTAGTGCAGCGCTGACCACAATTATCATCTCTACTAGCCTTGAGAAGGCCAGTTATTGCGTCCGCCGTGAATACCTGTGTCCGACCTGATTATCTTGAATTCACCCCAGCGCTTAGTGCAGCGCTGGCCACAATTATTATCTTTACTAGCCTTGCGTAGGCCAGTTATTGTGTCCGCCGTGAATACCTGTGTCCGACCTGGTTATCTTGAATTCACCCCAGCACTGACCACAATTATTATCTTTACTAGCCTTGAGAAGGCCAGTTATTGCATCTGCCGTGAATACCTGTGTCCGACCTGATTATCTTGAATTCACCCCAGCGCTTAGTGTGGCGCTGACCACAATTATTATCTTTACTAGCTTTGAGTAGGCCAGTTATTGCGTCCGCCGTGAATACCTGTGGCTGACCTGATTATCTTGAATTCACCCCAGCGCTTAGTGCAGCGCTGACCACAATTATTATCTTTACCAGCCTTGAGTAGGCCGGTTATTGCGTCCGTCGTGAATACCCGAGTCTGACCTGATTATCTTGAATTCACCCCAGCGCTTAGTGCAGCGCTGACCACAATTATTGTCTTTACTAGCCTTGAGAAGGCCAGTTATTGCATCCGTCGTGAATACCTGTGTCTGACCTGATTATCTTGAATTCACCCCAGCGCTGACCAAAATTATTATCTTTACTAACCATGAGAAGGCCAGTTATTGCGTCCGCCGTGAATACCTGTGTCCGACCTGATTATCTTGAATTCAGCCCAGCGCTTAGTGCAGCGCTGACCACAGTTATTATCTCTACTAGCCTTGAGAAGGCCAGTTATTGCGTCCGCCGCGAATACCTGTGTCCGACTGGATTATCTTGAATTGACCCCAGCACTTAGTGCAGCGCTGACCACAATTATTATCTTTACTAGCCTTGCGTAGGCCAGTTGTTGCGTCTGCCGTGAATACCCTTGTCCGACCTGATTATCTTGAATTCACTCCAGCGCTGACCACAATTATTATCTTTACTAGCCTTGAGTAGGCCAGTTATTGCGTCCACCGTTAATACCTGTGTCCGACCTGATTATCTTGAATTCACCCCAGCGCTGACCAAAATTATTATCTTTACTAGCCTTGAGTAGGCCAGTTATTGCATCCGCCGTGAATACCTGTGTCTGACCTGATTACCTTGAACTCACCCCAGCGCTTAGTGCAGCGCTGACCACAATTATTATCTTTGATAGCCTTGAGTAGGCCGGTTATTGCGTCCGTCGTGAATACCCGTGTCTGACCTGATTATCTTGAATTCACCCCAGCACTGACCAAAATTATTATCTTTACTAACCTTGAGAAGGCCAGTTATTGCATCCGCCGTGAATACCTGTGTTCGACCTGATTATCTTGAATTCACCCCAGCGCTTAGTGCAGCGCTGACCACAATTATTATCTTTACTAGCCTTGAGTAGGCCAGTTATTGCATCCACTGTGAATACCTGTGTCCGACCTGATTATCTTGAATTCACCCCAGCACTGACCACAATTATTATCTTTACTAACCTTGAGAAAGCCAGTTATTGCGTCCGCCGTGAATACCTGTGTCCGACCTGATTATCTTGAATTCACTCCAGCGCTGACCACAATTATTATCTTTACTAGCCTTGAGTAGGCCAGTTATTGCGTCCGCCGTGAATACCTATGTCCGACCTGATTATCTTGAATTCACCCCAGCGCTGACCACAATTATTATCTTTACTAACCTTGAGAAGGTCAGTTATTGCGTCCACCGTGAATACCTGTGTCCGACCGGATTATCTTGAATTCATCCCAGCACTTAGTGCAGCGCTGACCACAATTACTATCTTTACTAGCCTTGCGTAGGCCAGTTATTGCGTCCGCCGTGAATACCTGTGTCCGACCTGATTATCTTGAATTCACCCCAGCGCTGACCACAATTATTATCTTTACTAGCCTTGAGTAGGCCAGTTATTGCGTCCGCCGTGAATACCTGTGTCCGACCTGATTATCTTGAATTCACCCCAGCGCTGACCACAATTATTATCTTTACTAGCCTTGAGTAGGCCAGTTATTGCGTCCGCTGTGAATACCTGTGTCCGACCTGGTTATCTTGAATTCACCCCAGCACTTAGTGCAGCGCTGACCACAATTATTGTCTTTACTAGCCTTGAGAAGGCCAGTTATTGTGTCTGCCGTGAATACCTGTGTCCGACCTGATTATCTTGAATTCACCCCAGCACTTAGTGCAGCGCTGACCACAATTATTATCTTTACTAGCCTTGAGTAGGCCAGTTATTGCATCCGCTGTGAATACCTGCGTCCGACCTGATTATCTTGAATTCACCCCAGCGCTGACCACAATTATGATCTTTACTAGCCTTGAGAAGGCCAGTTATTGCATCCGCGGCGAATACCTGTGTCCGACCTGATTATCTTGAATTCACCCCAGCGCTTAGTGCAGCGCTGACCACAATTATTATCTTTACTAGCCTTGCGTAGGCCAGTTATTGTGTCCGCCGTGAATACCATGGCTATATTGGTGCTCAACATGTGGTTGAGTGCCAAATAAATACCATTATCATTACATGGAGGACTAATTTGAAGAGGGTGCAGCTGAACATGCAACTTCATGCCTTGGGGTATGGCCTCTCTGACAGTCCCTTCCACCCAGTAGTAATAATAATAATAATAATAATAATAATGATGATGGCATTTGTTGAGCGCTTACTATGTGCAAAGCTGGGGGGGCGGGGATACAACATGATCAGGTTGTCCCACGTGGGGCTCACAGTCCATATTGATTGATCCTCCGCCGCTAATCTCCTCACCGTACCTCGTTCTCGCCTGTCCCGCCATCGACCCCCGGCCCACGTCATCCCCCGGGCCTGGAATGCCCCCCAATCCCTCTGCCCCTCCGCCAAGCTCGCTCTCTTCCTCCCTTCAAGGCCCTGCTGAGAGCTCACCTCCTCCAGGAGGCCTTCCCAGACTGAGCCCCTTCCTTCCTCTCCCCCTCGTCCCCCTCTCCATCCCCCCATCTTACCTCCTTCCCTTCCCCACAGCACCTGTATATATGGATATATGTTTGTACATATTTATTAACTTCACTTCTCTGGGCCTCAGTTCCCTCATCTGTCAAATGGGGATGAAGACTGTGAGCCCCTTGTGGGACAACCTGATTACCTTGTATCTCCCCCAGCGCTTAGAACAGTGCTTAACAAATACCAACATTATTATTATTATTATTTATTCATTTATTTATTTATTTTTCTTGTCCATATCTATTTTATTTTGTTAGAATGTTTGGTTTTGTTCTCTGTCTCCCCCTTTTAGACTGGGAGCCCACTGTTGGGTAGGGACTGTCTCTAGATGTGGCCAACTTGTATGTCCCAAGCGCTTAGTCCAGTGCTCTGCACATAGTAAGCGCTCAATAAATACGATTGATGATGATGATGATTAAAGCGGCTCTGCGGAAACGTAATTTCGAAATCGTCTCCGTGTAATGGAGGAGGTGGAAATTGGTTGGCCCAAGGCGTGTACTCTCCCGGCTCATTTGGTCAGACAGCTAGGATCCCCGTGGCGGAGGCTTTATAAATTGGCCGAAGCCACGGTGTTAAACCGCGGCATTAGTCCCCCCGGGTGAAATGAGATCGTGCCACAGGGCAGGTCCTTTTTCCGTGGCAGATGGCACAGGTCTGCGGGAAGCTCGCCGGAATGACAGCTACTCTCTGGGATGACACCGCCCGCGGAAAAGCGAGAGGGACTCACCGCGGCGGCCCGCCAGAAGCCGGTGTCGATGCGTCAGTACCGCGATGGCGTGGTGGCTACCAATCCCCACCTTCCGGCCTCGAACCCGGACTTCGCCGAGCCCAGGGACACTCAGTAAAACTCCCCTTATTCATTCATTCATTCATTCATTCGGTCGTATTTATTGAGCGCTTACTGTGTGCGGAGCACTGTACTAAGCGCTTGGGAAGTCCAAGTTGGCAGCATCTAGAGACGGTCCCTACCCAACAGTGGGCTCATGTCGGTTGGATCACCCTCAAGTGGGGACTGAACTGGTTCACGATGAGAAGTAGCGCGGCTCAGGGGAAAGGGCCCGGGCTTTGGAGTCAGAAGTCATGGGTTCAAATCCCGGCCCGCCAGCCGTCAGCTGGGTGACTTCGGGCAACTTCTAGACTGTGAGCCCACTGTTGGGTAGGGACCGTCTCTATATGTTGCCAAATTGTACTTCCCAAGCGCTTAGTCCAGTGCTCTGCACACAGTAAGCACTCAATAAATACGATTGAATGAATGAATGAATGAATAGCTCTCTTCCTCCCTTCAAAGCCCTACTGGGGGCTCACCTCCTCCGGGAGGCCTTCCCACACTGAGCCCCCTTTTCCCTCTCCTCCTCCCCATCCCCCCCGCCCTACCTCCTTCCCCTCCCCACAGCACCTGCATAGGTGTTTGTACTTCCCAAGCGCGTAGTACAGTGCTCTGCACATAGTAAGCGCTCAATAAACACGATTGATGATGATGATGATGTTTGTGTAGGTTTATTACTCTATTTTACTTGGACATATTTACTATTTACTCATTTTATTTTGTTAATACGTTTTGCTTTGTCATCTGTCTCCCCCTTCTAGACTGGGAGCCCGCTGTTGGGTAGGGACCGTCTCTATATCTTGCCAACTTGGACTTCCCAAGCGCTTAGTACAGTGCTCTGCACACAGTAAGCGCTCAGTAAATACGATTGAATGAATGAATGAATGCTTAGTTCAGGGCTTGGCACACGGTGAGTGCTTAGCAAATACCATCAAATTAAAAAAAGCCTCTGGGGGAAACCTAAGACGGTGGCCTGGCACATAATGAGCGCTTAACAAATACCATAAAAAAATCCCCTAAATTCTAGGAGAGTAAATGCAGCAACCCGACTTTCCGCATTCCAGGAACGTGTATGTCAGTCAGTCGTATTTGAGCGTCTCCTGTGTGCAGAGCACTGTACTAAGCGCTTAGGAGAGTATAATACAACAGTATAACAGGCACATTCCCTGCCCCCAGTGAGTTTACAGTCTAGAGGGGCTTCCCCCCCACAACTCCGAGAAATGCTAAACTAATTATCAGGGGCTCATTCATTCATTCAATCGTATTTATTGAGCGCTTACTGTGTGCAGAGCACTGTACTAAGCGCTTGGAAAGTCCAAGTCGGCAACATATAGAGCCGGTCCCTACCCAAGAACGGGCTCACGGTCTAGAAGGGGGAGACGGACGACAAAACGAAACATGTGGACGGGTGTCAAGTCGTCAGAATAAATAGAAAAAAAGCTAGATGCACATCATTAACAAAATAAATACTTGTCATTCATTCATTCACTCATTCAGTCGTATTTATTGAGCGCTTACTGTGTGCAGAGCACTGTACTAAGCGCTTGGAAAGTCCAAGTCGGCAACATATAGAGCCGGTCCCTACCCAAGAACGGGCTCACGGTCTAGAAGGGGGAGACGGACGACAAAACGAAACATGTGGACGGGTGTCAAGTCGTCAGAATAAATAGAAAAAAAGCTAGATGCACATCATTAACAAAATAAATAGACTTGTCATTCATTCACTCACGCATTCAGTCGTATTTATTGAGCGCTTGAGGACTCAGTTGAGGACTCCCCGGTTTTGAATGTCACTATTCCGTTCTATTTATTTTATTTTGTTAGTATGTTTGGTTTTGTTCTGTGTCTCCCCCTTTTAGACTGTGAGCCCGCTGTTGGGTGGGGACTGTCTCTGTATGTTGCCGACTTGTACTTCCCAAGCGCTTAGTACAGTGCTCTGCACACAGTAAGCGCTCAATAAATACGATTGATTGATTGATTTTGCGTGTGGCTTGTGGGAGGGCGACGGGCGGGGCCGTAACTGCTTCCGCGCCCCCACCGTACCCCATTCGTGGGAAGCCTCAAGCCTGGCAGGCAGAGAAGCAGCGTGGCTCAGTGGAAAGAGCCCGGGCTTTGGAGTCAGAGGTCATGGGTTCGAATCCCGGCTCTGCCACTTGTCAGCTGGGTGACTTTGGGCAAGTTGCTTCACTTCTCTGGGCCTCAGTCACCTCATCTGGAAAATGGGGATTAATAATAATAATGATGGCATTTATTAAGCGTTTACTATGTGCAAAGCACTGTCCTAAGCGCTGGGGAGGTTACAAGGTGATCAGGTATCCCACGTGGGGCTCACAGTCTTAATCCCCATTTTACAGATGAGGTAACTGAGGCTCAGAGAAGTGAAGTGACTTGCCCAAGGTCACACAGCAGACATGTGGCGGAGTCGGGACTCGAACCCATGACCTCTGACTCCAAAGCCCGGGCTCTTTCCACTGATGGTAGTGCAGATATATTTAGGATGAGAGAACTGAAATGATGGATGAGCACTGTGAGCCCACTGTTGGGTAGGGACTGTTTCTAGATGTTGCCAACTTGTTTGTTCTTGTTTTGTTTTAATGGCATTTATTAAGCGCTTACTATGTGCAGAGCACTGTTCTAAGCGCTGGGGAATTTACAAGGTGATCAGGTTGTCCCACGTGGGGCTCACAGTCATCATCCCCATTTTACAGATGAGGGAACTGAGGCCCAGAGAAGTTAAGTGGCTTGCCCAAAGTCACACAGTTGACAAGTGGTGGAGCCGGGATTTGAACTTGGACTTCCCAAGCGCTTAGTCCAGTGCTCTGCACACGGTAGGCGCTCAATAAATACGATTGAATGAATGACGGGCCCACCAGAAGAGAAAGGCATGATGCCTTCCCTCTAAGGGGCTGCAATTTAACTCTGCACACAGTAAGCGCTCAATAAATACGATTGATTGAATGAATGAAAGGAATGGCGGGCCCACCAGAAGAGAAAGGCACGGTGCCTTCCCTCTAAGGGGCTGCAGTTTAACTCTGCACACAGTAAGCGCTCAATAAATACGATTGAATGAATGAATGAACGGGGGAGGCGGCAGCCTGAAATTATTTACAAAGAGCGGAATCGGGAGATGGAAACAAGGATACGACAGATGGTAGCGCAGATATATTTAGGATGAGAGAGCTGAAATGATGGATGAGCACTGTGAGCCCGTTGTTGGGTAGGGACCGTCTCTATATGTTGCCAACTTGGACTTCCCAAGCGCTTAGTACAGTGCTCTGCACACAGTAAGCGCTCAATAAATACGATTGAATATATGAAATGAATGGCGGGCCCACCAGAAGAGAAAGGCACGATGCCTTCCCTCTAAGGGGCTGCAATTTCATGGGGGAGGCGGCAGGCTGAAATTATTTACAAAGAGCGGAATCGGGAGATGGAAACAAGGATACGGCAGGTGGTAACAATAACAATAATAATAACAATAATGGCATTTGTTAAGCGCTTACTATGTGCAGAGCACTGTTCTAAGCGCTGGGAGGAATACAAGGTGATCAAGTTGTCCCTCGTGGGGCTCACAGTCTTAATCCCCATTTTACAGATGAGGTAACTGAGGCTCAGAGAAGTTAAGTGACTTGCCCAAGGTCACACAGCAGACATGTGGCGGAGTCGGGATTCGAACCCATGACCTCTGCCTCCAAAGCCCAGGCTCTTTCCACTGATGGTAGCGCAGATATATTTAGGATGAGAGAACTGAAATGATGGATGAGCACTGTGAGCCCGCTGTTGGGTAGGGACCGTCTCTATATGTTGCCAACTTGGACTTCCCAAGCGCTTAGTCCAGTGCTCTGCACACGGTAAGCGCTCAATAAATACGACTGAATGAATGAATGAATGGCGGGCCCACCAGAAGAGAAAGGCACGATGCCTTCCCTCTAAGGGGCTGCAATTTCATGGAGGAGGCGGCAGGCTGAAATTATTTACAAAGAGCGGAATCGGGAGATGGAAACAAGGATACGGCAGGTGGTAACAATAAAAATAATAATAATAATAATGGCATTTCTTAAGTGCTTACTATGTGCAGAGCACTGTTCTAAGCGCTGGGAGGAATACAAGGTGATCAAGTTGTCCCTCGTGGGGCTCACAGTCTTAATCCCCATTTTACAGATGAGGGAACTGAGGCTCAGAAAAGTTAAGTGACTTGCCCAAGGTCACACAGCAGACATGTGGCGGAGTCGGGATTCGAACCCATGACCTCTGACTCCGAAGCCCGGGCTCTTTCCACTGATGGTAGTGCAGATATATTTAGGATGAGAGAACTGAAATGATGGATGAGCACTGTTAGCCCGCTGTTGGGTAGGGACCGTCTCTAGATGTTGCCAACTTGGACTTCCCAAGCACTTAGTACAGTGCTGTGCACACGGTAAGCGCTCAATAAATGCGACTGAATGAATGAATGAATGGCGGGTCCACCAGAAGAGAAAGGCACGATGCCTTCCCTCTAAGGGGCTGCAATTTAATGGGGGAGGCGGCAGGCTGAAATTATTTACAAAGAGCGGAATCGGGAGATGGAAACAAGGATATGGCAGATGGTAACAATAATAATAATGGCATTTGTTAAGTGCTTACTATGTGCAGAGCACTGTTCTAAGCGCTGGGAGGAATACAAGGTGATCAAGTTGTCCCTCGTGGGGCTCACAGTCTTAATCCCCGTTTTACAGATGAGGGAACTGAGGCTCAGAGAAGTTAAGTGACTTGCCCAAGGTCACACAGCAGACATGTGGCGGAGTCGGGATTTGAACCCATGACCTCTGACTCCGAAGCCCGGGCTCTTTCCACTGATGGTAGTGCAGATATATGTAGGATGAGAGAACTGAAATGATGGATGAGCACTGTGAGCCCGTTGTTGGGTAGGGACCGTCTCTATATGTTGCCAACTTGGACTTCCCAAGCGCTTAGTACAGTGCTCTGCACACAGTAAGCGCTCAATAAATAGGATTGAATGAATGAATGGTGAACCTTAAGTGCCGAGGAATGATATAATCGGCAGAAACGTGTTCACGCTCGATTTTGGCGCTAGGAAAGGTCGAGATCAGTTGCTGTAGCCAAGGCACTTTGCCGGCATTATCTGGATCGTTGTTGCACTTCCATTTGGAAACGGGGCCCAAATTAAACACGAGATGTTAAAATTACTTAATTTTTAATAATAATAATAATAATAATAATAATGGCATTTATTAAGCACTTACTATGTGCAAAGCGCTGTTCTAAGCGCTGGGGCGGTTCCAAGGTGACCAGGTTGTCCCACGGGGGGCTCACAGTCTCAATCCCCATTTTACAGATGAGGTCACTGAGGCTCAGAGGAGTTAGATGACCTGCCCAAAGTCACACAGCCGACAGCTGGGATTCGAACTCGCGACCTCCGGCTCCAAAGCCCGGGCTCTTTCCGCTGAGCCCCGCTGCTTCTCCTGCTTTGAACCTGTTGCCCTCTAAGGCGGTGGCTGGCCGAGGAAATTACCGCGACCGTACCGTTCCAATCAATCGATCAATCAATCGTATTTATTGAGCGCTTACTGTGTGCAGAGCACTGTACTAAGCGCTTGGGAAGTCCAAGTTGGCAACATATAGAGACGGTCCCTACCCGACAGTGGGCTCACAGTCTAGAAGGGGGAGACGGGGAACAAAACAAAACATATTAACACAATAAAATAAATAGAATAAATATGCCCAAATAAAATAGAGTAATAAATACATGCAAACATATATCAATCAATCATATTTATTGAGCGCTTACTGCGTGCACAGCACTGTACTAAGCGCTTGGGAAGGCCAAGTTGGCAACATATAGAGACAGTCCCTACCCGACAGTGGGCTCACAGTCTGGAAGGGGGAGACGGGGAACAAAACAAAACATATTAACAAAATAAAATAAATAGAATAAATATGCCCAAATAAAATAGAGTAATAAATACATGCAAACATATATCAATCAATCATATTTATTGAGCGCTTACTGCGTGCACAGCACTGTACTAAGCACTTGGGAAGGCCAAGTTGGCAACATCTGGAGACAGTCCCTACCCGACAGTGGGCTCACAGTCTAGAAGGGGGAGACGGGGAACAAAACAAAACATATTAACACAATAAAATAAATAGAATAAATATGCCCAAATAAAATAGAGTAATAAATACATGCAAACATATATCAATCAATCATATTTATTGAGCGCTTACTGCGTGCACAGCACTGTACTAAGCGCTTGGGAAGGCCAAGTTGGCAACATATAGAGACGGTCCCTACCCGACAGTGGGCTCACAGTCTGGAAGGGGGAGACGGGGAACAAAACAAAACATATTAACAAAATAAAATAAATAGAATAAATATGCCCAAATAAAATAGAGTAATAAATACATGCAAACATATATCAATCAGTCAATCAATCATATTTATTGAGCGCTTACTGCGTGCACAGCACTGTACTAAGCGCTTGGGAAGGCCAAGTTGGCAACATAGAGAGACAGTCCCTACCCGACAGTGGGCTCACAGTCTAGAAGGGGGAGACGGGGAACAAAACGAAACATATTAACACAATAAAATAAATAGAATAAATATGCACAAATAAAATAGAGTAATAAATACATGCAAACATATATCAATCAGTCAATCAATCATATTTATTGAGCGCTTACTGCGTGCACAGCACTGTACTAAGCGCTTGGGAAGGCCAAGTTGGCAACATATAGAGACAGCCCCTACAATTTAAATCTTTTAAGAGCTCTCCAGGAGCCCTGTTATTTAATCAATAAAAGATCTCACCCGCCCAGCCGAGGGAGGTATTTAAATAACACTCGGCAAGACATTTAGAAAGTGTTTCGTGCGGCAGCGTGCGAAATCTGCAAATAAGATTCAGTGGAGTAGAAAATGTTTGGATTCCAGGTGCCCAAAGAAGCAGATGGTTGTGGCTCGTTGGCAAGAAAAATCACAGACATTTTGCGCATTTTGAAGCGTCATTCGGTTATAGCATTTCTTCCCGTCTCGATAATCCTTCAGTAATCCTTCCTCAATAATCAGTTTCTTCCCGTCTTGATAATCCTTCAATAATCCTTCCTCAATAATCAATCCTTGATAATCCTGAACCGCGGCTCTTAGCGTGCCACATTTAAGCATCGAGCATATTTCCTTTACCGCCGAACAAACAATGGTTGGACTGGGGAAAAATATGCTGAAAATAGCACCCGGTCTCCTCCCTTCCCCACCGTTTAATGGCTTCCAAAGTGTAGCACAGTGAAAATTGATGTTCAGTTCAGATAATAATAATAATAATGTTGGCATTTATTAAGCGCTTACTATGTGCAAGGCACTGTTCTAAGCGCTGGGAGGATACAAGGTGATGAGGTTGTTCCACGTGGGGCCCACAGTCTTCATCCCCATTTTGCAGATGAGGGAACTGAGGCCCAGAGAAGTGAAGTGACTTGCCCAAAGTCACACGGCTGACAAGTGGCGGAGCCGGGATTTGAACCCATGACCTCTGACTCCAAAGCCCGGGCTCTTTCCCGCTGAGCCACGCTGCTTCTCTACGTGCGGTGGCATGAAACAGTCCCGATGCACCCGATAATTGGTGATAATCAATCACAATTATTCGATTTATTAAGGACTTAATTTGTGCCATGACCTGTACTAATTAATTAATTAATAATAGCATTTATTAAGCACTTACTATGTGCAAAGCACTGTTCTTCTAGACTGTGAGCCCATGCTAATTAATTAATTAGTAATATCATTTCTTAAGCGCTTACTATGTGCAGAGCACTGTTCTTCTAGACCGTGAGCCCACTCTTTTAGAGAAGCAGCGTGGCTCAGTGGAAAGAGCCCGGGCTTTGGAGTCAGGGGTCATGGGTTCGAATCCCGGCTCCACCAAGTCTGCTGTGTGACCTTGGGCAAGTCACTTAACTTCTCTGAGCCTCAGTTACCTCATCTGTAAAAATGGGGATTAAGACTGTGAGCCCCACGTGGGACAACTTGATCACATTGTATCCCCCCCAGCTCTTGGAACAGTGCTTTGCACATAGTAAGCGCTTAGCAAATGCCATTATTATTATTATTATTATTATTTTAGACTGTGATCCCACTGTTGGGTGGGGACCGTCTCTATATGTTGCCACCTTGTACTTCCCAAGCGCTTAGTACAGTGCTGTGCACACAGTAAGCGCTCAATAAATACGCTTGATTGATTGCTGGGTAGGGACCGTCTCTATATGTTGCCACCTTGTACTTCCCAAGCGCTTAGTACAGTGCTCTGCACACAGTAAGCGCTCAATAAATACGATTGATTGATTGTTGGGTAGGGACCGTCTCTATATGTTGCCACCTTGTACTTCCCAAGCGCTTAGTACAGTGCTCTGCACACAGTAAGCGCTCAATAAATATGATTGATTGATTGTTGGGTAGGGACCGTCTCTATATGTTGCCACCTTCTACTTCCCAAGCGCTTAGTACAGTGCTCTGCACACAGTAAGTGCTCAATAAATACGACTGATTGATTGATTGTTGGGTAGGGACCGTCTCTATATGTTGCCACCTTGTACTTCCCAAGTGCTTAGTACAGTGCTCTGCACACAGTAAGCGCTCAATAAATACGATTGATTGATTGATTCTAAGCGCTGGGGAGGTTACAAGGTGATCAGGTTGTCCCGCAGGGAGCTCACAGTCTTCATCCCCATTTTACAGATGAGGGAACTGAGGCACCGAGAAGTGAAGTGACTTGCCCAAAGTCACACAGCTGGCAGTTGGCGGAGCCGGGATTTGAACCCACGACCTCTGACTCCAAAGCCCGGGCTCTTTCCACTGAGCCACGCTGCCGTACTGAGAAGTAACATGGCTTCGCGGTTAGAGCCCGGGCTTGAGAGTCAGAAGGACCTGGGTTCTAATCCCCGCTCTGCCACTTGTGTGCTGTGTGACCCTGGGCAAGTCACTTCCCTTCTCTGGGCCTCTGTAAAATCAATCAATCATATTTATTGAGCACTTACTGTGTGCAGAGCACTGTACTGAGCGCTTGGGAAGTCCAAGTTGGCAACATATAGAGACGGTCCCTCCCCAACAGCGGGCTCACAGTCTAGAGGATTAAGGATTAATTAAGGATTTAAGGATTAAGGATTTAATCCCCTGTAAAATGGGGATTAAGAGCGTGAGCCTCGTGAGACGGGGACTGGGTCCAACCTGTTTACCTGGTATCTACCCGGGCACTTAGAACAGTGCTCGGCACGTAGTAAGTGCTCAACAAGTACCATTTTATTTATTTATTTATTTTATTTGTACATATCTATTCTATTTATTTTATTTTGTTAGTACGTTTGGTTTTGTTCTCTGTCTCCCCCTTTTAGACTGTGAGCCCACTGTTGGGTAGGGACTGTCTCTATATGTTGCCAACTTGGACTTCCCAAGCGCTTAGTACAGTGCTCTGCACATAGTAAGTGCTCAATAAATGCGATTGATGATGATGATGATATAATTATTATGATATGAAGCAGCGTGGCTCAGTGGAAAAAGCCCGGGCTTTGGAGTCACAGGTCATGGGTTCAAGTCCCGCCTCCGCCAATTGTCAGCTGGGTGACTTTGGGCAAGTCACTTCACTTCTCTGGGCCTCAGTTCCCTCATCTGGAAAATGGGGATGAAGACTGTGAGCCCCCCGTGGGACAACCTGATCACCTTGTAACCTCCCCAGCGCTTAGAACAGTGCTTTGCACATAGTAAGCTCTTAATAAATGCCAACGTTATTATCATTATTATTATTATTATTATTATTATTATTATTATTGTTGTTACTGGTTTAGCAGGGATAATTGAATTGTTGTGGAAACCGCTCTCCAGGTTTCGTGGGTTCCTGACTTTTGCCACCCAAGGTGCCGAGTGATCTGCTTCGGAATCTGCTCCGAGTTTTGCTTCGAGGGTTTGTTTCGCAGCATCCATCACCTGCCCTATAGGTGATCACTTTCAGTGCAGTGCTCTCCCAGTAAGCGCTCAGTAAATACGATTGAATGAATGAATGAATGAACGTAAATTAAAAAAAAAAACAACAAATAAAAAATAGTCCACCATTTTTACTCCTCACTCTTTCTCCGCAGTAGTAGACTGTGAGCCCGCTGTTGGGTAGGGACCGTCTCTATATGTTGCCAACTTGTATTTCCCAAGCGCCTAGTACAGTGCTGTGTACACATCATCATCATCAATCGTATTTATTGAGCGCTTACTATGTGCAGAGCACTGTACTAAGCGCTTGGGAAGCACAAATTGGCAACATATAGAGACAGTCCCTACCCGACAGTGGGCTCACAGTCTAAAAGGGGGAGACAGAGAACAAAACCAAACATACTAACAAAATAAAATAAATAGAATAGATATGTACAAATAAAATAAATAAATAAATAAATAGAGTAAAAAAATATGTACAAACATATACATATATACAGGATACATATATACAGTAAGCGCTCAATAAATACGATTGAATGAATGAATGAATGAATGAATAAAAAAAAAACAACAAATAAAAAATAGCCCACAATTTTTACTCCTCCCTCTTTCTCCGCAGTAATAGACTGTGAGCCTGCTGTTGGGTAGGGACCGTCTCTATATGTTGCCAACTTGTATTTCCCAAGCGCCTAGTACAGTGCTGTGCACACATCATCATCGTCAATCGTATTTATTGAGCGCTTACTACGTGCAGAGCACTGTACTAAGCGCTTGGGAAGCACAAATTGGCAACATCTAGAGACAGTCCCTACCCAACAGTGGGCTCACAGTCTAAAAGGGGGAGACAGAGAACAAAACCAAACATACTAACAAAATAAAATAAATAGAATAGATATGGACAAGTAAAATAAATAAATAAATAAATAGAGTAAAAAATATGTACAAACATATATACATATCATCATCATCATCATCAATCGTATTTATTGAGCGCTTACTATGTGCAGAGCACTGTACTAAGCGCTTGGGAAGTACAAATTGGCAACATATAGAGACAGTCCCTACCCAACAGTGGGCTCACAGTCTAAAAGGGGGAGACAGAGAACAAAACCAACATACTAACAAAATAAAATAAAATAGAATAGATATGTACAAATAAAATAAATAAATAAATACATATATACAGGATACATATATACAGTAAGCGCTCAATAAATACGATTGAATGAATGAATGTTACTAAGCGCTGGGGTCGAGATACAAGGCAGTCAGGTTGGACTTAGGTTGTCCCGCTTGGATCTCACTGTTTAAGTAGGATTTCATCCCTGTTTTATGGAAAAGTCCGGAGGAATGAAGCAGCTTGCCCAAGGCACGAGGCCGAGCTGGGATTTAAGCAGCTTTGGCTTCGTCAAACACTAATTGGCCTTTTCCTTTCTTCCATAAGTTCTTTTAAGTGACGTTGTTGCATATTAGAAGTCAGAGTTCTAACGTGCCCTGAGGTGACAGCCAGTGAGAAGTCAGTAATAATAATAATAGTAATAATAATGGCATTTATTAAGCACTTACTATGTGCAAAGCACTGTTCTAAGCGCTGGGGAGGTTACAAGGTGATCAAGTTGTCCCACGGGGGGCTCACAGTCTTCATCCCCATTTTCCAGATGAGGGAACTGAGGCCCAGAGAAGTGAAGTGACTTGCCCAAAGGCACACAGCTGACAATTGGTGGAGCCAGGACTTGAACCCCTGACCTGTATATATGTTTGTACATATTTATTACTCTATTTATTTTACTTATACATATCTATTCTATTTATTTTATTTTGTTAGTATGTTTGGTTTTGTCTCCCCCTTTTAATCTGTGAGCCCACTGTTGGTTAGGGACTGTCTCTATATGTTGCCAATTTGTACTTCCCAAGCGCTTAGTACAGTGCTCTGCACACAGTAAGCGCTCAATAAATATGATTGATGATGAGCGCTGGGGGGATACAAGGTGATCAGGTTGTCCCACCTGGGGCTCACAGTCTTCATCCCCGTTTTACAGATGAGGGAACTGAGGCCCAGAGAAGTGAAGTGACTTACCCAAAGTCACACAGCTGACAAGTGGCGGAGCCGGGATTTGAACCCATGACCTCTGACTCTTTTAGACTGTGAGCCCACTGTTGGGTAGGGACTGTCTCTATATGTTGCCAACTTGGACTTCCCAAGCGCTTAGTACAGTGCTCTGCACACAGTAAGCGCTCAATAAATATGATTGATGATGATGATGATGACCTCCGACTCCAAAGCCCGGGCTCTTTCCACTGAGCCATGCTGCAGTAGTAATAATAATGGCATTTATTAAGCGCTTACTATGTGCAGAGCACTGTTCTAAGCGCTGGGGGGGATGCAAGGTGATTGGGTTGTCCCACGGGGGGCTCACAGTCTTCATCCCCATTTTACAAACTAATGGACAAGAATCTACACCTTTGCACGCCTTCACGCCAGTAGAACTAGAGAAGCAGCGTGGCTCAGTGGAAAGAGCCCGGGCTTGGGAGCCAGAGGTCATGGGTTCAAATCCCGCCTCTGCCAATTGTCAGATGTGTGACTTTGGGCAAGTCACTTCACCTCTCTGGACCTCAGTCACCTCATCTGTAAAATGGGGGTGAAGACTCTGAGCCCCCCCCGTGGGACAGCCTGATCACCTTGTAACCTCCCCAGCGCACTTAGAACAGTGCTTCGCACATAGTAAGCGCTTAATAAATGCCATTATTATTACTATTATTATTATTACTGACTTCTCACTGTCTGTTCCCTCAGGGCACATTAGAACTCTGACTTCTAATATGCAACAACGTTACTAGAAAGCGCTTAATAAATGCCATAAAAAACCCAAAAACCTAGGTTCGTGAGTTTATAATAATAATAATGGTAATGATGGCATTTGTTAAGCGCTTACTTTGTGCGAAGCACTGTTCTAAGCGCTGTGGGGGGGGGATACAAGGTGATCAGGTTGTCCCACGGGGGGCTCGCAGTCTTCATCCCCATTTTACAGACGAGGGAACTGAGGCCCAGAGAAGGGAAGTGACTGGCCCAAAGTCACCCAGCTGACAAGTGGATGAGCCGGGATTTGAACCCGTGACCTCCGACTCCCAAGCCCGGGCTCTTTCCACTGAGCCACGCTGCTTCTCCGCGCCCACACCCACAGAGTTTACTACATATAGATTTATTTTATCCTAATCTATTTGAAGATGTTGCCGGTGTCAGCGTTCCTATCTTTAGGAACTCAGTTCTTTGAGAACGGATGTTTTCTTGACGCATTTTATCGGGATGCATCCACCAGTCATATTTCTTGAGGGCTATACTATGTGCCGAACATTGTACTGAGCGCTTTTAAAAAAAATGATGTTCGTCGAGCGCTTATTACGTGCCAGGAAACGCTCTAGGGAAACAGCGTGGCTCAGTGGAAAGAGCCCGGGCTTGGGAGTCCGAGGTCGCGGGTTCTAATCCCGGCTCTGCCACTTGTTAGCTGGGTGACTTTGGGCGAGTCATGGCTCAGTGGAAACAGCCCGGGCTTTGGAGTCAGAGGTCATGGGTTCGAATTCGACTCCGCCACCTGTCTGCTGTGTGACCTTGGGCAAGTCACTTCGCTTCTCTGAGCCTCAGTTACCTGATCTGTAAAATGGGGATTGCGACTGTGAGCCCCACGTGGGACAACCTGATCGCCTTGTATCCCCCCCGGCGTTTAGAACGGTGCTTTGCACATAGAAAGCGCTTAACGAATGCCACAGACTTCAGAGTCGTAATTTTCTTAGGAAAGATCGGACTGCTATCTGATCAATATTCTATTTATTTCATTTTATTAATATGTTTTGTTTTGGTGTCTGTCTCCCCCTTCTAGACTGTGAACCCGCTGTTGGGTAGGGACCGTCTCTATATGTTGCCAACTTGTACTTCCCAAGCACTTAGTACAGTGCTCTGCACACAGTAAGCGCTCAATAAATGCCATTATTATTATTATTACTATTAATGATAGCTTGGTGGTTGACGGGCTCCATGAATTTCAGAATCCTGGTAAGTTTTTCCAGCAAGAGACACTGAAATCGTAGAGAGTATCGTGGCCCCGATCTGTAGACTCCAGAGGTGCTTCATCTTCCAGTACCTAATTCCAATCTGCCAGTGCCATTCCAGCACTTTGGCATTATTATCCTTAGGATAATTTGTCACTTGCTTTCTCTGTGCCACGAATTGTTTAATAATAATAATAATAATAATAATAATAATAATAATAATAATAATGACGGCATTTCTTAAGCGCAATTTTCAGACGATCACATCCGGCTTGCAGAAATTCCATCCGAAGCAGCCCGGCATTCGTCGCCCGGCGAAACCAAAGGCAAACAGTAGATGATGAAGTTATATGTATTTTATTTTGTTAGTATGTTTTGGTTTTGTTCTCTGTCTCCCCCTTTTAGACTGTGAGCCCACTGTTGGGTAGGGACTGTCTCTAGATGTTGCCCACTTGGACTTCCCAAGCTCTTAGTACAGTGCTCTGCACACAGTAAGCGCTCAGTAGATACGATTGATTGATTGATTTTACCATTCCCAAGGCCTTCTCATCCAGTTGGACGCTAATTCCGGAAGAGACTTTGAACGTCAATGAATTGTATCCGTGTCTTTCGATTTTCCTCTTCGCTGGGAGATAAGAACGGGGATCTAGAGTCCGCTCCCTCGGGAAAGAAAAGCACACCTGCTCCTAGGAGCAGAGCCCACTTTTGGGTCGGGACCGTCTCTATAAGTTGCCAACTTGGACTTCCCAAGCGCTCAGTACAGTGCTCTGCACACAGTAAGCGCTCAATAAATACGACTGAATGAATGAATAGGAATCTCTCGTGTCTGTAAACTTTTCTGTCATTTTGTTTCCACAGGATGTTGGGAATTCAGCACAGAAGCTTCAGAGACACAGCCCAGTGGTGAGTATCCTGAGTTTCTCGCCAGTTCAATCAATCAATCAATCAATCAGTCGTATTTATTGAGCGCTTACTGTGTGCAGAGCACTGTACTAAGCGCTTGGGAAGTACAAGTTGGCAACATATAGAGACGGTCCCTACCCAACAGCGGGCTCACAGTCTAAAAGTTCAGATTTGGTTCAGATCAGGTCTGCGTTTTGGTTCTTAATCAGTACGGAAAAACCTTCCCTGCTTTGGGGATCGGTGCTCCATTACTCCCCAATTTGTACAGCCAAAGTATTTTCCACTGAGCTCTTCAGGCCGAATGTTAAGGTTAAAAATATCTTTTGAGAGGGCTGCCATAGGTAAATATTCACAAATGGGGCGGTGCTTAAACTCTCCAAAAGACCACACCACGGAAGGAAGCCTGATGGAGAATCCCAAGTTTTCGAATTGCAGTTCACAAATTCCAGGTGTATGATTTGCCTGTTGTTTGGAAGCAGGCTGGGTCTTAGTATTTAGGAAGCGAAACTAATTGTAAACACAGAAAAGTGTTCAAAGCATCCCGGAATATTAGAGCTGAGGGGATTTCGAGCGCTTCTCGGCCCCTGCCAATGGGCATTTCTCTTTTATTTAGAGAAGCAGCATGGCTCAGTGGAAAGAGCCCGGGCTTTGGAGCCCGAGGTCATGGGTTCAATCCCGGCTCCACCCACTGACAACTGTGTGACTTTGGGCAAGTCACTTCACTTCTCTGGGCCTCAGTTCCCTCATCTGTAAAATGGGGATGAAGACTGTGAGCCCCCCATGGGACAACCTGATCACCTTGGAACCTCCCCAGCGCTTAGAACAGTGCTTTGCACATAGTAAGCGCTTAATAAATGCCATTATTATATCATTATTATTATTATTATTAGTAGTAGTAGTAGTAGTAGTAGTAGTAGTATTAGTATTAGTATTATTATCCAAGCCAACAGTTCGGGTTGCCCGTTAAATTTTCTAGGCAAGCCGGTTCGAGGAGCAAAAAGCTTGTGAATTTCTTTTCAAACTCCACAGATTAGACCAGGATGAAACGGAAATGAAGGCTAGTCGAACGGAGGGTCTTTTACTGCCTACGGGATGCTTTCCACTTTTAACGAGTTCCGATTGCGATTATGTTGCAAGCTTGTACTTCCCCAGCGCTTCATACAGTGCTCTGCACACAGTAAGCGCTCAATCCATACGACCGAATGCGTGAACGAATGAACGATTGCGAAGCCTCGGAAAACACCAGATGTTTTCCCTGCTCGCCTGAGGTTTTTCTCCGCCGGGGTTTACGATTCCGCTCGCTCTGGGTTTTGCAGTGCCTGAAGATGACGACAAAGCGGAACCTGTTTGTGCGCCTGGTGCCGTGTCGTTGTCTGCGCGGGGAAGAGGAAACGGTCACCACTCTAGATTACTCCCACTGCAGCCTGGAGCAGGTGCCCAAGGAGATTTTCACTTTTGAAAAGACTTTAGAAGAACTCTACCTGGACGCGAATCAGATCGAAGAGCTCCCCAAGGTACGCCCAACTGCCTCTCCCCCTCCCCATCCTCCCCGCCCTACCTCCTTCCCCTCCCCACAGCACCTGTATATATGTCTGTACAGATTTATTACCCTATTTATTTTACTTGTACATATTTCCTATTCTATTTATTTTGTTAATATGTGTTGTTTTTATAATGGCCTTTATTAAGCGCTTACTGTGTGCAAAGCACCGTTCGAAGCGCTGAGGGGATACAAGGTGATCAGGTTGTCCCACCTGGGGCTCACAGTCTTCATCCCCATTTTCCAGATGAGGGAACTGAGGCCCAGAGAAGTGAAGTGACCTGCCCAAAGTCACCCAGCTGACAAGTGGCGGAGCCGGGATTTGAACCCATGACCTCAGACTCTTTTGGACTGTGAGCCCACTGTTGGGTAGGGACTGTCTCTATATGTTGCCAACTTGGACTTCCCAAGCGCTTAGTACAGTGCTCTGCACACGGTAAGCGCTCAATAAATACGATTGATTGATTGATTGATTGATTGACTCGAAAGCCCGGGCTCTTTCCACTGAGCCCCGCTGCTTCTCTATGCCATGCTGCTGCTGCTTCTTCTTGTCTGTCTCCCCCTTCTAGACTGTGAGCCCGCTATTGGGTAGGGACCGTCTCTATATTTTACCAACTTGTACTTCCCAAGCGCTTAGTACAGTGCCCTGCACACAGTAAGCACTCAATAAATACGATTGATTGATTAGTACAGTGCCCTGCACACAGTAAGCGCTCAATAAATCCGATTGAATGAACGACTGAATGAATGAACTTTCCACCAGTTGGCTCGTCAGTGCTGCCGTCCTCCCGACTGCCGTCTAAACTCAGTGAGACGGAGGGCTCCAGCTGTACTATTTAATAATAATAATAATAATGATGGTATTTGTACCGCGCTTACTATGCGCAAAGCGCTGTTTTAAGCGCGGGGGAGGTTACAAGGTGATCACGTTGTCCCATGGCGGGCTCACAGTTTTAATCCCCGTTTTCCAGATGAGAGAACTGAGGCACAGAGAGGTGAAGTGGAGGCCTTCCCAGACTGAGCCCCATCCTTCCTTTCCCCCTCCAAGCTGGTCCAAGCTCTTCCTCCCCCTCGTCCCCCTCTTCATCCCCCCATCTTGCCTCCTTCTCTTCCCCACAGCACCTGTATATATGTATATATGTTTGTACATATTTATTACTCTATTTATTGATTTATTTACTTTATTTGTACATATCTATTCTATTTATTTTATTTTGTTGGTATGTTTGGTTTTGTTCTCTGTCTCCCCCTTTTAGACTGTGAGCCCACTGTTGGGTAGGGACTGTCTCTAGATGTTGCCAACTTGGACTTCCCAAGCGCTTAGTACAGTGCTCTGCACACAGTAAGCGCTCAATAAATACGATTGATGATGATGATGATGACTAGCGCATCAGCCTCCTTGGCAGATCTCCCCACCTTCCGGACTCTCCCCGCTCCAGTCCAGAGGTCACTCGGCTGCCCAGAGCATTTTTTGCCATACATCATTTTCATTCATTCATTCATTCATTCATTCATTCAATCGTATTTATTGAGCGCTTACTATGTGCAGAGCACTGTACTAAGCGCTTGGGAAGTCCAAGTTGGCAACATAGAGAGACGGTCCCTACCCAACAGTGGGCTCACAGTCTCAGCGTGGCTCAGTGGAAAGAGCCCGGGCTTGGGAGTCAGAGGTCATGGGTTCGAATCCCGGCACCGCCACGTGTCTGCTGTGTGACCTTGGCCAAGTCACTTGAATTCTCTGGGCCTCAGTTCCCTCATCTGTAAAATGGGGATAAAGACTGTGAGCCCCATGTGGGACAACTTGATCACCTTGTATCCCCCCAGCGCTTAGAACAGTGCTCTGCACATAGTAAGCGCTTAAGAAATGCCATCATTATTATTAAGGCCCTTCACTTCCCTGGGCCTCAGTGACCTCATCTGTAAAAATGGGGATGATAATAATGATGGCATTTATTAAGCGCTTACTATGTGCAAAGCACTGTTCTTTGAAAACTGTGAGCCCCCCGTGGGACAACCTGATCACTTGTGTCCTCCCCAGTGCTTAGAACAGTGCCTTGCACATAGTAAGTGCTTAACAAATGCCATCATTATTATTATTAATAATAATTATTATAATTATTATTATTATTACGATTGATGATGATGATGATGATGACGACTAGCGCATCAGCCTCCTTGGCAGATCTCCCCACCTTCCGGACTCTCCCCGCTCCAGTCCAGAAGTCACTCGGCTGCCCAGAGCATTTTCCCCCCTTCAAGGCCCTACTGAGAGCTCACCTCCTCCAGGAGGCCTTCCCAGACTGAGCCCCTTCCTTCCTCTCCCCCTCGTCCCCCTCTCCATCCCCCGCATCTTACTTCCTTCCCTTCCCCACAGCACCTGTATATATGTATATATGTTTGTACATATTTATTACTCTATTTATTTTACTTGTACCTATCTATTCTATTTTATTTTGTTCGTATGTTTGCTTTTGTTCTCTGTCTCCCCCTCCTAGACCGTGAGCCCACTGTTGGGTGGGGACTGTCTCTATATGTTGCCAGCTTGTACTTCCCAAGCGCTTAGTACAGTGCTCTGCACACAGTAAGCGCTCAATAAATACGATTGATTGATTGATTGGTTATTATTAGAAGGGGGAGACAGAGACCAAAACGAAACAGATTGACAAGATAAAATAAATAGAATACATATGTTCAAATAAAATAAAGACAGAGACCAAAACGAAACATATTGACAAAATAAAATAAATAGAATACATATGTTCAAATAAAATAAATAAATAGAGTAATAAATCTGTACAAACATATATACATATATACAGGTGCTGTGGGGAGGGGAAGGAGGTTTTCCACCCGTCTCTCCGCTCTTCGAAAACCTCCCACAGTTGCCCGTTCCCCGTGAAGAAGAGCCTGCTGACCGTTGGCATCGAGCCACCCGGTCAGCTCTTTGTCTCTGACTTTTCCTTGCTCATCGGGAAAGGTCAACAGCCGAAATGAGTAGGAGCAGTCAGAGCCGACAGACGACGACCGCGAGTTCTAGTAGGAAAATTGCCACAGGACTGAACTGTACCGTGTTCAATCAATCAGTCGTATTTATTGAGCGCTTACTGTGTGCAGAGCACTGGACTAAGCGCTTGGGAAGTCCAAGTCGGCAGCCTCTAGAGACGGTCCCTACCCAACAGCGGGCTCACAGTCTAGAAGGGGGAGACAGAGAACAAAACAAAACATCATCATCATCAGTCGTATTTATTGAGCGCTGACTGTGTGCAGAGCACTGTACTAAGCGCTTGGGAAGCGCAAATTGGCAACATATAGAGACAGTCCCTACCCAACAGTGGGCTCACAGTCTAAAAGGGGGAGACAGAGAACAAAACCAAACATAGTAACAGAATAAAATAAATAGAATAAATAAAATAGAATAGATATGCACAAGCAAAATAAATAAATAAATAAATAGAGCAGTAGTAAAATAAATAAATAAATAAATAGAGCAATGAATAAATAGAGTAATAAATAAATAAATAGAGTAATAGACATATTAACAGAATAAAATAGGTAGAATAAATATGTGTTCAGAAAAACAGCCCCGATTGCTGAACTGTCCGCGGCTTTCCCACTGCTCTAAAGGGAAGGGGGAAGTGACGGAGGGTCCTTTTCCCCACGTGGATCCCGGATCCCTGGGGAGAGGGATAAAGACCAGCACAGTCGGGATTCTCTGGCTCGAGGAGTGAGGTTCGGACCTTCGGCCAGCCCGGTTGGGATTCTCTGGCTGCTGGGCTCGAGAGGCTAAGAAGGCACCCCGTAGCCTTCGGCTCAGCCATCGGGGAGCTGCAGCCCGTCTCTGTGCAAGGCCTGGATTTCATTCATTCAGTCGTATTTATTGAGCGCTTACTGTGTGCAGAGCACTGTACTAAGCACTTGGGAAGTCCAAGTTGGCAACATATAGAGACGGTCCCTACCCAACAGTGGGCTCACAGTCTAGAAGAGGGAGACAGAGAACAAAACAAAACATATTGACAAAATAAACTAAATAGAATAAATATGTACAACTAAAATAAATAAATTCATTCATTCAGTCGTATTTATTGAGTGCTTACTGTGGGCATAGCACTGTACTAAGTGCTTGGGAAGTCCAAGTTAGCAACATACAGAGACAGTCCCTACCCAACAGTGGGCTCACAGTCTAGAAGGGGGAGACAGAGAACGAAACAAAACATATTAACAAAATAAAATAAATAGAATAAATATGCACAACTAAAATAGAGTAATAAATCCATACAAACATCTATACAGGTGCTGTGGGGAGGGGAAGGAGGTAAGACGGCGGGGGTGGGGAAGGGGAGGAGGGGGAGAGGAAGGAGGGGGCTCAGTCTGGGAAGGCCTCCTGGAGGAGGTGAGCTCTCAGTAAGGCCTTGAAGGGAATAATCTTCCCGGATAATCTCTGCAGTCAGATGGCTGACAATCTAGCCAGATGCGAAGGACAGTTTTTAAGAGTTGGAAAGGACTGGAAACGGTCCATGTTAAAGCAAGCCAAAGACGCTCACGGCTCGTTTCTCCTTTGTTTGCCCCAGCAACTTTTCAACTGTCAGTCTCTGCACAAACTGAGTCTGCCGGACAACGACTTAACAACGTTGCCAGCATCCATCGCGAATCTCATTAATCTCAGGGAACTGGATGTCAGCAAGAATGGTAAGCTATTGAATTTTTGTTTTCCGTTTTTACACCTCGACAGAGTCAAGGGCAGAGCAGTCGCCAAGGCACGGTTGTTTTTCTGCCGGCAGCTTGGGCAGAAAAAGGGGGAATGCAAAGGATGATGATGATGATGATAATGGCATTTATTAAGTGCTTACTATGTGGAAGCACTGATCGGGATGAATTACGGTCTTCGAGTTGCTTTGCCAAAGGAATCACCCACTTTAAGGAAATTTCTGGGGACGTGAACTCATTTCTCTTAAACGGCAACCATTCTGTCACTTAATTTCCCCAGTCTTGTGGCAGTGGCTTAGAACCCGGGCGCAGGTGTCATCCCGGCTTCACCACTGGCCTGCGGTGTGACCTTGGGCAAATCACTTCATTTCCCCTGTGTCTCAGTTGCCTCATCAGTAAAATGTGGATCAATAATAATAATAATAATAATAATGGCATTTATTAAGCGCTTACTATGTGCAGAGCACTGTTCTAAGCGCTGGGGAATTTACAAGGTAATCAGGTTGTCCCACGGGGGGCTCACAGCCTTCATCCCCATTTTCCAGATGAGGGAACTGAGGCCCAGAGAAGTGAAGTGACTTGCCCAAAGTCACGCAGCTGACAAGTGGCGGAGCCGGGATTCGAACCCATGACCTCTGACTCCAAAGCCCGGGCTTTTTCCACTGAGCCACGCTGCTTCTCTAGATCAAGACTGTGAGCCCCACGTGGGACAGGAGCTGTTCCCAACCCAGTTAGCTTGTATCCACCCCAGCGCTTAGTACAGTGCCCAGCACATACTAAGTGCCTAACAAATGCCATAAAAAAAAAATAGGCGGTGGTTGTTGAATTTTGGAATTAAATGCTGCACTTGTAGTCAAAATCATGTTAGCTTTTAATTAGCACTGGCGGCGCCTCTCTTACCACCGAATATCAACTGCAGCTTCTCCTACGGACTGGAAACAATAAATCCTTAGCTTCCTAGGCTATGCACGTTGGGCAAGGAAGTAATGTTTCATTTCTCAATCAATCAATCAATCGATCGTATTTATTGAGCGCTTACTATGTGCAGAGCACTGTACTAAGCGCTTGGGAAGTACAAATTGGCATCACATAGAGACAGTCCCTACCCAACAGTGGGCTCACAGTCTAAAAGGGGGAGACAGAGAACAGAACCAAACATACCAACAAAATAAAATAAGTAGGATAGAAATGTACAAGTAAAATAAATAAATAAATAAATAAATAGAGTAATAAATATGTACAACCATATATACATATATACAGGTGCTGTGGGGAAGGGAAGGAGGTAAGACGGGGGGATGGAGAGGGGGACGAGGGGGAGAGGAAAGAAGGGGCTCAGTCTGGGAAGGCCTCCTGGAGGAGGTGAGCTCTCAGCAGGGCCTTGAAGGGAGGAAGAGAGCTAGCTTGGCGGGTGGGCAGAGGGATCTATTCTCCTTAATAGATTTACAGAATAAGCAAAACCTCCATAGAACAAGGTGACCTAGAGTGCGTGCGAGCAAGAGTTCGTGTGAAGAGACGTCGAGGCATGTTGTATAAATTCATGCTGTATCAGAGTTTCAGCTGGGTGACTTGAACCCTTTTTTTTGGCAGCTGGTATTTTAGTAAAGCTCCCAAGCTTCACTCTAGGGTAGTTAGGTTAATTTTTACTGAAGCGCGTGGTCTCATCTTCATCTTGGGAAGTCCGTAAGCGTCGAGCATGTCTTCCCCTGAACTGGATGTAGTCAAACGACTTGTTTATTAAGTGTCGGTGTTGAGTAACAATCCAGAAAAGTGGAATGAGGATCTCTCTTTCTGCCTTCAAGTAGCTCCCAATGTATCGTGGCGGGGCAGAGGAGAGAGGATGCACACAGCACCTCTCTATTCTTTTAGAGGAATCATCCTTTAAAAAATAAGTTATCGCAAGTAAGAAAGGCTTACTGTCTTTTCCCAAATGGACTACCTTCAACAAGGAGGGGAAAAGCATTGAAGGTCCCTCTGTTTCCATAAATCTCTTCAGAACCAGGCCTTGGGACGTCTGCTCAGTATTCTACAAGTAATCAGTCGCTTAATCATTCATTCATTCAATCGTATTTATTGAGCACTTACTGTGTGCAGAGCACTGTACTAAGCGCTTGGGAAGTACAAGTTGGCAACATATAGGGACGGTCCCTACCCAACAGTGGGCTCACAGTCTAGAATCAGTGGTATTCTAGACTGGTATCAGTGGTATTCCTGTGCTTTGCACTTAATAATAATATAATGCTGGTATTTGTTAAGTGCTTACTATGTGCAAAGCCCTGTTCTAAGTGCTGGGGTAGATACAAGGTAATCGGGTTGTCCCACGAGGGGCTCCCAGTCTTCATCCCCATTTTACAGATGACGTTTTTCTAGAATTGATCCACGGGCAGGGAACAGCTCTCTTCCCTATGCCCTGAGGCTCCAATCAATCAATCAATCAATCAGTCAGTCGTATTTATTGAGCGCTTACTGTGTGCAGAGCACTGTACTAAGCGCTTGGGAAGTACAAGTTGGCGACCTATAGAGGTAGATTGCCGTGCGGAAAGCGGGCATTCCCCATCGCCAGGGCAGTTTGGGATGACGGATGATCGTCTCCCCCTTCTAGACCGTGAGCCCACTTTTGGGTAGGGACCGTCGCTAGATGTTGCCAACTTGGACTTCTGTTTCAGTCCAGTGCTTAGTACAGTGCCTGGCACCTAAGCAAGCACTCAGCGAAAACCGCAATTAGTATTATCAATACTATCAGGGCGCCGCGTACCCACGGGCACTTTTGAATAAGCATTACTTGTACCTATCTATTCTATTTCTTTTATTTTGTTAGTATGTTTGGTTTTGTTCTCCGTCTCCCCCTTCTAGACTGTGAGCCCACTGTTGGGTAGGGACCGTCTCTAGATGTTGCCAACTTGGACTTCCCAAGCACTTAGTCCACTGCTCTGCACTCAGTAAGCGCTCAATAAATACGATTGATTGATTGGTTGATTATCTCTGCTCTCTGAAATCAAATACAGCTTGAAAAGTCTGGATCCCTTTTCCAACCATTTGTCTAAAAAGTCCGACAAGGACCAAATGTCCAAACGCTTTCTGCTCCGCCGTGGCGGTCCGCCGGTCACCGGCCCGAGCAGGGAGGCCGAGGGCTCCCTGCTGACTGGCTTTTCTATCTGCTGATGCCGAAGAAAAGGTTAGCACTTTCGATGTCAACGTGCCAAAAGTGCGATCTTAACCCGGACTCAACTACCGTTATTTTTTCCCCCCCTTTTAGACTGTGAGCCCACTGGTGGGTAGGGACTGTCTCTCTATGTTGCCAACTTGGACTTCCCAAGCGCTTAGTACAGTGCTCTGCACACAGTGAGCGCTCAATAAATACGATTGATTGATTGATTTTTAAGAGACACATTTTTACCCCCCCGCGGGGCGCTCGGAGACTCTAGTAGCGTGAATCAGCTGCGCAACCTCGAGTTTGTTCCCTTAACTCTCCCTTACTCTCCGGCCTCAACTGTGAAATGGTAACATCGCTCGCTTCTCGAGAAGCAGTGTGGCTCAGTGGAAAGAGCAGGGGCTTTGGAGTCAGAGGTCCCGGGTTCGAATCCCAGCTCCTCCACGTGGCTGCTGTGTGACCTTGGGCAAGTCACTTCGCTTCTCTGTGCCTCAGTTACCTCATCTGTAAAATGGGGATTAAGACTGTGAGCCCCACGTGGGACAGCCTGATCACCTTGCATCCTCCCCCGGCGCTTAGACCAGTGCTTTGCACATAGTAAGCGCTTAACTAATGCCATCATTATTATTATCATTAGTATTCTCCTGGATGATAATGGGACGACGAACCCGTTCTTTTCTCCTGGCCGCAGGGTGGAACGGGAGGAGAGGCTCACGATTTTAAAGTCCTCGTGGGTGGGAGAGTCTTTTGCCAGGTTTTATAACTGCCTGAATTAGGTAAAGTATTCATTCAGTCGTATTTATTGAGTGCCTACTGTGTGCAGAGCACTGTACTAAGCACTTGGGAAGTACAAGTCGGCAACATATAGAGACGGTCTCTACCCAACAGCTGGCTCACAGTCTAAAGTAGGTGTGACCACGTTTCTCAAGGAAACCCGTTGTTGGGTAGGGACCGTCTCTAAATGTTGCCGATCTGTACTTCCCAAGCGCTTAGTACAGTGCTGTGCACACAGTAAGCGCTCAATAAATATGATTGATTGCTTGATTGATTGTAAGCGCTCAATAATTGAATGAATGAATGAGGTCAGAGAATCTCGCTCCGGCAGGATCTCTGTAAAGAGACATCATCATCATCATCATCATCAATCGTATTTATTGAGCGCTTACTATGTGCAGAGCATTGTACTAAGCGCTTGGGAAGTACAAATTGGCAACATATAGAGACAGTCCCTACCCAACAGTGGGCTCACAGTCTAAAAGGGGGAGACAGAGAACAAAACCAAACATACTAACAAAATAAGATAAATAGGATAGATATGTACAAGTAAAATAAATAAATAAATAAATAAATAGAGTAATAAATATGTACAAACATATATCCATATATACAGGTGCTGTGGGGAAGGGAAGGAGGTAAGATGGGGGGATGGAGAGAGGGACGAGGGGGAGAGGAAGGAAGGGGCTCAGTCTGGGAAGGCCTCCTGGAGGAGGTGAGCTCTCAGCAGGGCCTTGAAGGGAGGAAGAGAGCTAGCTTGGCGGACGGGCAGAAGGAGGGCATTCCAGGCCGGAGAGGAGTCGATAATAGGACGGAGTTTCCCGTCTCTCAGGCCAGAGTCCTGTGTTCATCTTTCCACCTGTCCGTCCTTGACCCATACACAACTCATTTTAAGATTAGAGCACCTGCAAATTAGAGCACTGCAGACGTCCCCTCCCGCAACCTGGAAAGAAGCCGCTACGCGGAAAGCCATTTTCCAACCTCAGCCACCTGAAACAGGCGAGGCGATTTTCTGCACCACGTCGAAAGCTCTCTGCTACATAGGTCCACGGGCTGAACTGAGACCGCGAAAAAGGGAGTCCGCCCGGTTTGTGGATTAATAATGGCGTTTGTTAAGCGCTTACTACGTGCAAAGCACTGTTCTAAGCGCTGGGGGGGGATACAAGGTGATCAGTTCGTCCCACGTGGGGCTCACAGCCTTAAGCCCCATTTTGCAGAAGAGGGAACCGAGGCTCAGAGAAGTTAAGCGACCTGCCCAAGGTCACACAGCAGACCGGATTCGGGAGCCGGAATTCGAACCCATGACCTCTGACTCCAAAGCCCGTGCTCTTTCCACTGATACCGTCTTCACTCCCGTGGCTGCGAAATTCCACCCCCCCCGCCCCAGATTTTGAGGAGGAAATTGAAGTTGATTTTTCCAAGCATCACAGGGGTGGAAAAAAGAGTGGGGTCACGACGTCGGTGGGCATCGGACCACGAAGGTTTCTTCTCTGAAACGTAACTCCGCGTGCTGGGGAGATAGAATCTGTCACCAGGTGCGGTCGGTTCTATCACCACCACATCCCTAGAATCCGCTCTTTCCCCTCCATCCGAATTTGCTTCTACGCTGATCCAAGCACTCGTCGTTTCCTGCCTTGATTAGCGCCATCGGCCTCCTCGTTCATTCATTCAATCTTATTTACTGAGCGCTTACTGTGTGCAGAGCACTGGACTAAGCGCTTGGGAAGTCCAAGTTGGCAACATCTAAAGACGGTCCCTACCCAACGGTGGGCTCACAGTCTAGAAGGGGGAAGACAGAGAACAAAACCAAACATACTAACAAAATAAAATAAATAGAATAGATAGGTACAAGCAAAATAAATAACGCTTATTCAAAAGTGCCCGTGGGCACGCGGCGCCATGATGGTATTGATAATACTAATTGCGGTTTTCGCTGAGTGCTTACTTAGGTGCCAGGCACTGTACTAAGCACTGGGCTGAAATAGAAGTCCAAGTTGGCAACATCTAGAGACGGTCCCTACCCAACGGTGGGCTCACAGTCTAGAAGGGGGAGACAGAGAACAAAACCAAACATATTAACGAAATAAAATAAATAGAATAGATAGGTACAAGCAAAATAAATAATGCTTATTCAAAAGTGCCCGTGGGCACGCGGCGCCCTGATAGTATTGATAATACTAATTGCGGTTTTCGCTGAGTGCTTGCTTAGGTGCCAGGCACTGTACTAAGCACTGGACTGAAGTAGAAGTCCAAGTTGGCAACATCTAGAGACGGTCCCTATCCAACAGTGGGCTCACAGTCTAGAAGGGGGAAGACAGAGAACAAAACCAAACATACTAACAAAATAAAATAAATAGAATAGATAGGTACAAGTAAAATAAATAATGCTTATTCAAAAGTGCCCGTGGGCACGCGGCGCCCTGATAGTACTGATAATACCAATTGCGGTTTTTGCTGAGTGCTTACTTAGGTGCCAGGCACTGTACTAAGCACTGCACTGAAATAGAAGTCCAAGTTGGCAACATCTAGAAACGGTCCCTACCCAACAGCGGGCTCACGGTCTAGAAGGGGGAGACGATCATCCGTCATCCCAAACTGCCCTGGCGATGGGGAATGCCCGCTTTCCGCACGGCAGTCTACCTCTATATGTCACCAACTTGTACTTCCCAAGCGCTTAGTACAGTGCTCTGCACACAGTAAGCGCTCAATAAATACGATTGACTGATTGATTGATTGGAGCCTGGAGAATCAGGGCATAGGGAAGAGAGCTGTTCCCTGCCCTCGGATCAATTCTAGAAAAACTGAAGCAACGCAGCGTGGCTCGGTGGAATGAGCCCGGGCTTTGGAGTCGGAGGTCATGGGTTCAAATCCCCGCTCCGCCGCTTGTCAGCTGTGTGACTCTGGGCAAGTCACTTCACTTCTCTGTGCCTCAGTTACCTCATCTGTAAAACGGGGATTAAGATTGTGAGCCCCACATGGGACAACCTGATCACCTTGTATCCTCCCCTTTGCGCATAATAAGCACTTAACAAATACCAAACTTATTATTATTATTATTGGACACAGCCCCTGTCCCGCAAGGGGCTCACACTCTAAATCCTTATTTTAAAGATGAAGTAACTGAGGCCCGGAGAAGTGAAGTGACTTGCCCAGGGTCACATAGCAGACAAATGGCAGAAGCGAGATTAGAACCCAGGACCTTCTCACTCCTAGGCCTGGGGTCTGTCCGCTGTGCCGTGCTGCTTCTCATTGCTCTCTTGGAACTGGGCATAATTAATCCAAAATAAAGAAAGGTCCCCTGCTCGGAATTCCCATGCACATTTAGAGGAATTCGGAATGACAAACCATAAAGACCCTGCATACAGTAAGCGCTCAGTAAATGCTATCGATTGATTGATGGAAGCCTCAGGAGACGGAGCAGGATTTAGCCCAAAACATTGTCGGGGTTTTACAATTTCGTAAGTTTTTGACACTGGGGAAACACTGTGGCGAAGCAGTGTGGCCTAGTGGAAAGAGCCCGGGCCTGGGTTCTAATCCCACCTCTGCCACTTGTCTGCTGTGTGACCTTGGGTAAGTCACTTCACTTCTCTGGGCCTCAGTTACTTCATCTGTACAGCGGGGATTAGGACGGTGAGCTCTCTGTGGGACAGGGACCACGTACAGCGCCTGATTCCGAGTAAGCACGTAATTAGCACCATAAAAAATTCCCAAGGAATCCATTTGGGTTGGAAGGAAGGAAAGGGAGCCGAGGACAGGGGAAAGGCCGTAGAGCGCTGGGAAAACGGAACAGAGATGGGGAAAAGTCAGGGCAAGAAGAAGTTGACAGTCCTTTATCAGCCAGTTTTCTCACGGCCAATAGAGGAACTGTTAGTTCTTCCTTTTTCCTAAGGGGAAAGAAACAGGGCAGTGTTTATTCATTCATTCAGTCATATTTATTGAGCGCTTACTGTGTGCAGAGCACTGTACTGAGCGACTGGGAAGTACAAGTTTATGTAGATTTTCAATACGGTCATCCGACAGCACTGCATCTCTGAAAGGACCCCGGAACCGAATAGTCGTTACAATTTCGTAAGCTTTTGGCACTGGGGAAACGCTGTGGCGAAGCAGTGTGACCTCGTGGAAAGAGCACGGGCCTGGGTTCTAATCCCACCCCTACCACTTGTCTGCTGTGTGACCTTGGGTAAGTCACTTCACTTCTCTGGGCCTCAGTTACTTCATCCGTACAACGGGGATTAGGACTGTGAGCTCTCTGTGGGACAGGGACCACGCACAGCGCCTGATTCCGAGTAAGTGCGTAATTAGCACCATAAAAAATTCCAAAGGAATCCATTTGGGTTGGAAGGAAGGAAAGGGAGCCGAGGACAGGGGAAAGGCTGTAGAGTGCTCGAAAAAGGGAACAGAGAGGGGGAAAAGTCAGGGCAAGAAGAAGTTGACAGCCCTTTATCAGCCAGTTTTCTCACGGCCAATAGAGGAACTGTTAGTTCTTCCTTTTTCCTAAGGGGAAAGAAACGGAGCAGTGTTTATTCATTCATTCAATCAATCAATCGATCAATCGTATTGAGCGCTTACTGTGTGCAGAGCACTGTACTAAGCGCTTGGGAAGTACAAGTTGGCAACATATAGAGACAGTCCCTACCCAACAGTGGCTCACAGTCTAAAAGGGGGAGACAGAGAACAAAACCAAACATAGTAACAAAATAAAATAAATAGAATAGATATGTACAAGTAAAATAAATAAAGAGTAATAAATATGTACAAACATATATACAGGTGCTGTGGGGAGGGGAAGGAGGTAAGGCAGGGGGGATGGGGAGGGGGATGAGGGGGAGAGGAAGGAAGGGGCTGAGTGTGGGAAGGCCTCCTGGAGGAGGTGAGCTCTCAGTAGGGCCTTGAAGGGAGGAAGAGAGCGAGCTTGGCAGATGGGCAGAGGGAGGCCATTCCAGGCCCGGGGGAGGACGTGGGCCGGGGGTCGACGGCGGGACAGGCGAGAGCGAGGTACGGTGAGGAGATTAGCGGCAGAGTAGCGGAGGGTGCCGGCTGGGCTGGAGAAGGAGTGAAGGGAGGTGAGGTAGGAGGGGGCGAGGGGATGGACAGCCTGGAAGCCCAGGGTGAGGAGTTTCTGCCTGATGTGCAGAATAATTGGTAGCCACTGGAGATTTTTGAGGAGGGGAGTAACATGCCCGGAGCGTTTCTGGACAAAGGCAATCCGGGCAGCAGCATGAAGTATGGATTGAAGTGGGGAGAGACATGAGGATGGGAGATCAGAGAGAAGGCTGGTGCAGTAGTCCAGACGGGACAGGATGAGAGCTTGAACGAGCAGGGTAGCGGTGTGGATGGAGAGGAAAGGGCGGATCTTGGCAGTGTTGTGGAGCTGAGACCGGCAGGTTTTGGTGACGGCTTGGATGTGAGGGGTGAACGAGAGAGCGGAGTCGAGGATGACACCAAGTTTGCGGGCCTGTGAGACGGGAAGGATGGGAGTGCCGTCAGCAGAGATGGGAAAGTCAGGGAGAGGGCAGGGTTTGGGAGGGAAGACAAGGAGTTCAGTCTTGGACATGTTGAGTTTGAGGTGGCGGGCAGACATCCAGATGGAGATGTCCTGAAGGCGGGAGGAGATGCGAGCCTGGAGGGAGGGGGAGAGAGCAGGGGCAGAGATGGAGATCTGGGGGTCATCAGCGTAGGGATGATAGTTGAAGCCGTGGGAGCGAATGAGGTCACCAAGGGAGTGAGTGTAGATCGAGAACAGAAGGGGACCAAGCACTGAACCTTGGGGAACCCCCACAGTAAGGGGATGGGAGGGGGAGGAGGAGCCTGCATTCAATACAGGCTCAATACAGTAAATACATTCAATCGTATTTATTGAGCGCTTACTGTGTGCAGAGCACTGTACTGAGCGATTGGGAAGTACAAGTTTGTGTAGATTCCGACGGGCAGATTTTCAATATGGTCATCCGACAGCACTGCATCTCTGAAAGGACCCCAGAACCGAATAGTCGTTACAATTTCGTAAGTTTTTGGCACTGGGGAAATGCTGTGGCAAAGCAGTGTGGCCTAGTGGAAAGAGCATGGGCCTGGGTTCTAATCCCACCTCTGCCACTTGTCTGCTGTGTGACCTTGGGTAAGTCACTTTACTTCTCTGGGCCTCAGTTACTTCATCTGTACAGCGGGGATTAGGAAGGTGAGCTCTCTGTGGGACAGGGACCACGTACAGCGCGTGATTCCGAGTAAGCGCGTAATTAACACCATAAAAAATTCCCAAGGAATCCATTTGGGTTGGAAGGAAGGAAAGGGAGCCGAGGACAGGGGAAAGGCCGTAGAGTGCTCGCAAAAGGGAACAGAGATGGACTGTAAGGGCTCAATAAATACGATTGAGTGAATGAATGAATGTGCCAAGTAGTATTCTGAACAAAATGAGCCTTTTTTTTATGGTTCATTCATTCATAGAGAGGTTTAAAATGTTATTTTTGCATTAGAACCTGTCCAGATTTACAAGCACTCAGTCAGTTGATGATGCTTTTTGAGCACTGACTATGTGCGGAGCACTATAATAATAATAATGGCATTTATTAAGCGCTTACTATGTGCAAAGCACTGTTCTACCAAGTAATGGTTACCAAGTGTAGGACGTTTAAACAGCTCACCGCTTCCAGGTGCATTAAACTCTTATTTTCGACCTGTAGGCTGCAGTTTGTAAAATACAACTTTGTGTGCAGTAGAGAAGCAGCGTGGCTCAGTGGCAAGAGCCCGGGCTATATGTTGCCAACTTGTACTTCCCAAGCATTTAGTACAGTGCTCTGCACACAGTAAGCGCTCAGCAAATACGATTGAACCAAACATACTGACAAAATAAAATAAATAGAATAGATATGTAGAAGTAAGATAAATAAATAAATAGAGTAATAAATATGTACAAACATATATACATATATACAGATATGTATATAGGTCCACATGTCCACATGTTTTGTTCTGTTGTCTGTCTCCCCCTTCTAGACTGTGAGCCCATTGTTGGTTAGGGACTGTCTCTATATGTCTCCAACTTGTACTTCCCAAGCGCTTAGTACAGTGCTCTGCACACAGTAAGCGCTCAATAAATACGATTGAATGAATGAGTGAATGAATATTATGCCCTCAAGGAGTGTGCACTCCACCGGAGGAGATCAAAATAAAAGCACGTACCGTGAAAAATCAATGAGTCTTATTTATTTAGAGCACAGTACAAAGCACTTGGGAGATTACGGTAAGCATCAATGTTCTCAATCAATCAATCCATCGTATTTATTGAGCGCTTACTGTGTGCAGAGCACTGTACTAAGCGCTTGGGAAGTCCAAGTTGGCAACTTATAGAGACGGTCCCTGCCCAACAGCGGGCTCACAGTCTCGTACGCTCCTTGTCACGCTTGGTTTAGGTTTCCATTTAGGCAGAGGCCAGCTGACTTTCGATTCATCGATTTAGTCTCGGCAGCTGTCTTAGATACCAGTAAACATCTTCTCCGATATTCGTCTTCCAGGGATACAGGAGTTTCCGGAAAACATCAAGAACTGTAAAGTTTTGACGATTGTGGAGGCCAGCGTCAACCCCATCTCCAAGTAAGTGCTGTCCCTGGTGTCCCGGTTCCTTGTTTCGCGGCTGCGGGCAGCCGGTGGCGATTCCACAGTCCATCCATCTAGTCGTTGCTATGCTTCCTCCCGGCCACGATGCCAGAAATCCTTCTTTCAATCAATCAATCAATCAATCGTATTTATTGAGCACTTTACTGTGTGCAGAGCACTGTACTAAGCACTTGGGAAGTACAAATTGGCAACATATAGAGACAGTCCCTACCCAACAGTGGGCTCCCAGTCTAGAAGGGGGAGACAGAGAATAAAACCAAACATACTAACAAAATAAAATAAATAGAATAGATATGTACAAGTAAAATAAATAAAGTAATAAATATGTACAAACATATATACATATATACAGGTGCTTTGGGGAAGGGAAGGAGGTAAGATGGGGGGGATGGAGAGGGGGACGAGGGGGAGAGGAAGGAAGGGAGGAAGGAAGGTCGTCGTCGATGGTTTCTCCCGCAACGTTCGGGAACGAAAATATTCCCTCACCCCGGCTGTGTTGGCTGGCCGAGTTCATGCTCCATAAATACGATTGATTGATTGATTGATTGATGCGTTTCCCAAGTCGTCTGGTTCACTCCCAGCAAGGAGGCCTCACCTCGAAGGGCTGGGTTTTCTTCCTGAGCCATCCTCCGTATAACCGGAGTTGTCGATAACAGGGATTTTTTTTCGAGCAAGATTTCATGTTTCGTATTTACTCCAGAACAGATGTCTTAAATATCACGAAATGAAATGGGTTGGGTGTTTTTTTTTTTAATCCCCCAGAGGGGGAAAAACGTGAGAAAAACGATCCTTGTAGAAGCCACTGAAGCACAGGATAGTCTGTCGCGGCGGGCTCGATCCCCAGGAGGTAGAATCTCAACGAGCTGCCCACCATCAGCAGAACCCAATTTGCAAACCGTGGTTTAAATGTATCGGGAGACCTGGCGGAGAAGCAGCGTGGCTCAGTGGAAAGAGCCTGGGCTTTGGAGTCAGAGGTCACGGGTTCAAATCCCGGCTCCGCCAATTCATTCATTCAGTCGTATTTATTGAGCGCTTACTTTGTGCAGAGCGCTGGACTAAGCGCTTGGGAAGTCCAAGTTGGCAACATAGAGAGACGGTCCCTACCCAACAGCGGGCTCACAGTCTAGAAGGGGGAGACAGGCAACGAAACAAAACGTATAAACCAAATCAGATAAATAGAATAAATATGTACAAGTATCATCATCATCATCAATCATTTATTGAGCGCTTACTGTGTGCAGAGCACTGTACTAAGCGCTTGGGAAGTCCAAGTTGGCAACATATAGAGACGGTCCCTACCCAACAGTGGGCTCACAGTCTAAAAGGGGGAGACAGAGAACAAAACCAAACTTACTAACAAAATAAAATAAATAGAATAGATATGGACAAGTAAAATAAATAAATGAATAAATAGAGTAATAAATCTGTACAAACATATATACAGGTGCTGTGGGGAGGGGAAGGAGATAAGGTGGGCGGGATGGGGAGGGGGAGGAGGGGGAGAGGAAGGAGGGGGCTCAGTCTGGGAACCTATAATAATAATAATGATGGTATTTGTTAGGTGCTTACTATGTGCAAAGCACTGTTCTAAGCGTTGGGGAGGTTGCAAGGTGATCAGGTTGTCCCACGGGGGGCTCACAGTCTTAATCCCCATTTTACAGATGAGGGAACTGAGGCGCAGAGAAGTGAAGTGACTTGCCCTCCCGGTACTGTGCTTGGCATATAGTAAACTCATAGCAAATTCAATTATTTTTGTTATCATTAACATTATTATCATTGCCACCGGCGTAATCTCGTAATTGGGTGTGCCACACTAGTCCCTCTTCTAGAGTATCCAAAAGCTAATGTGTTCTTAGGGGAAGCAGCGTGGCTCAGTGGAAAGAGCCCGGGCTTTGGAGTCAGAGGTCATGGGTTCAAATCCCGGCCCCGCCAATTGTCAGCTGGGTGACTTTGGGCGAGTCACTTCACTTCTCTGAGCCTCAGTTCTCTCATCTGGAAAATGGGGATTAAGACTGTGAGCTCCCCGTGGGACAACCTGATCACCTTGGAACCTCCCCAGTGCTTAGAACCGTGCTTTGCACATAGTAAGCACTTAATAAACGCCGTCATTATTATTCTTGCCTCTTCACAAACAACTAGCCGGCTCAGTTGTGGCAAATAGGATGTCTTTAAATATAATAGAATGCGTAGGTAATATGTCGTTATCGGAAAATATTTTTAAAGAAGCGCTACTAGGATTATTAGTAACAGTGCTCTGAACTATATTTAGTTTATTTATTTATTTATTTTATTTGTACATGTTTATTGTATTTATTTTATTGTGTTAATATGCTTTGTTTTGTTCTCTGTCTCCCCCTTCTAGACTGTGAGCCCACTGTTGGGTAGGGACTGTCTCTATATGTTGCCAACTTGGACTTCCCAAGCGCTTAGTACAGTGCTGTGCACACAGTAAGCGCTCAATAAATACGAATGAATGAATGAACTATATTGGACTACTGCTATTATTGGGAAAGAGAGAAGGCATTCTCATAGCACTATTGCACCTAAAAAAACACTGTTCTTACCCCTTCGCAAACAACAAGCCCACTCAGTTGTGGTAAATAGGGTGTCTTTAAATATAATAAAATGCATAGGTAATATGTAGTTATCGGAAAGTATTTTTAAAGAAGCGCTACTAGGATTATTAGTGAAAGTGCCCTGAACTATATTGGACTACTGCTATTATTGGGAAAGAGAGAAGACATTCTCTTAGCACTATTGCTCCTAAAAAGAAACTATTCTTGCCCCTTCACAAACAACTAGCCGGCTCAGTTGTGGCAAATAGGGTGTCTTTAAATATAATAGAATGCATAGGTAATATGTAGTTATCGGAAAGTATTTTTAAAGAAGGGCTACTAGTATTATTGGCAACAGTGCTCTGAACTATATTGGACTACTGCTATTATTGGGAAAGAGAGAAGGCATTCTCATAGCACAATTGCTCCAAAAAAAAAAAACCTATTCTTTTCCCTTCGCAAACAACTAGCCGGCTCAGTTGTGGCAAATAGGGTGTCTTTAAATATAATATAATGCATAGGTAATATGTAGTTATTGGAAAGTATTTTTAAAGAAAGACTACTAGGATTATTAGTGACAATACTCTGAACTATATTGGACTACTGCTATTATTGGGAAAGAGAGAAGGCATTCTCATAGCACTATTGCTCCTAAAAAAAAAAAAACTATTCTTTTCACTTCGCAAACAACTAGCCGGCTCAGTTGTGGCAAATAGGGTGTCTTTAAATATAATAGAATGCATAGGTAATACGTAGTTATCGGAAAGTATTTTGGAAGAAGGGCTACTAGGATTATTGGCAACAGTACTCTGAACTATATTGGACTACTGCTATTATTGGGAAAGAGAGAAGGCATTCTCATAGCGCAATTGCTCAAAAAAAAAAAAAAAACCTATTCTTTTCCCTTCGTAAACAACTAGCCGGCTCAGTTGTGGCAAATAGGGTGTCTTTAAATATAATAGAATGCATAGGTAATATGTAGTTATCGGAAAGTATTTTTAAAGAAGGGCTACTAGGATTATTGGCAACAGTGCTGTGAACTATATTCGACTACTGCTATTATTGGGAGAGAAGGCATTCTCATAGCACTATTGCTCCTAAAAAAAAAAAAAATGACTCAATGAGTGAAATGTGTTGTTTTTGTAACTAGGCTTCCCGATGGATTTTCCCAGCTGTTGAACCTAACCCAGCTCTACCTAAATGATGCATTTCTCGAGTTCTTGCCAGCTAATTTTGGCAGGTAAGTTGAATCTGTTGGCCAAAGTCAGCATTGTTGTTATTTTGATGGTTACCATTTCTAACGAGGGGCCTGGAGGGCCCCTTGTTACCCTGGAACCTAATGAATCAGCACAGAACAAAAACCACCTGATCATCTGTACAATGGGCAGGCAGTGGGTACGAAAGTCAAAGATTCCATACGGTCCCACTTAGGCTGTTCGTACAAAACATAAACCAGTTAATGGAATTAATTAGATAAATGAAGCGGGTCAGTGGTCAAGTGTTTGAAAATTGTCTTTCATTGGACATTACCTTACTCTCTTCACTTAAAGGTCCGTGAGGAGAAAGAGGTTAAGGCCAGGTTTGTGGCTCCAGAGCAGTCTCTTTCCAGCTTGCTGAAATTCGCCCTTTGGGGCCGAGTTGTCTCCCGCTTTTTGCCATTTAAATGGCCTTCCGAAGTTCTGCAATTTGAACTTTTCCAATTCGTACCTTGAATCTGTAGAATAGTGTTTACTGCGGAGACGCCAACTTTTCCCCCCGTCCCTGTCATTGAACTCTTTCTATTATTATCCGTGAACTTTCCTGACGACCAGTGTGGCCTAATTTGTAAATGACCTTTTCTCAGGACCGTTTTCTATCCTTAGAATCAGTCAATCGTATTTATTGAGTGCTTACTGTGTGCAGAGCACTGTACTAAGCGCTGGGGAAGTACAAGTTGGCAACATATAGAGACAGTCCCTACCCAACAGTGGGCTCACAGTCTAAAAGGGGGAGACAGAGAACAAAAACAAACATACTAACAAAATAAAATAAATAGAATAGATATGTACAAGTAAAATAAATAAATAAATAGAGTAATACATATGTACAAACATATACACATATATACAGGTGCTGTGGGGAAGCGTTTAACAGGTACCACAAAAAAATGCATCCTTAGAACACCCTAGGCTGGGAGGGAATATTGAGAAGAAGGTTTGCCATGGAAAAGATTGCTCCTTGAGTGGAGAAATTTTAAATTCTGGTTTGTGCAAATAAAATGACAGTAAAAGACTATTTTGGAAAAGCACTGACCCTCCCCATGCATACTTAGACCGTGAGTCCCATGTGGGGCAGGGATTGTGTCCAACGTGATAAACTTAAGTTAGGATTCAGGAAGTCCATATATTTAAAAGATTTATTTATGACTCTATTTATGTATTTTATTTGTACATATTTATTCTATTTATTTCATTTTGTTAATATGTTTGGTTTTGTTCTCTGTCTCTCCCCCTTCAAGCCTGTGAGCCCGCTGTTGGGTAGGGACCGTCTCTAGATGTTGCCAACTTGTCCTTCCCAAGCGCTTAGTCCAGTGCTCTGCACACAGTAAGCGCTCAATAAATACGATTGAATGAATGAATGAATGCTCGGCGCATAGCAAGCACTTAACAAGTACCATAGCAGTGCTTGTTACCATTAATAAGAATACAAAGAAATCTGTCTTTGGTTCCTTGGCAGACCTCTCCTCTTGGAGTGTCTGATGCTTTAAGTTACCTACATGAGAGTCTTATCACTAAGACAAGAGACCATCAATAAGTAGGACACATATTTGTGTGAAAACTAATCAGAATAGTGTTTTGTGTCCCCGTAAGAATACTGATGGTTTAGAAGAACAATTGCTAGTAACTTGTCTAAATATATATTATTTAAGGATTCAGAAAGTCCATATATTTAAAAGATCCAGTGGGTTAAAAACAACAGAACACATACAGTGCTTTTTTTTGGATCTTTTTGTATTTGTTTTTCTATCATTTTGTTTGAGACCATTCGTGAGTCCAAGCCATAGAGTCCTGGTGTAGTTTTCTGATTCAGCAGCGCATGCATTTAGACTGTGAGCCCCCTTTTAGACTGTGAGCCCACTGTTGGGTAGGGACTGTCTCTATATGTTACCAATTTGTACTTCCCAAGCGCTTAGTACAGTGCTCTGCACGTAGTAAGAGCTCAGTAAATACGATTGATGATGATGATGATGCATTTGGTAAAGTGTCCCTGAAGTCATTTGAGATTTCCTTGCTGACTGAGAAACACTGAGAGCTGTCAGACTGGTCAGATTTTAAGTGTACAGAATAGAAGTGTCTGGGCAAAATAATTCACACCCGCATCCATCTGGCGTTATGTTCTTAGGAAAAAGTCTCTGTGAGAACAGTTAATTTGTGGTATTTTTGCTAAGAAAGACACTTCAGCACGTCAAGTTTCAAAGTTTTAGAGATTTTCCCCTGAATAATGGCAAACTGACCAGTGGACAACGAGGCCGCAGCAGTGCCTAATGGGTTGAGAAGGGCTTTGGAACCACCCGTTCATTCATTCAGTCGTATTAATCGGGCGCTTACTGTGTGCAGAGCACTGTACTAAGCGCTTGGGAGAGAAGCAGCGTGGCTCGGTGGAAAGAGCCCGGGTTTGGAGTCAGAGGTCATGGGTTCAAACCCCGGCTCTGCCCGTTGTCAGCTGTGTGACTTTGGGCAAGGCACTTCACTTCTCTGTGCCTCAGTCACCTCATCAACCTCCCCAGCGCTTAGAACAGTGCTCTGCACATAGTAAGCGCTTAATAAATGCCATCATTATTATTGTTATTATCTCTAAAATGGGGATTAAGACTGTGAGCCCCACATGGGACAACCTGATCACCTTGTAACCTCCCCAGCGCTTAGAACAGTGCTCTGCACATAGTAAAGCGCTTAATAAATGCCATCATTATTATTATTATTATTATTATCTCTAAAACGGGGATTAAGACTGTGAGCCCCACATGGGACAACCTGATCACCTTGTAACCTCCCCAGCGCTTAGAACAGTGCTTTGCACATAATAAGCGCTTAATAAATGCCATTATTATTATTATTATGAAAGTATAACAATAAACTAGACACATTTCCTGCCCATGAGCTTACGGTCTAGAGGGGGAGGCGAACACTAATAAAAATAAATAAATTAACTGATATAAACGCACGTGCCCTTCCAGCCTCCCGGGATGAGCTCAGAAAGGGGGTTCGGTTCCCCTCTCCCTGCGCGGTAATAATAACGATGGCATTTCTTAAGCGCTTACTATGTGCAAAGCACTGGTCTAAGCGCTGGGGAGGTTACAAGGCGATCAAGTTGTCCCACGGGGGGCTCACCGTTTTCATCTCCATTTTACAGATGAGGGAACTGAGGCTCAGAGAAGTGAAGTGACTTGCCCACGGTCACACAGCGGACATGTGGCGGAGTCGGGATTCGAACCCATGACCTCCGACTCCAAAGCCCGGGCTCTTTCCACTGAGCCACGCTGCTTCTATAGTCTCTCTCTCTGAGCCTGTGGTGGAAGGTGGAAGTCTCCCCCTTCTAGACCGTGAGCCCGCTGTCGGGTAGGGACCGTCTCCCTGTGTTGCCAACTTGGACTTCCCAAGCGCTCAGTACAGTGCTCTGCACGCAGTAAGCGCTCAATAAATGCGGTTGAATGAATGAATGAATGCCCCAATGCTCAGAAGAGTGCTTGGCACATAGCAAGCGCTTCAAAAATGCCATCATTATTATCTTCATTGTCTTCAACCATCTGAATGATTGTCGTCATTTCCAAAACGGGGATAGTCAGGCTAACTCCTCCCATTGAGTTGCCCGGAGACGGACACAATTCCCGGAGAAACTGCGCGGACGAATGTGCTAAGTAACTCCCAAGTGAGGAAGACAAAGTAAATGCAGAGAGATGGAAAAGTAACCGCCGTTTTCAGAAGTCACAGTTAGGTCCAGGCTCACAAGAGGCTTTGTCCAGGTCAGAAATTCCAGGGAAGGATCACGTTCCTTGGAATCCTGGCCCACACCCAGGACACACCTGCACAGCCAGGCTAATGGAAGTGCCATTTATTTGATCAATGCACACTCGCGTGTTACAAGTATGTAATTAAAAACTCGCTTTGGCACGGATTCATTTAAATTCATTCATTCATTCATTCAGTCGTATTTATTGAGCGCTTACTGTATGCAGAGCACTAGCCATTTATTTGATCAGCGCACACTCGCGTGTTACGAGTATGTAATTAACTCGCTTTGGCACTGAGTCACTTAAATTCATTCATTCAGTCATATTTATTGAGCTCTTACTGTGCGCAGAGCACTAGCCATTTATTTGATCAATGCACACTCGCGTGTTACAAATATGTAATTAAACTCACTTTGGCACGGATTCACTTACATTCATTAATTCGTTCAGTTGTATTTATTGAGCGCTTACTGTGTGCAGAGCACTGGCTATTTGATAAATGCACACTCACGTGTTACAAATATGTAATTAAACTCGCTTTGGCACGGATTCACTTAAATTCATTCCTTCAGTCGTATTTATTGAGCGTTTACTGTGCGCAGAGCACTAGCCATTTGTTTGATCAATGCACACTCGCGTGTTACTAGTATGTAATTAAACTCGCTTTGGCACGGATTCACTTAAATTCATTCATTCATTCAATCATTTATTGAGCACTTACTGTGTCTAGAGCACTGTACTAAGCGCTTGGTAACAGGATAGTATATAGTACATTACACTAGCATTTGATAAGTGCACACTCGCATGTTACAAATATGTAATTAAAATCACTTTGGCACGGATTCACTTAAATTCATTCATTCATTCATTTATTCATTCAGTCGTATTTATTGAGCGCTTACTGTGCGCAGAGCACTAGCCATTTGTTTGATCAATGCACATTAACATGTTATAAATATGTAATTAAACTCGCTTTGGCACGGAGTCACTTAAATTCATTCATTCATTCATTCAGTCGTATTTATTGAGCACTTACTGTGTGCAGAGCACTAGCCATTTGTTTGATCAGTGCACACTCGCGTGTTACAAGTCTGTAATTAAACCCGCTTTGGCACGGATTCACTTAAATTCATTCCTTCAGTCATATTTATTGAGCGCTTACTGTGCGCAGAGCACTAGCCATTTGTTTGATAAATGCACACTCGCATGTTACAAATATGTAATTAAACTCGCTTTGGCACGGAGTCACTTAAATTCATTCATTCAGTCATTCAGTCGTATTTATTGAGCGCTTACTGTGTGCAGAGCACTAGCCATTTGTTTGATAAATGCACACTTGTGTGTTACAAATATGTAATTAAACTCGTTTTGGCATGGATTCATTTAAATTCATTCATTCATTCGATCGTATTTATTGAGCGCTTACTGTGTGCAGAGCACTAGCCATTTGTTTGATCAGTGCACACTCATGTGTTACAAATATGTAATTTAACTCACTTTGGCACGGATTCACTTAAATTCATTCATTCAGTCAGTCATTTATTGAGCACTTGCTGTGTGCAGAGCACTAGCCATTTATTTGATCAGTGCACACTCGCATGTTACAAATATGTAATTAAACTCACTTTGGCACGGATTCACTTACATTCATTAATTCATTCAGTTGTATTTATTGAGTGCTTACTGTGTGCAGAGCACTAGCCATTTGTTTGATCAATGCACACTCGCGTGTTCCAAGTATGTAATTAAACTCGCTTTGGCACGGATTCACTTAAATTCATTCATTCATTCATTCAGTCGTATTTATTGAGCGCTTACTGTGTGCAGAGCACTAGCCATTTATTTGATCGATGCACACTCGCGTGTTACAAGTATGTCATTAAACTCGCTTTGGCACGGATTCACTTAAATTCATTCATTCATTCAATCGTATTTATTGAGCGCTTACTGTGTCTAGAGCACTGTACTAAGCGCTTGGTAACAGGATAGTATGTAGTACATTACACTAGCCATTTGATAAATGCACACTCGCGTGTTACAAATATGTAATTAAACTCGCTTTGGCACGGATTCACTTAAATTCATTCATTCATTCATTTATTCATTCAGTCGTATTTATTGAGCGCTTACTGTGCGCAGAGCACTAGCCATTTGTTTGATAAATGCACACTCGTGTGTTACAAATATGTAATTAAACTCGCTTTGGCATGGATTCACTTAAATTCATTCATTCATTCAGTCGTATTTATTGAGCGCTTACTGTGTGCAGAGCACCAGCCATTTGTTTGATCAATGCACACCCGCGTGTTACAAATATGTAATTAAACTCGTTTTGGCACGGATTCACTTAAATTCATTCATTCATTCATTCGATCGTATTTATTGAGCACTTACTGTGTGCAGAGCACTGGACTAAGCGCTTGGGAAGTACTTAAATGACAGATCACAAAGTGAAAGCTTATATATGTATATATAAGCTGTATATATGTGTATATGTTTGTACATATTTATTACTCTATTTATTTATTTATTTATTTTATTTGTACATGTCTATTCTATTTATTTTATTTTGTTAGTATGTTTGGTTTTGTTCTCTGTCTCCCCCTTTTAGACTTTGAGCCCGCTGTTGGGTAGGGACTGTCTCTATGTGTTGCCAACTTGTACTTCCCAAGCGCTTAGTCCAGCGCTCTGCACACAGTAAGCGCTCAATAAATACGATTGACTTATTGATTGATTGATCCCAGTTTGCTTTTTTTCCCTTATAACGAAAATGACGTTCCTCTGTTCCAAAGTAAATGCGATTTCTTGATTTTCATTTTACGGTGATGGATTTTGCTTTGTGTTTTACAGATTAACTAAACTCCAGATATTGGAACTTAGAGAGAACCAGTTAAAAATGTTACCAAAGTAAGTAGCAGCTGTATAATTTTGATTTTTTTTTTTTTAGGATGCATAATTTTTGTACAGTAATTTACTTTTCAGCTCCCATGAAAATGGGAAATGGTCTAAGTTTCTTTCAGCAAAATAGCCACTTTAGGCCATTACTCTGTTGTCTACTTGTGAGTGCTCCAGATTTTTTGTTTTTCATTTTACGAGTGACAAATATTCAAACTTCGCTGTGGGAGCGTACGTCTTTATAAGCTTGTTGTGGGCAGGGAATGCGTCTGTTTATTCTTGAATTGTACTTTCCCATGCGCTTAGTACAGTGCTCTGCACACAGTGAGTGCTCAATAAATACGATTGAATGTGAATAAGTGTGAATGTGAACAAGTATACTTGTTCGGATACGTTTTCTTTTAGGCATGACCCATCTTCTCCCATCCCTTTAGCTCATGGGCCTGCATTCTTTTCATGGTTGTTCTATTGCAGTTTAAGGACAAATAATGAGAAAAGGATCTAAATTCAAGTATGGACAGAGTGAAAGGCTCACCCAGTATGACATCATTCATTCATTCATTCATTCAGTCGTATTTATTGAGCGCTTACTGTGTGCAGAGCACTGTACTAAGTGAAAGGCTTACCCAGTATGACTTCATTCATTCATTCATTCATTCAGTCGTATTTATTGAGCGCTTACTGTGTGCAGAGCACTGTACTAAGTGAAAGGCTTACCCAGTATGACTTCATTCATTCATTCATTCATTCAGTCATATTTATTGAGCGCTTACTGTGTGCAGAGCACTGTACTAAGTGAAAGCCTTACCCAGTATGACTTCATTCATTCATTCATTCATTCATTCATTCAATCGTATTTATTGAGCGCTTACTGTGTGCAGAGCACTGTACTAAGTGAAAGGCTTACCCAGTATGACTTCATTCATTCATTCATTCATTCATTCAATCGTATTTATTGAGCGCTTACTGTGTGCAGAGCACTGGACTAAGTGAAAGGCTTACCCAGTATGACTTCGTTCATTCATTCATTCATTCAATCATATTTATTGGGCGCTTACTGTATGCAGAGCACTGGACTAAGTGAAAGGCTTACCCAGTATGACTTCATTCATTCATTCATTCATTCAATCGTATTTATTGAGCGCTTACTGTGTGCAGAGCACTGTACTAAGTGAAAGGCTTACCCAGTATGACTTCATTCACTCATTCATTCGTTCAATCGTATTTATTGAGCGCTTACTGTGTGCAGAGCACTGTACTAAGTGAAAGGCTTACCCAGTATGACTTCATTCATTCATTCATTCAGTCGTATTTATTGAGCGCTTATTGTGTGCAGGGCACTGGACTAAGTGAAAGGCTTACCCAGTATGACTTCATTCATTCATTCATTCAGTCGTATTTATTGAGCGCTTACTGTGTGCAGAGCACTGGACTAAGTGAAAGGCTTACCCAGTATGACTTCATTCATTCATTCATTCATTCAGTCGTATCTATTGAGCGCTTACTGTGTGCAGAGCACTGTACTAAGTGAAAGGCTTACCCAGTATGACTTCATTCATTCATTCATTCATATTTATTGAGCGCTTACTGTGTGCAGAGCACTGTACTAAGTGAAAGGCTTACCCAGTATGACTTCATTCATTCATTCATTCATTCATTCAATCGTATTTATTGAGCGCTTACTGTGTGCAGAGCACTGGACTAAGTGAAAGGCTTACCCAGTATGACTTCGTTCATTCATTCATTCATTCAATCGTATTTATTGGGCGCTTACTGTATGCAGAGCACTGGACTAAGTGAAAGGCTTACCCAGTATGACTTCATTCATTCATTCATTCATTCAGTCGTATCTATTGAGCGCTTACTGTGTGCAGAGCACTGTACTAAGTGAAAGGCTTACCCAGTATGACTTCATTCATTCATTCATTCATATTTATTGAGCGCTTACTGTGTGCAGAGCACTGTACTAAGTGAAAGGCTTACCCAGTATGACTTCATTCATTTATTCATTCATTCAGTCGTATTTATTGAGCGCTTACTGTGTGCAGAGCACTGTACTAAGTGAAAAGCTTACCCAGTATGACTTCATTCATTCATTCATTCAATCGTATTTATTGAGCGCTTACTGTGTGCAGAGCACTGGACTAAGTGAAAGGCTTACCCAGTATGACTTCATTCATTCATTCATTCATTCAATCGTATTTATTGAGCGCTTACGATGTGCAGAGCACTGTACTAAGCGCTTGGGAAGTACAAGTTGGCAACCGTAATCACGAATCACGCTCGGTTTATATTGCCGCAAACGGTCACCTCCCCTTCAGTCATCCCCCCCGCCCCCGAGCTTCCCTCAGAGTACTGTAAAGCCTCATATTGCAATATAAGTGTGTTCTTATAAGCGCTTAGTACAGTGCTCTGCACACAGTAAGCGCTCAGTAAATACGATTGATTGATTGATTGACTGATTAGTTCTTCCAATCAATCAAGCAGTCCATCAGTTAATCAATTACTGTGCGCTCAGTCAGTCCTATTTATTGAGCGCTTACCACGTGCAGGGCACTGTACTAAGCGGTTGGGCAAGTACAGCGCAGCAATATAACAGACACATTCCCTGCCCACAGCAGGCTTACAGGCTCAGAGGACGAGCTAACAACACGAGTCATTAGGTCTGGAAGTGCTAAGCACTAAGAACAGTGTTCTGCACACAGTAAGCGCTCAATAAATATGACTGAATGAGGTTAGGCTCTCAAGGTCACAGATTTTTCATAATAATGATGGTATTTGTTAAGCGCTTACTATGTGCCAAGCACTGTTCTAAGCGCTGGGGGGAACACAAGGTAATAATAATGATAATAATAATAATCCCCGTCTCCATCCCCCCCATTTTACCTCCTTCCCTTCCCCCCAGCACCCGTATATATGTATATATCTTTGTACATATTTATTACTCTATTTATTTATTTATCTTGTACATATCTATTGTATTTATTTTATTTTGTTAGTATGTTTGGTTTTGTTCTCTGTCTCCCCCTTCTAGACTGTGAGCCCACTGTAGGATAGGGACTGTCTCTATATGTTGCCAATTTGTACTTCCCAAGCGCTTAGTACAGTGCTCTGCACACAGTAAGCGCTCAGTAAATACGATTGATTGATTGATTGATTGACATTTAAGCGCTTATTATGTGCCAAGCACTGTTCTAAGCGATGGTAGGGGGGTTACAAGGTAATAATAATAATAATGACATTTGTTATGTACAAATTTGTTTGTACATATTTATTACTCTATTGATTTATTTATCTTACTTGTACATATCTATTGTATTTGTTTTATTTTGTTAGTATGTTTGGTTTTGTTCTCTGTCTCCCCCTTCTAGACTGTGAGCCCGCTGTTGGGTAGGGACCGTCTCTATGTGTTGCCAACTTGGACTTCCCAAGCACTTAGTACAGTGCTCTGCACACAGTACGCGCTCAATAAATACGATTGATTGATTGACCATCCCTATATGTTACCAACTTGTACTTCCCAAGTGCTTAGTAAAGTGCTCTGCACACAGTAAGCGCTCAATAAATACAATTGATTGATTGACATTTGTTAAGTGCTTATTATGTGCCAAGCACTGTTTTAAGTGATGGGGGGGATACAAGGTAATAATAATAATAATGACATTTGTTAATCAATCAATCGTATTTATTGAGCGCTTACTGTGTGCAGAGCACTGGACTAAGCGCTTGGGAAGTCCAAGGTGGCAACATATAGAGACAGTCCCTACCCAACAGTGGGCTCACAGTCTAGAAGTGCTTACTATGTGCTAAGCACTGTTCTAAGCGCTGGGGGGGATACAAGGTAATAATAATAATGACATTTGTTAATCAGTCGTATTTATTGAGCGCTTACTGTGTGCAGAGCACTGTACTAAGTGCTTGGGAAGTACAAGTTGGCAACATATAGAGACAGTCCCTACCCAACAGTGGGCTCACAGTCTAGAAGCGCTTACTATGTGCTAAGCACTGTTCTAAGCGATGGGGGGGATACAAGGTAAAAATAATAATAATGACATTTGTTAATCAATCAATCAATCGTATTTATTGAGCGCTTACTGTGTGCAGAGCACTGTACTAAGCGCTTTGGAAGTCCAAGTTGGCAACATATAGAGACAGTCCCTACCCAACAGTGGGCTCGCAGTCTCGAAGCGCTTACTATGTGCTAAGCACTGTTCTAAGCGCTGGGGGGATACAAGGTAATAATAATAGTGATGACATTTGTTATTCTAGACTGGGAGCCCACTGTTGGGAAGGGACCGTCTCTGTATGTTGCCAACTTGGACTTCCCAAGCGCTTAGTCCAGTGCTCTGCACACAGTAACTGCTCAATAAATACGATTGATTCATCATCATCGTCATCAATCGTATTTATTGAGCGCTTACCGTGTGCAGAGCACTGTACTAAGCGCTTGGGAAGTCCAAGTTGGCAACATCTAGAGACAGTCCCTACCCAACAGCGGGCTCACAGTCTAAAAGGGGGAGACAGAGAACAAAACAGAACATACTAACAAAATAAAATAAATAGAATAGATATGTACAAGTAAAATAAATAAATAGAGTAATAAATATGTACAAATTGATTGATTAACTGATGCTGTCGGGGTCTCGGGGTGCTTCGGGGTGTTTTTGGGCAAGGGCCCGCAGGTTTAGCGTGGCGTTGCCTTCCTGTTTCTTTTTCTGACTGTCCCTGATGCTGCGTGGAAGACAGGAAGCATCAGGGGATCCGGCGCCGTCTTTTTCACTGAAAGTCGCCTACAGCTCCGGCAGTGTTATTTATGGAGTGCTTACTATGTGCTGAGCACTGCGTTAGGCGCTTAGTAGAGAACAATGCAGTAGAACATATTTGTTTGTACATATAATAATAATAATAATAATAATAATAAGGATACATTGGCATCCTCTCCTAGAGAAGCAGCGTGGCTCCGTGGAAAGAGCCCGGGCTTTGGAGTCAGAGGTCGTGGGTTCCAATCCCGGCTCCGCCACTTGTCAGCTGGGTGACTTTGGGCAAGTCACCTCACTCCTCTGGGCCTCAGTTCCCTCATCTGGAAAATGGGGGTGAAGACTGTGAGCCCCCCGTGGGACAACCTGATCACCTTGGAACCTCCCCAGCGCTTAGAACAGTGCTTTGCACATAGTAAGCGCTTAATAAATGCCATGATTATTATTATTATTATTATATTTATTACCCTATTTATATGTTTTACTTGTACATATCGATTCTGTTTTATTTTGGTAATATGTTTGGTTTCATTCTCTGTCTCTCCCTTCTAGACTGTGAGCCCCCTGTTGGGTAGGGACCGTCTCTATATGTTGCCAACTTGTACTTCCCAAGCGCTTAGTACAGTGTTCTGCACACAGTAAGCGCTCAATAAATACGATTGATTGATTAAGAGTGGGAGCCCAATGTGGAAAGGGACTGGGCCCAACCTGATTAGTTTGTATCTACCCTGATGCTTAGAACAGTGCTTGGCATGTAGTAAGTCACGCCACTTTTCCGGGCCTCAATGACCTCATCTGTAAAATGGGGATGAAGACTGTGAGCCCCACGGGGGACAAGCTGATTACCGTGTATGTATCCCAGCGCTTAGAAGAGGGCTTGCCAAATACTATTTTTATCATCTCTTTGCTGTAAGCTCGTTGTGAGCAGGGAACGTGTCCACCAACTGTATTGTACTGTCCTCTCCCAAGCACTTAGTACAGTGCTCAGCACACAGTAAGCACTGAAGCACTGTTCTAAGCGCTGCAGTAGATACAAGTTTAATTAGGTTGGGCACAGTCCCTGTCCTGCATTGAGCCAACAGTCTAAGTAGGAGGGAGAATAGGTTTGCATCTTGTATCTATGTATATATATATATATATATATACACACATATATATTGCATCTTGTATATATGTTTGTACATATTTATTACTCTATTTATTTTACTTGTACATATCTATTCTATTTATTTTATTTTGTTAGTATGTTTGGTTTTGTTCTCTGTCTCCCCCTTCTAGGCTGTGAGCCCACTGTTGGGTAGGGACTGTCTCTATATGTTGCCAACTTGTACTTCCCAAGCGCTTAGTACAGTGCTCTGCACACAGCGCTCAATAAATTCGATTGATTGGTCTACCCCAGTGCTTGGCACATAGTAAGTGCTTAACACTGCTACTACTATCATCTCTGAGAAGCGGTAGAAAAATCCTCTCGGAACTTTATAGAGTCTAGAATTTTAAAATTCATTTGTGAATCAGTGACACATGGGGCAATTGATTTATCAGCTGTTATATTGGTTTGTACAGATTTATTACTCCATTTTACTTGTCCATATTTACTGTTCTATTAATTTTGTTAAGGATGTGCATTTAGCTTTAATTCTGTTTGTTCTGACCCCTTGACACCTGTCCACCTGTTTTGTTTTGTAGTCTGTCTCCCCCTTCTAGACTGTGAGCCCGTTGTTGGGTAGGGACCGTCTCTGTATGTTGCCAACTTGTACTTCCCAAGCACTTAGTACAGTGCTGTGCACACAGTAAGCGCTCAGTAAATGCGATTGAATGAATGAATGAATGATGAGTGAATGAATGAATGAATTTAACTTATCTGTGCCTCAGTTTCCTTATCTTTTTTAATGGTGTTCTTTAAGCACTTCCTGTGTTTTACTTGTACATATTTACTATTCTATTTATTTTGTTAATGATGTGCATCTAGCTTTACTTCTGTTTATTCTGATGACTTGCCACCTGTCCACGGGTTTTGTTTTGTTGTCTTGTCTCCCCCTTCTAGACTGTAAGCCCGTTGTTGGGTAGGGACCGTCTCTATACGTTGCCAACTTGTACTTCCCGAGCGCTTAGTCCAGTGCTCTGCACACAGCAAGCGCTCAGTAAAAACGATCGCGTGAATGAATGAATGAAGTCTACATTCCCTACTGTAATGGACTTGGAAAGATGGTCCCATTCTCATCCGTTTGTCCTTTGAACAGAACAATGAACAGACTGACTCAGCTGGAGAGACTGGATTTGGGAAGTAATGAGTTCTCAGAAGTGGTGAGTTTGAGCCCAACTAGCATACTTTGCGTCTTTCCTCACACCCTTTTACCCTGAAGTGTATTTTTAATCAAGAATAACATGGCAAAATCAGCTCAGAACCCGTTTCTAAATAGGTTCCGACCACCACTGACAGCTTTCCGATCTAAGGAACGTGTTTTTAAATAATGACGATATGAGCTTGATGTCTGTCCTTTTCCTTTCCCCTCACCATTTTGGAAAACTGCACCAGAAAATCATCCCAAGCCCCCCTAGTCGAGACACCCATGGCTGAAAGACTCTTCACTAGAAGAACTACTTAGGAAAGAGGAAAAGGAAAGGAAGGAAAGGAAAGAGGGGGAGAGGGAAAAAGAGAGAGAGAGCACATACGCTGCTCATTAAAAATCTGAGCATATTGTTGTTGCTGATTCTTTTCTGGGGAACCTTTGAACTTCAATCCTTTATTTGCCAAGTGTGGTCACGTACGTCCAAAGTCGAAGTTGTTGCCCTGGAGAACGTTGTTTTTATACTTTTCATAGTCGCCCCTCCCGCCTATAATGCAGGGGTTGTGTTGTAGCAAAAAAAGCACGTAGGAGGGTCCCCAATTCCCGATCAGTGTTTTATCCAAGACGCTCGGCGAGAATCCGGATTACGGAGAACGTTGTTTTTATACTTTTCATAGTCGCCCCTCTCACCTATAATGCAGGGGTTGTGTTGTAGCAAAAAAGCACGTAGGAGGGTCCCCGGTTCCTGATCAGTGTTTTATCCAAGACGCTCGGCGAGAATCCGGATTACGGAGAACGTTGTTTTTATACTTTTCATAGTCGCCCCTCTCACCTATAATGCAGGGGTTGTGTTGTAGCAAGAAAAGCACGTAGGAGGGTCCCCAGTTCCCGATCAGTGTTTTATCCAAGACGCTCGGCGAGAATCCGGATTACGGCAGATCCGGGCGTACCGAGCTCAGTCCTGAATATCCCTCAAGCAGCTAACCTGAAAGCCCGGAAGAAGCAGCCTAAATCGCGAGAATAGTCGTCGAGATGCCGGCCTTTCTGAAAGCTTCTGCCCTGGTTCACGTCCTAGGGGTCCCAGCGCATCGCTTGCGGGCCGGACGAAGGCCCCTCCCGGCTCTGGATTTGGGGGAGCTGGTGATGTCACTTGGAGAAGGGAACAAGAAGCGGCCAAACCGGGGCGGGGGGGGGTGTCCCTAGTCCCGTAGAGAGAGCCGAACCACAGAGGGCAAGGGCCACCTCGCTCCACAGTGACATCCAGCCTGACTCTCCCAACCGAGGCGCCCTTGGACCCAGCCCCTCATCCCTGGGAGTCCCGCCGAATTCGCCGACCACTTCAGCCTCCTCCCCTCCCTCGGCCCCATCCTCTGGGAGAAGCAGCACGGTTGCCTGGTGGAAAGGGCACGGGCCTGAGAGCCAGAGGACTTAGGTTCTCATCAATCAATCAATCGTATTTATTGAGCGCTTACTGCGTGCCAAGCACTGTACTAAGCGCTTGGGAAGTCCAAGTTGGCAACATATAGAGACAGTCCCTACCCACCATCATCATCATCATCAATCGTATTTATTGAGCGCTTACTGCGTGCAAAGCACTGTACTAAGTGCTTGGGAAGTACAAATTACAAGTACCCAACAGTGGGCTCACAGTCTAAAAGGGAAGGTTCTCATCCTGGCTCTGCCACACATCACTTCACCTCTCCAGGCCTCTTCTGTAAAATGGGGGTGAAGGCCGTGAGCCCCGCGTGGGACGTGGGTTGTGTCCAACCTGATCAGCTGGTATCTTCCGCGGTTCTCGGCACGGTGCCTGGCACCTAGTAAGCACTTAATAGGTCCATTGAAAAAAGGAAAGAGGCGCGCTCCCCGCATCTAGGGGAGGATGGCCAGCAAGAGTGGCGCTGGCCTGTTCTCGTGCCCTGAATATCCCTCAGGCGGCTAACATGAAAGCCCAGAAGAAGAAGCCTAAATCTCGAGAACAGTCGCAGAGATGCCGGCGTTCCTGAAAGCTTCTGCCTCGGTTCACATCCTCGGGGTCCAAGCACCTCGCTGGCGGGCCGGACGAAGGCCCCTCTTGGAAAGCCCTGTCCCCCAGTTCTTCGGCTTCAGGGAGCCCAGAGGGAACAAAGCGGGACTGTGGGCTTGCATCCTCTGTGACGGGATCAATCAATCAATCAATCAATCAATCGTATTTATTGAGCGCTTACTATGTGCAGAGCACTGTACTAAGCGCTTGGGAAGTACAAATTGGCATCACATAGAGACAGTCCCTACCCAACAGTGGGCTCACAGTCTAAAAGGGGGAGACAGAGAACAGAACCAAACATACCAACAAAATAAAATAAGTAGGATAGAAATGTACAAGTAAAATAAATAAATAAATAAATAAATAGAGTAATAAATATGTACAACCATATATACATATATACAGGTGCTGTGGGGAAGGGAAGGAGGTAAGATGGGGGGATGGAGAGGGGGACGAGGGGGAGAGGAAAGAAGGGGCTCAGTCTGGGAAGGCCTCCTGGAGGAGGTGATCCCTCCTGGAGGAGGGATGAGACAGGGATGGGGCTCTCCCCCCTTCCTCAGGATTTTACAGACTGCTGTCGCCCTGGGCGGTGAGGGCGGGGAGAGAACCAGCTCATCGTGTGTAGGGGTTGCCAATTTGTACTTCCCAAGCGCTTAGTACAGTGCTCTGCACATAGTAAGCGCTCAATAAGTCCGATTGATTGATTGATAGGGGTGAGGGACGTCCTGGGTGGAGAGGAGCGGAGTCGCGGCTGACCCCCCGCTCTGCCTTCCTTCCCCGTAAATGCCGGGAGAGCCCCACTGACGGGGCAGGGCCAAGGTACAGACCTTCTTTTCTCGGCTCCCATCAGGACCCATTTCCGGGCCCAGGGCAGCGTTGGCACGCCACTGGTATTCCCGGCGATGGCTGTGACCTTAATCAGTTTGTGCTTGCTGTGTGCCGAGCACTGTATGAAGCACTTGGAAGAGTACTATATAAAAGTAAAGAGACACGTTCCCCGCCCACGGTGAGATTACAGTCTAGAAGGGGAGACAAACATTAATATAAATAAATACCTTACAGATACGTACGTCAGTGCTTTGGCGGGGGATAATGATAATAATAATGACGGCATTTGTTATCATCATCAGTCGTATTTCTTGAGCGCTTACTGGGTGCAGAGCACTGTACTAAGCGCTTGGGAAGAACAAATTGGCAACATATAGAGACAGTCCCTACCCAACTGTCTAAAAGGGTCTAAAAGGGGGAGACAGAGAACAAAACCAAACGTACTAACAAAATAAAATAAGTAGACTAGATATGTACAAGTAAAATAAATAAATAGAGTAGTAAATATGTACAAACATATATACAGGTATATGTACATATATACAGGTATATATGTTTATTAAGCACTTACCATGTGCAAAGCACTGTTCTAAGCGCTGGATGAATAAAGGGAGCAAGTCAGGGTGACACAGAAGGGAGCAGGAGAAGAGGAAAGGAGGGCTTAGGGAAGGCCTCAGCTCCCAGTGACACCTGCAGATGACAGTGCCGCCCTCCCAGAGCCAGGACGCAGAGGGAGGAAATGGGGCCAGTGACTGTGGGAAAGCAGTGCTATCAAATAATAATAATAACAATAACAATAATAATAATAATAATAATAATATTGGTATTTGTTAAGCACTTACTATGTGCAAAGCACTTTTCTAAGCACCGGGGGGATACAAGGTGATCAGATGGTCCCACGGGGGCTCACAGTCTTAATCCCCATTTTCCAGATGAGGGAACTGAGGCCCAGAGAAGTTATGTGGCTTGCCCAAGGTCACACAGCTGACAAGTGGCAGAGCAGGGATTCGAACCCATGACCTCTGACTCCCAAGCCCCGGGCTCTTTCCACTGAGCCACGCTGCCTCCCTACATCAAGCCAGTCACCTCTCAAGGCTTGGGTTTTCACTTCTGTCAAAAGTCGATCCTGGCCGCCCACGTCCCTTACGGGGTGTCAGGAATCGTCCCGGACCGTTTGGTCCGGAAAGTATTTTGGAATTCCTGGTGGAAATGCCCCGTGGAAGCGCAGTTCGTTGTGGTCGGGCAAACAAAGTCGTATTCTGCTGATGAAGTCTCGTGTTTTTCCCTTAGAAATTCAGGTTGCTGCTTTTCCAATTCATTTTCTCTGAACCCCTGAAGATAAATGCCAGTTCAGTATTCAGCTGAACAAATGCTTTTTCAGTGTGATTTAACTGTTACCTGTATCTTAAGTGGTTTTTTTCCTCTCTGTTTCTTGTTTTACTTTCAAACAGCCTGAAGTACTTGAACAACTGAGTGGGCTCAAAGAATTTTGGATGGATGGCAATAGACTGTCTTTTATCCCTGGGGTAGGTATCTTATGTTACTAAATATTCTCTTACTCCTGTTCACCTTTCTTAGAGGGTATTTACTCTAAAGAAACGTAGACGCCTTAGCACTCCAGTTTTATTTATAGGGAGTCCAGTGCTCCAGACTCTCTATTTTATTACTTTAAAGTAATAATAAATAAATAAATAAATAAATAAATAGTAAGTAAATAATAAATAATAAAGTAAACAATAATTTTACCTTCCCAAATTTGCTTCTGAAAACACTGCCCCTGCCATCCTCTTCCGCTTTCCATTAAGGCATTTAAGTGTCCAGCACTCCAGACTCCCTATTTTATTACTTTAAAGTAATAATAAATAAATAAATAATAAATAAATAATAAAGTAAACAGTAATTTTATCTTCCCAGATTTGCTTCTGAAAACACTGCCCCTGCCATCTTCTTCTGCTTTCCATTAAGGCATTTAAGTGTCCAGCACTCCAGACTCCCTATTTTATTACTTTAAAGTAATGATAAATAAATAAATAAATAATAAATAAATAAATAAACAATAAAGTAAGCAGTAATTTTACCTTCCCAAATTTGCTTCTGAAAACACTGCCCCTGCCATCCTCTTCTGCTTTCCATTAAGGCATTTAAGTGTCCAGCACTCCAGACTCCCTATTTTACTACTTTAAAGTAATGATAGATAAATAAGCAAACAAATAAATAAATAAATAAATAATAAATAAATAAATGATAAAGTAAACAGTAATTTTACCTTCCCAAATTTGCTTCTGAAAACACTGCCCCTGCCATCCTCTTCTGCTTTCCACTAAGGCATTTAAGTGTCCAGCACTCCAGACTCCCTATTTTATTACTTTAAAGTAATGATAAATAAATAAATAATAAATAAATAAATAAATAATAAAGTGAGCAGTAATTTTACCTTCCCAAATTTGCTTCTGAAAACACTGCCCCTGCCATCCTCTTCTGCTTTCCACTAAGGCATTTAAGTGTCCAGCACTCCAGACTCCCTATTTTATTACTTTAAAGTAATAATAAATAAATAAATAGTAAATAAATAAATAAATAATAAAGTAAACAGTAATTTTACCTTCCCAAATTTGCTTCTGAAAACACTGCCCCTGCCATCCTCTTCTGTTTTCCATTAAGGCATCTAAGTGTCCAGCACTCCAGACTCCCTATTTTATTACTTTAAAGTAATGATAAATAAATAAATAAATAAATAAATAATAAATGAATAAATAAATAAATAAATAAAGTAAGCAGTAATTTTACCTTCCCAAATTTGGTTCTGAAAACACTGCCCCTGCCATCCTCTTCTGCTTTCCATTAAGGCATTTAAGTGTCCAGCACTCCAGACTCCCTATTTTATTACTTTAAAGTAATAATAAATAAATAAATAATAAATAAATAATAAAGTAAACAGTAATTTTACCTTCCCACATTTGCTTCTGAAAACACTGCCCCTGCCATCCTCTTCTGCTTTCCACTAAGGCATTTAAGTGTCCAGCACTCCAGACTCCCTATTTTATTAATTTAAAGTAATAATAAATAAATAAATAGTAAATAAATAAATAAATAATAAAGTAAACAGTAATTTTACCTTCCCAAATTTGCTTCTGAAAACACTGCCCCTGCCATCCTCTTCTGCTTTCCATTAAGGCATCTAAGTGTCCAGCACTCCAGACTCCCTATTTTATTACTTTAAAGTAATGATAAATAAATAAATAAATAAATAATGAATAAATAAATAAATAAATAAAGTAAGCAGTAATTTTACCTTCCCAAATTTGCTTCTGAAAACACTGCCCCTGCCATCCTCTTCTGCTTTCCATTAAGGCATTTAAGTGTCCAGCACTCCAGACTCCCTATTTTATTACTTTAAAGTAATAATAAATAAATAAATAATAAATAAATAATAAAGTAAACAGTAATTTTACCTTCCCAGATTAGCTTCTGAAAACACTGCCCCTGCCATCCTCTTCTGCTTTCCACTAAGGCATTTAAGTGTCCAGCACTCCAGACTCCCTATTTTATTACTTTAAAGTAATAATTAATAAATAAATAAATAATAAATTAATAAATAATAAAGTAAACAGTAATTTTACCTTCCCAAATTTGCTTCTGAAAACACTGCCCCTGCCATCCTCTTCTGCTTTCCATTAAGGCATTTAAGTGTCCAGCACTCCAGACTCCCTATTTTATTACTTTAAAGTAATGATAAATAATAAATAAATAAATAAATAAATAGATGGATAAATAAATAAATAAACAATAAAGTAAACAGTAATTTTACCTTCCCAAATTTGCTTCTGAAAACACTGCCCCTGCCATCCTCTTCTGCTTCCCATTAAGGCATTTAAGTGTCCAGCACTCCAGACTCCCTATTTTATTACTTTAAATTAATAATAAATAAATAAATAAATAAATAAATAAATAAATAAATAAATGATAAATAGATAAATACTAAAGTAAACAGTAATTTTACCTTCCCAAATTTGCTTCTGAAAACACTGCCCCTGCCATCCTCTTCTGCTTTCCATTAAGGCATTTAAGTGTCCAGCACTCCAGACTCCCTATTTTATTACTTTAAAGTAATAATAAATAAATAAATAAATAAATAATAAATAATAAAGTATACAGTAATTTTACCTTCCCAAATTTCCTTCTGAAAACACTGCCCCTGCCATCCTCTTCTGCTTTCCACCATTTAAGGCATTTTAGCGTAACGTGCGATACTCGTTTTTCTGTGCCGGAAAGAATTCTTACTTACGATGTTACCCTGGATTTGGCCCCGTTCCCAGACTTCCCTGTGTGCTTCATTGATTTAATCTAAAAATGCACATTGAAGAGCCGTTCAAACCATCATCAGAAATCGTCTGTGCTTTGGCAAAACCGGTGAAGTCATTTTTCCAGTAGTTCTTACCTTATGAGATAATCACTCCCCTGGAAAGAACAAGGGGCTGGGAGTCGGGAGCATCTCTGTATGTTGCCAACTTGTACTTCCCAAGCGCTTAATACAGTGCTCTGCACACAGTAAGCGCTCAGTAAATACGATTGAATGAATGAATGAATTTGAATTCTGGTCCCTGGTCCCCCACTTACCTGCTGTGTGACCTTGGGCAAGTCACTCACTTTCCTCATCTGTAAACTGGAGATGAAGTACCTACTCTCTCTCCCTCTGACAGTGAGCCCCAAGGGGAACAAGAACTGCATCCAGTCTGACTGTCTTACCTCTCTCCAGCGTTTAGCACAGTGCTGAAATTCACCCAGCTGACAGTCGGCAGAGCCGGAATTTGAACCCGTGACCTCTGACTCCAAAGCCCGTGCTCTTTCCACTGAGCCACGCTGCTTCTCGTATTGTACCCTCCCGAGCCCTTAGTACGGTGCTCTGCACCCAGTAAGCGCTCAATAAATACCACTGATTGATAGCGTTTGACACCATCCTTAGTGTCATTATTCATTCATTCATTCATTCAATCGTATTTATTGACCGCTTACTGTGTGCAGAGCACTGTACGAAGCGCTTGGGAAGTCCAAGTTGGCAACATCTAGAGACGGTCCCTACCCAACAGTGGGCTCACAGTCTAGAAGGGGGAGACAGACGACAAAACAAAACATATTAACAAAATAAAATAAATAGAATAGATATGTACAAGTAAAATAAATAAATAAATAGGGTAATAAATCCGTACAAACATATATACATATATACAGGTGCTGTGGGGAGGGGAAGGAGGTAAGGCGGGGGGGTGGATAGCGCTACCACTGATTGATAGCGTTTGACACCATCCCTAGTGTCATTATTCATTCATTCATTCATTCAATCGTATTTATTGAGCGCTTACTGGGTGCAGAGCACTGTACGAAGCACTTGGGAAGTCCAAGTTGGCAACATGTAGAGATGGTCCCTACCCAGCAGCGGGCTCACAGTCTGTTACCTCTAAAAGAGGCTGTGACTTAAAGTCTAAAAGAAGCTTCTAGACTGTGAGCCCACTGTTGGGTAGGGACCGTCTCTAGATGTCGCCAACTTGGACTTCCCAAGCGCTTAGCACAGTGCTCTGCACACAGTAAGCGCTCAATAAATACGATTGAATGAATGAATGAGAGGGCATGAATTCTAATTTTGGCTTCTCCGTGCTTCAGTTTCCTAGACCTGTAAAATGGGGATTAAGTCCGTGAAGCCCCACGTGGGTCAGGAACCATGGCCATCCTGATTAGCTTGTATTCATTCATTCATTCGATCGTATTTATTGAGCGCTTACTGTGTGCAGAGCGCTTGGGAAGTACAGGTTAAGTACAGAGAGTACAGTGCCTGGCACATAGTGCTCAACAGATATCATTAGAAAAAACAAACAGACAAAAAAAAGATCGGGATCCACCTGGGTTTGGCTTTAAGGGAAGTTCCCTGTCCGAGATGCAGGCTTTTGTGGTAGGTGACATCAGCCTAACCTCTGCTTCTTCCCCACAGTTCCTCGGGAATTTGAAACAGCTGACGTACCTGGATTTTTCCAAGAACAGCATCGAAATGGTTGAAGAAGGCGTTTCCGGCTGCGAAAGTCTGCAGGATTTGCTGCTTTCTAGCAACTCGCTTCAGCAACTGCCGGAGTCCATCGGTTGGTTCTGCCTTCTAATTAATGCCGGGGTATCGATCTTACGGTGGCTCAGAGCTCCGAAATCTAGGTAGCCTACACATCTTGGCTTCAGAGCTCCCCTCTTAATCTTTAGGCTTTTGGAAACGTAAAATTGCGGGCTTGGAATGTGGTATCGCGATCCCTCTGGCTCGAACCAGGAGGATTTTCTCTTGGTTCCGTTCGAACCGAAGAGACTTTTTTTTTTACCCGTCGGCCAAGCGTGCGAGATAAAAACCATCGGCCCGCTTTAGTAGAGCCAGTGAAATTTCCACCCTCCTGTTTCGGGGAGCTCCGATTTCCACTGGGTTCGGTTCCCTTTTATCGCCGGCCGTGCCGTCTGGCCTTCAAATCCCGGGCAAGGGAGGGTGAGCATCAGCGCAGCTCCTCGCGGCGAAGTTTGGGCAAGTCCTGCTGACGGGGCTGCCCGTCATTCATTCATTCAATCATATTTATTGAGCGCTTACTGTGTGCAGAGCACTGTACTAAGCGCTTGGGAAGTTGGCAACATATAGAGACAGTCCTTACCCAACAGTGGGCGCACAGTCTATAAGGGGGAGACAGAGAACAGAACAAAGCGTATTAACAAAATAAAATAAATAGAATAAATATGTACAATAAATAGAGTAGTAAATACATACAAACATATATACATATATACAGGTGCTGTGGGGAGGGGAAGGCGGTAAGGCGGGGGAGAGGAAGGAGGGGGCTCAACTAGCCCAGGCCATCAGCTGGGAAATGAGGGAGGAGTTCCGAGGAGGAGTTGATTAGTTGATTATTTTTTATTCTATTTTTTTTTTGGTGCGGCATACCTTTTCCTTCCAGATTGCAGTCTGATCTTTCCTAAGAAAATTACAAATGTAAAGTCTGTTCCAGTGAGCTCAGTTAAGCCTTCAGTCAGTCAATCAATCAATCGTATTTATTGAGCGCTTACTGTGTGCAAAGCGCAGTACTAAGCGCTTGGGAAGTACAAGTTGGCAACATATAGAGCCATATACCCCCCTTCAGTTAGGGGGTAAAAAGTCCATGCTGTCCTTGTTCATTCATTCATTCATTCGGTCGTATTTATTGAGCGCTTACCATGTGCAGAGCACTGTACTAAGAGCTTGGGAAGTCCATGTTGGCAACATATAGAGACGGTCCCTACCCAACAGCGGGCTCACAGTCTAGAAGGGGGAGACGGACAACAAAACAGCACATATTAACCAAGTAAAATAAATAGAATAGATATGTACAAATAAAATAAATAGAGTAATAAATATGTACAAACATATACATATATACAGGTGCTGTGGGGAGGGGAAGGAGGTAAGGCGGGGGAGGATGGGGACTGTGAGCCCACTGTTGGGTAGGGACCGTCTCTATATGTTGCCAAATTGTACTTCCCAAGCACTTAGTAATAATAATAATAATGATGGCATTTGTTAAGCGCTTACTATGTGCAAAGCACTGTTCTAAGCACTGGGGGGGGATACAAGGTGATTAAGTTGTCCCACATGGGGCTCACAGTCTTAATCCCCATTTTACAGATGAGGTAACTGCGGCTCAGTGAAGTTAAGTGACTTGCCCTCTGAGCCTCAGTTAGTCCAGTGCTCTGCACACAGTAAGCGCTCAGTAAATACGATTGAATGAATGAATCATCAATCGTATTTATTGAGCGCTTACTATGTGCAGAGCACTGTACTAAGCGCTTGGGAAGTACAAATTGGCAACACATAGAGACAGTCCCTACCCAACAGTGGGCTCACAGTCTAAATGAATGAATGAATGAATGAATGGGGAGGGGGAGAGGAAGAAGGGGGCTCAGTCTGGGAAGGCCTCGTCATCATCATCATCAATCGTATTTATTGAGTGCTTACTGTGTGCAGAGCACTGTACTAAGCGCTTGGGAAGTACAAGTTGGCAACATATAGAGACAGTATATATATATAGAACGTATAGGCCACTTGTTATCTTGAGCCCTCAGAGAGTCAGAGTTCTCTGACTTTGAACTTTAAGATAAGTGGATTTTTTTTTTTTAATGGTATTTAAGTGTTTACTGTGTGCCAGGCACTGTACTAAGTGCTGGGGTAGAGACAAGCTAATCAGGTTCCCGTGTTCCACGGGAGGCTCATGGCCCTAATCCCCGTTTTACAGATGAGGGAACTGAAGCCCAGAAAAACTCAGTGACTCGCCCTAAGTGACACAGACAAGAGGCAGAGCCGGGATCAGAACCCAGGTCCTCTGATCCCGAGGCCTGAGCTGCTTTTCGGGGGATCGCTGTGACTGCTTTTCTTCCTTTGCCTCTTTCCAGCTGCCCAGTCCCATTTTCCAGGTTTTTCCCTGCATGGGTGAAATACGCCCTGTGTTCCCGAGTCAGCGTGGTAAGAGCCGGTTGCAAGTCGAGGCCTGCAATAAGCTCTTGGAGCGTTTAAGGGTGGAAGGTCCATTTTCGGGCCCGTGAGCTTAATGGGGTCTAATGGGGGAGGCCGGACAAATCCCAAAGCATTCCACGAATCCTCCAGTGGCCCAAATGGCTTCTATTTGGGCCACTGGAGCCACATCTTTTACACTGTGAGCCCACTGTTGGGCAGGGACCGTCTCTATACGTTGCCAACTTGGACTTCCCAAGCGCTTAGTACAGTGCTCTGCACACAGTAAGTGCTCAGTAAATACGATTGATGATGATCCCTACAAGCTATTCTATTTATTTCATTTTGTTACTTTGTTTTGTTTTGTTTTCCGTCTCCCCCTTCTCGACTGTGAGCCCGCTGTCGGGCAGGGACCGCCTCTATACGTTGTCAAGTTGGACTTCCCAAGCGCTTAGTCCAGTGCTCTGCACACAGTAAGCGCTCAAGAAATACGATTGAATGAATGAATGAATGAACAAGGACAGCATGGACTTTTTACCCCCTAACTGAAGGCTTAATTGAGCTCACTGGAACAGACTTTGTAGTCGTAATTTTCTTAGGAAAGATCGGACTGCTATCTGGAAGGAAAGGGTATGCTTCCCCCCCCCCCCCCCCAAAAAAAATACAATAAAAAATAATCAATATTCTATTTCATTTTGTTAATATGTTTTGTTTTGTTGTCTGTCTCCCCCTTCTAGACTGTGAGCCCACTGTCGAGTAGGGACTGCCTCTATATGTTGCCAACTTGGACTTCCCAAGCGCTTAGTCCAGTGCTCTGCACACAGTAAGCGCTCAAGAAATACGATTGAATGAATGAATGAACAAGGACAGCATGGACTTTTTACCCCCTACCTGAAGGCTTAATTGAGCTCACTGGAACTGACTTTATGGTTGTAATTTTCTTAGGAAAGATCAGACTGCTATCTGGAAGGAAAGGGTATGCTGCACCAAAAAAAGATACAATAAAAAATAATCAATATTCTATTTATTTCATTTTGTTAATATGTTTTGTTTCGTTGTCTGTCTCCCCCTTCTCGACTGTGAGCCCGCTGTCGGGTAGGGATCACCTCTATACGTTGCCAACTTGCACTTCCCAAGCGCTTAGTCCAGTGCTCTGCACACAGTAAGCGCTCAATAAAATCAATCAATCGTATTTATTGAGCACTTACTATGTGCAGAGCACTGTACTAATTGGCAACATATAGGGACAGTCCCTACCCAACAGTGGGCTCACAGTCTAAAACGATTGAATGAATGAATGAATGAACAAGGACAGCATGGACTTTTTACCCCCTAACTGAAGGCTTAATTGAGCTCACTGGAACTGACTTTATAGTCGTAATTTTCTTAGGAAAGATCGGACCGCTATCTGGAAGGAAAGGGTATGCCGTACCAAAAAAAAAAAAAAATCAATATTCTATTTATTTCATTTTGTTAATACGTTTTGTTTTGTTGTCTGTCTCCCCCTTCTCGACTGTGAGCCCGCTGTTGGGTAGGGACCGTCTCTTGATGTTGCCGACTTGTGCTTCCCAAGCGCTTAGTTCAGTGCTCTGCACACAGTAAGCGCTCAGTAAATACGATTGAATGAATGAATGAATGAAAAGCGCTAACTGGTGCCTGGAATGACTAAAGGGTGAAAGGTCACCCAACGCAGCTCTGGGCATCTTGGATCTGCTTGTTTTTGGTGACGTAACGAGGGCCGCTCGGCTCCGCAAAAGCCACCACTGATTTCCAGAAGCCGTCTGTACGCGCAACTTGCTTTTTGAGATGAAAGTCCACTTCACACGGTCTTATATTCTCATTCTTTCCCCCCCCACCCCACCCAACAGGGTCATTAAAGAAATTGACAACACTAAAAATTGACGAAAACCAGTTAATGTATCTACCGGACTCCATAGGGGGGTAAGTATTTTGTTAAAAAGTGTTTTGTTAATAGGTCCTGCGTTTTGTCTCTGCATTCAGGCGAGCTTCCCTAATCGACCTCAGGCAGGGGAGCGTGAATCTATATCCTATTCAAAGGACCCACATCCCTTGGGAATCCAGTCCAGGGTTGAATAGCCTCTCCATCCCCCCATCTTACCTCCTTCCCTTCCCCACAGCACCTGTATATATGTTTGTACATATTTATTACTCTACTTATTTATTTTACTTGTACATATCTATTCTATTTATTTTATTTTGTTAGTACGTTTGGTTTTGTCTCCCCCTTCTAGACTGTGAGCCCACTGTTGGGTAGGGACTGCCTCTGTATGTTGCCAATTTGTACTTCCCAAGCGCTTAGTACGGTGCTCTGCACACAGTAAGCGCTCAATAAATACGATTGATGATGATGATGATGATGAATAGCCTGCTACTGTCCAGTTTTTATTTCTCCGTAGTCTCCATTCACGGTGTTCCTGATTCATTCAGTCGGATTTATCGAGCGCTTACTGTGTGCAAAGCAGCATACTAAGCGCTTGGGAGAGTACAGTAGGACAACGAACACACATTCCCTTCAAGGCCCTGCTGAAAGCTCACCTCCTCCAAGAGGACTTCCCAGACTGAGCCCCTTCCTTCCTCTCCCCCTCGTCCCCCTCTCCATCCCCCCCATCTTACCTCCTTCCCTTCCCCACAGCACCTGTATATATGTATATATGTTTGTACATATTTTTTACTCCATTTATTTATTTATTTTATTTGTACATCTCTATTCTATTTATTTTATTCTGTTAGTATGTTTGGTTTTGTTCTCTGTCTCCCCCTTTTAGACTGTGAGCCCACTGTTGGGTAGGGGGCTGTCTCTATGTGTTGCCAATTTGTACTTCCCAAGCGCTTAGTACAGTGCTCTGCACATAGTAAGCGCTCAATAAATACGATTGATGATGATGATTCCCTGCCCGCAACGAGCTCACTAACGGGAGCCCGTTCCCACCCGTCCTTTCTGGCCGGGGGATGGAAACCCACTGGTCACAGCTCAGTGAAAACTTTTCGGAGCCCCGTGGGCAGCGTGGCCATCGTCTCTTCTTCGAGGAGAGTGATTTGGGTTCCTCAGGTCGCTCTCTCTGGGTTCTTCGTGCACCGCCTGACTCCTCTCATAGTTCTCTACACACAGTAAGCGCTCAATAAATACGATTGATTGATTTTCTAGGAAAAGGTTGAAGTCACGGCCATGCTAGGCCGTATATTTCCTAGGGTTGTCAGGTCCCTACAATAATGGCATTTATTAAATGCTTACTAGGTGCAAAGCTTTGTTCTAAGTGCAGGGGAGGTTACAAGGCGATCAGGTTGTCCCACGGGGGGCTCACAGTCTTCATCCCCATTTTCCAGATGAGCTCACCGAGGCCCAGAGAAGTGAAGTGACTGGCCCAAAGGCACCCAGCTGACAATTGGCGGAGCCGGGATTTGAACCCATGACCTCTGACTCCAAAGCCCGGGCTCTTTCCACTGAGCCAGGCTGCTTCTCTAGATAAAAGCGAAATGCACAGCGGCAGGGGCTAGAACCGAGAAGCGCTCGAAATCCCCTCAGCTGTAATATTCCGTGATGCTTTGAACTCTTTTCTATGTTTACAATTGGTTTCACTTCCTAAGTACTAAAACCCAGCCTGCTTCAAAACAACAGGCAAATAATGCAACTGGAATTTGTAAACTACAGTTCGAAAACTTGGGATTCTCCATCAGGCTTCCTTCTGTGGTGCAGCCTTTTGGTGAGTTTAAGCTCACCCCGTTTGTGAATATTTACCTATGGCAGCCCTCTCAAAAGGTATTTTTAACCTTAACATTTGGCCTGAAGAGCTCAGTGGAAAATACTTCGGCCGTACGACGTGGGGAGTAATGGAGCACCGATCTCTAAAGCAGGGAAAGTTTTTCCGTACTGATTAAGAACCAAAACGCAGACCTGATCTGAACCAAAGCGCAGGCTCCAATCTTGAAGTTCAGGCAGGCTCCTTTTCCCTGGCAACGCGGTCCCGCTTTATCCCGAGACCTCGTTCGGCCAATTGTTCCCCATCTGGAATCTATCATCGGGAACGGACTTGGCCCCGGCTCAAACCTCATTTGATTTTGTTCTGATCTCAGATCACATCTGGGGGAGAATGCAGCATGGCTCGGCGGAAAGAACCCGGGCTTTGGAGTCAGAGATCATGAGTTCAAATCCCGGCTCCGACAATTGGCAGCTGGGGAAGTCACTTCACTTCTCTGGGCCTCAGTGACCTCATCGGCAAAAATGGGGATGAAGACTGTGAGCCCCGCCGTGGGACAACCTGATCACCTTGTAACCTCCCCAGCGCTTAGAACAGCGCTTAATTAATGCTATTATTATTATTATTATTATTCTTAATGCAAGTATTGGGTGGTGGAAATTAGTAGCCCAACTCATTTCGTTTCTGCTGACAAAGCGCCTGTAGAGAAAGCAGCCTGTGTGTTCTGATCCAGTGTGTTTCGTTTGTCATCCTTGCTAATTAAATTATTAAATTGAGGCCAGTTATAATTATAGGCCATAGAAGCAGAGGAGCTAGAGAAAAAGGTGTCTAATTTCGTTACCTAATTTTGAAAGTCAAACCTCACAGGCTACTGGGTCGTTTTAGGATCCCCCCTGTATCAATCAATCCGCCATCAATCGGTCCTCTCTTTCTCCGCGTGAGATTTGAGTTCGCAGATTAGATAACTCGCCTCCTTCCTCGAATGACATCACCCTGAGAAAGTTGAAGCGTCTCCAGAGAGCAAAGTAATCCTAGACCCGTTGAAGTTAATCGCTACGGTGTGGAGTTGTGGCTTTCGTCCCCTTAAATGCCTTTGTCGGAGGAGTCTTTCATTTTTGGTTTACCTTTATTAAATCCCCCCAACCCTCCGTACGTTTTCGATTACAGCAAACGGGCCGAGCGGCCCAGAAGTATCCGTCATTTCTCGTTCTCAAAAGTTAGAATTACGCACCTCCCCGTGGCCTGCCCATCGTGTGGTGTGTGAGAGGAGATGGCAGTGCGCGTTTTAATAATAATAATAATAATAATAATGGCATTTATTAAGCGCTTACTATGTGCAAAGCACCGTTCTAAGTGCTGGGGAGGTTACAAGGTGATCAGGTTGTCCCACGGGGGGCTCACAGTCTCAATCCCCATTTTCCAGATGAGGTAGCTGAGGCCCAGAGAAGTGAAGTGACTTGCCCAAAGTCACACAGCTGACAATTGGTGCAGCCGGGGTTTGAACCCAGGACCTCTGACTCCAAAGCCCGGGCTCTTCTCCACTGAGCCACGCTGCTGTTTTGTTACCCGGGGTCAGGGTTCGGGGACACCGCAGTCTGGGGTCTTTCTCCCGTCAGTTGGTTCGGGCTGGAAGCAACCAGTCGAACGTACGTTGCAGACTTGTACTTCCCAAGCGCTTAGTACGGTGCTCTGCACACCGTGAGCGCTCAATAAATACGATAGATAAATAAATAAAAGTGAAGACCGACACAAAATAATTCCCAGATGGAAGGAAGAAGGGGAAATGGATACGTACGTAGTTGATGTTTAAATAGGAGGGTGTGTAAATCAGTCCATCAGTGGTGTTTATCATCATCAATCGTATTTATTGAGCACTTACTATGTGCAGAGCACTGTACTAAGCGTTTGGGAAGTACAAATTGGCAACATCTAGATACAGTCGCTACCCAACAGTGGGCTCACGGTCTAAAAGGGGGAGACAGAGAACAAAACCAAACATACTAACAAAATAAAATAAATAGAATAGATATGTACAAATAAAATAAATAAATAAATAGAGTAAAAAAATATGTACAAACATATATACATATATACAGGTGCTGTGGGGAAGGGAAGGAGGTAAGATGGGGGGATGGAGAGGGGGACGAGGGGGAGAGGAAGGAAGGGGCTCAGTCTGGGAAGGCCTCCTGGAGGAGGTGAGCTCTCAGCAGGGCCTTGAAGGGAGGAAGGAGGTGTTTATCGAGTCCTTACTGTGCGCAGAACGCTGTATTAAGCGCTTGGGAGAGTACAGTGCATCAGAGTTGTTAAGCTCATTCCCTGCCCACAAGAATCTTTCAGTCTAGAGAGGGAGACAGTTAATATACATAATATATAATACTTTAATTTACATAAAGTACAGGTCTGTGCATCAGTGTGCATCTGTACATCTTGTACTTCCCAAGCGCTTAGTACAGTGCTCTGCACACAGTAAGCGCTCAATAAATACGATTGACTGATTGATTGATTACATCGAGAGCTTAGTACCGTGCTCTGCACACGGGGAGCGCTCAGTAAATATGAACAATGCTGCGGGGCTTCTAGACTGTGAGCCCACTGTTGGGTAGGGACCATCTCTATACATTGCCAGCTTGTACTTCCCAAGCGCTTAGTACAGCGCTCTGCACACCGTAAGCGCTCAGTAAATACGATTGAATGAATGAAGATGGGGTGGCTATCAAGTCGTGAGACATAGGAGTGCTTTGGGTGGGTCTCAAGGGCCCATCTTAATAATGATGATAATAGGTGCTTCCTCTGTGTGAAGCATTGTGCTAAGCCCTGAGGTAGATGTACACTTATCATTCATTCTTTCATTCAGTCGTATTTATTGAGCACTTATTGTGTGCAGAGCACTGTACTAAGCGCTCGGGAAGTCCAAGTTGGCAACATATAGAGACGGTCCCTACCCAACAGTGGGCTCACAGTCTAGAAGGGGGAGACAGACGACAAAACAAAACGTATTAACAAATCAGCTTTGTGGTCCCAAATCAACAGGTGGTTGGCACCCCTTGTTTCCTCACAAGTTGGGAAGCCCAAGCAACCCTAGGACTGGGACATTCGTTCATTCATTCCTTCAATCGTATTTATTGAGCGCTTACTGTGTGCAGAGCGCTTGGGAAGTACAATTTGGCAACATATAGAGACGGTCCTTACCCAACAGTGGGCTCACAGTCATCATCATCATCATCAATCGTATTTATTGAGCTCTTACTATGTGCAGAGCACTGTACTAAGCGCTTGGGAAGTACAAATTGGCAACATATAGAGACGGTCCCTACCCAACAGTGGGCTCACAGTCTAGAAGCGGGACCCCCCCCCCCCCCGATGAGAATTGATCATTCCTGAAGGGAATCTGGCCAACTATCTTGAAATCCTTATTAGGTCTGGTGTCTCCTGTGTCCCAAGAATACGTGTAAATTGAGTGCAGATTCATTCATTCAGTTGTATTTTATAATGGCATTTATTGAGCGCTTACTAGGTGCAATGCACTGTTCTAAGCTCTGAATAATAATAATGGCATTTATTAAGCACTTACTACATGCAAAGCACTGTTCTAAGCGCTGGGGAGGTTACCGGGTGATCAGGTTGTCCCCCGGGGGGCTCACAGTCTTCATCCCCATTGTACAGATGAGGGAACTGAGGCCCAGAGAAGTGAAGTGACTTGCCCAAAGTCACCCAGCTGACAAGTGGCGGAGTTGGGATTTTTTTTTTTGCATTTATTAAGCGCTTACTATGTGCAAAGCACTGTTCTAAGCGCTGGGGAGGTTACAAGGTGATCAGGTCGTCCCACGGGGGGCTCACAATCTTAATCCCCGTTTTACAGCTGAGGGAACTGAGGCCCAGAGAAGTAAAGTGACTTGCCCAAAGTCACACAGCTGACAGCTGGCAGAGCCGGGATTCGAACCCATGAACTCTGACTCCAAAGCCCGGGCTCTTTCCCACTGAGCCACGCTGCTTCCCCCGTGACCTCTGACTCCAAAGTCCACGCTCTTTGAGTGCGTAGTGCGTACAAAGCGCTGTTCTAAGAGTACAATAGAAGAATAAACGGGCACATTCCCCGCCCACAACGAGCTTACATCCTACAGGGAGAGACAGACTTTAATATCAATAAATAAATAAGAGCAGCACCAGCAGCGGGCGGGATTCGGGGCGGACGTGCCTTTGATAAAAGCCCACCAGATACCAACGAAGGAACCTCGGGGAGGGCTTTCACCTGGGAAGCGGGGAACCTGCCGGAGCTTAGGTCATTCATTCAGTTGTATTTATTGAGCGCTTACTGTGTGCAGAGCACTGTACTAAGCGCTTGGGAAGTCCAAGTTGTGCAACGTATAGGGACGGTCATTCATTCATTCATTCAATCGTATTTATCGAGCGCTTACTGTGTGCAGAGCACTGTACTAAGCGCTTGGGAAGTCCAAGGTGGCAACATAGACGGTCCCTACCCAACAGCGGGCTCACAGTCCGAGCGGATGACCGACCGTGTAATAGCTTCCTTCCGAACGCGCTTTCGTTTTCATTTTTCACGTCCCAGGCTGATCTCCCTCGAAGAACTGGACTGTAGCTTCAATGAAGTCGAAGCTTTGCCTCCGTCCGTTGGGCAGCTGACCAACGTTAGAACCTTCGCCGCCGACCACAATTTTTTACAGCAGTTGCCGCCGGAGGTACTGTATTCATTCATCCGTACTTATTGGGCGCTTATTGTGTGCAAAGCACTGTAAAAATAATAATATTAATAGTGATAGTATTCGTTAAGTGCTTACTATGTGCAAAGCACTGTTCTAAGCACTAGAGAGGTTACAAGGTAATCAGGTTGCCCCACCGGGACTGTACTAAGCACTTGGGAGGGTTCAATGCTACAATCAATCAATCAATCAGTCGTATTTATTGAGCGCAACAAACGGATACATTCCCTGCCCACATCGAGCTCACAGTCTAGAGGGAGAGACTGTATAAGAAGAATAATGATGGCATTTATTAAGCGCTTACTATGTGCAGAGCACTGTTCTAAGCACTGGGGAGGTTACAAGGGTGATCAGTTTGTCCCACGGGGGGCTCACAGTCTTCATCCCCATTTTACAGATGAGGAAACTGAGGCTCAGAGAAGTTAAATGACTTGCCCAAAGTCACACAGCTGACAATTGGCGGTAGGCTGAATACAGTATACTGTATGCTGCTTCGGGCTAAAATTTTGCATGGGTCTTTCCAATTCCCGGAGCACTGCCCTTTGAATATGCAATTCCGGTTGGGATCTGTGAATTGATGCTTCTTTTTATTGGTGTATTTTCCTCTGACTGAAATTTTACAGTAGTTAAGGTATTTTTGCTTGAGCTCTTTTTCATCAAAAGATACGGCCAGATGGAACTGGCGATGGGAAGTAAAGATCGAAAGGGAGGGCTGAAAAGTCTGCTCGAAATTTGAAGTTGTTCATCGAAATCAGGGGAAGGTCGCATGAGTTGCTTGTGAAATCTTCCTGACCGAATACCCAGTAGTCAATTCATGAGTCTTAATCCCCATTTTACAGATGAGGGAACTGAGGCTCAGAGAAGTTAAATGACTTGCCCAAAGTCACACAGCTGATAATTGGCAGTATGCTGAATACAGTATACTGCATGCTGCTTCGGGCTAAAATTTTGTATGGGTCTTTCCAATTCCCGGAGCACTGCCCTTTGAATATGCAATTCCGGTTGGGATCTGCGAACTGATGCTTCTTTTTATTGGTGTATTTTCTTCTGACTGAAATTTTACGGTCATTGAGGTATTTTCGCTTGAGCTCTTTCTCATCGAAAGATACGACAAGATGGAACTGGTGATGGGAAGTAAAGATTGAAAGGGCGGGCTGAAAAGTCTGCTCGAAATTTGAAGTTGTTCATCTAAATCAGGGGAAGGTCGTATGCGTTGCTTATGAAATGTTCCTGACCAAATACCCAGTAGTCAGTTCATGATATTTATTGAGCTCTTACTCTTGTGCAGAGCACTCTACTAGGTGCCTGGGAGGGCACAGTAGAGTTACCCGTACACGTTTGGAAAGTTAAGTCATTTTTGGTTGGCTCTTTCAGATTGGAAGCTGGAAGAACGTAACCGTGTTGTTTCTCCATTCGAATAAACTCGAGACTCTTCCTGAGGAAATGGGCGATATGCAGAAATTAAAAGTCATCAATCTAAGCGACAATAGGTTTGTGATGCCGAATCTGTCCATTTGGTTAGCTAAACCCTGAGCGGAGTTAAACATTTTCCTAATCAAAGTTGCCGCCCACCCCCAAACGGTCTAAGTGATCTGAAATCCCATCTTTTCTACTCTATTTATTACTCTATTTATTTATTTTACTTGTACATCAGTCAATCAATCAATCAATCATATTTATGGAGCGCTTACTGTGTGCAGAGCACTGTACTAAGTGCTTGGGAAGTACAAGTTGGCAACATATAGAGACAGTCCCTATTCTGTTAATACGTTTTGTTTTGTTCTCTGTCTCCCCCTTCTAGACTGTGAGCCTGCTGTTGGATAGGGACCGTCTCTATATGTTGCCAACTTGCACTTCCCAAGTGCTTAGTACAGTGCTCTGCACACAGTAAGCGCTCAATAAATACGATTGAATGAATGAATATGTATATATGTTTGTACATATTTATTACTCTATTTTACTTGTACATATTTATTCTATTTAGTTTATTTTGTTAATATGTTTTGTTTTGTTCTCTGTCTCCCCCTTCTAGACTGTGAGCCCGCTGTTGGGTAGGGACCGTCTCTATATGTTGCCAACTTGGACTTCCCAAGCGCTTAGTACAGTGCTCTGCACACAGTAAGCGCTCAATGAATACGATTGAATGAATGAATGAATGAATGAATCTTCATTTTCCCCTAAATCAGTAGGGCAGAAGTTTAAAAATAGGATTAATTTTCTTGGACAGCAACTGTCAAAGTTTCTGATGGTAGATTTCAGGTACTGGGTAGTTTTCTGAGATTGTTTGGAGGGAGAAATCCCAGTGTCCCTCTATAAGTACGTGACTGATTTTGGATGTTTTGAGGGCAGAGCTGCATTCATTCATTCATTCATTCATTCATTCATTCATTCAGTGTTCTAAGCACTGGGGGGATACAAGGTGATCAGGTTGTCCCATGTGGGGCTCACAGTCTTCATCCCCGTTTTACAGATGAGGGAACTGAGGCCCAGGGAATAATAATAATAATAATGGCATTTATTAAGGACTTACTATGTGCAAAGCACTGTTCTAAGCGCTGAGGGGATACAAAGTGATCAGGTTGTCCCTCGGGGCTCACAGTCTTAATCCCCATTTTACAGATGAGGTCACTGAGGCCCAGAGAAGTGAAGTGACTTGCCCAAAGTCACACAGCTGACAATTGGCGGAGCCGGGATTTGAACCCGTGACCTCCGACTCCCAAGCCCGGGCTCTTTCCAGTGAGCCACGCTGCTAAGATGCGCATCATTAACAAAATAAATAGAATAATAAATACGTACAAGTAAAATAGAGTAAAAAATCTGTACAAGCGTATATACAGTTTTTACGTACAAGTGGATCATTGTTGCCTAATAAACCATTGGTTTACTTGATTTACATTTTCCCATTGGGGTTAAAACCCCACGCTTAATTTACATTTTCCCATTGTAAATTGTCATTTGTTGTTTTTTTTTTTTCTGCTAGGCTGAAGAATTTGCCCTTTAGTTTTACAAGGCTTCAGCAGCTGACTGCCATGTGGCTCTCCGACAATCAGGTGGGTAATGTTTTGAATTTATTTAGAGAGAATGGCCGCAACTTAACTGTCCGCTGTCAGTTTTGCAGCAGGCAGTTGAGGGGAAAGCGAATGTCCTTTTTTTTTGAAGGGGTTAGAGGACTCCAAGCCCACTTGGGCTTTGGGGGAAAATTCTGATGCCTAACCAGAAATAATTAATTGCCAATCAGTCGGTGTTGACTGAGGGCTTGCTGTGTGCAGAGCGCCCGATCCCTGCCCACGGGAACCATGATTCGGTGAAGAAAAATCCAGTCCAGTCCTCTTAAGAAAACTTGGTGTACAGATGTGCACACGCGTGTGCACACGCCTGTCAGACTGGGGGAATGGTACCGTTCCAGGCCTTGAATTGGCCATAGCTTTTAATATATTTCCCCCCCTTCCCCCTCTCCATCCCCCCCATCTTACTTCCTTCCCTTCCCCACAGCACCTGTATATATGTATAGATGTTTGTACATATTTATTACTCTATTTATCTTGTACATATCTATTCTATTTATTTCATTTTGTTAGTATGTTTGGTTCTGTTCTCTGTCTCCCCCTTCTAGACTGTGAGCCCGCTGTTGGGTAGGGACCGTCTCTATGTGTTGCCGACTTGGACTTCCCAAGCGCTTATTTCCAGTGCTCTGCACACAGTAAGCGCTCAATAAATACGATTGATTGATTGATTTAGTCGCGCTTGACATCGTCGTGGAGAAACTGGGGAAATGAGGTTCGTATTTCTGATTTTGCTAGGTGGAGGCCCAGCCGTCCTTCAAAGAGTAGCCTTCCAGGGCGGCTTTCACACGAGCCCTCAAATCCAGCCGGACTGCGGCCGGCCACCGGCGTTTTCTTTGTCTTTTCCAGGGTGGCCCTCCTTGCAGTTATTAGAGAAGCAGCGTGGCTCAGTGGAAAGAGCCCGGGCTTTGGAGCCAGAGGTCATGGGTTCAAATCTCGGCTCCGCCACGTGTCAGCTGTGTGACTTTGGGCAAGGCACTTTACTTCTCTGGGCCTCAGTTCCCTCATCTGTAAAATGGGGATTAAGACTGTGAGCCCCACGTGGGACGACCTGATCGCCTTGTACCCTCCCCGGTGCTTAGAACAGTGCTTTGCACATAGTAAGCACTTAATAAATGCCATCATTATTATTATTATTATTGATGTTATCGTCTGCCTCTCAATCAATCAATCAATCAATCAATCGTATTTATTGAGCGCTTACTATGTGCAGAGCACTGTACTAAGCGCTTGGGAAGTACAAATTGGCATCACATAGAGACAGTCCCTACCCAACAGTGGGCTCACAGTCTAAAAGGGGGAGACAGAGAACAGAACCAAACATACCAACAAAATAAAATAAGTAGGATAGAAATGTACAAGTAAAATAAATAAATAAATAAATAAATAGAGTAATAAATATGTACAACCATATATACAAAAATACAGGTGCTGTGGGGAAGGGAAGGAGGTAAGACGGGGGGATGGAGAGGGGGACGAGGGGGAGAGGAAAGAAGGGGCTCAGTCTGGGAAGGCCTCCTGGAGGAGGTGAGCTCTCAGCAGGGCCTTGAAGGGAGGAAGAGAGCGAGCTGGGCGGATGGACAGAGGGATTGGGGGCATTCCAGGCCCGGGGGAGGACGTGGGCCGGGGGTCGACGGCGGGACAGGCGAGAGCGAGGTACGGTGAGGAGATTAGTGGTGGAGGAGCGGAGGGTGCGGGCTGGGCTGGAGAAGGACAGAAGGGAGGGGAGGTAGGAGGGGGCGAGGGGATGGACAGCCTGGAAGCCCAGGGTGAGGAGTTTCTGCCTGATGCGCAGATTGATCGGTAGCCATTGGAGGTTTTTGAGGAGGGGAGTAATATGTCCAGGGCGTTTCTGGACAAAGATAATCTGGGCAGCAGCATGAAGTGCTGCTTACAGTCTCCCTCTAGACTGTAAGCTCCTTGCGGGCCGAGAAGGTATCAACCAACTCTGTTGTAGCGTACTTGCCCGAGCGCTTAGCACAGTGCACTTCACGCAGTTAGCACTCAATAAATACCACTGATGGTCGATCTCTTCTCTAGGGGTCAAGGGCGTGATTTCCCTCTTCTTTCTGTGTCTATTTTGGATCTCCTCTGCCTCCCTCCAAGACTCCTCACTGCCCCTCTTCTCAAAGTCCTTCCCTGATTTAATTAATTAATGATGGCATTTATTAAGCGCTTACTATCAATCAATCGTATTTATTGAGCGCTTACTGTGTGCAGAGCACTGTACTAAGCGCTTGGGAAGTCCAAGTTGGCAACATATAGAGACGGTCCCTACCCAACAGTGGGCTCACAGTCTAAAAGGGGGAGACAGAGAACAAAACCAAACATACTAACAAAATAAAATAAATAGAATAGATATGTACAAGTAAAATAAATAAATAGACACCGTTCTAAGTGCTGGGGAGGTTACAAGGTGATCAGGTTGTCCCACGGGGGGCTCAGAGTCTTAATCCTCATTTTACAGATGAGGGAACTGAGGCCCAGAGAAGTGAAGTGACTTGCCCAAAGTCACCCAGCTGACCATTGGCAGAGCCGGGATTTGAACCCACGGCCTCCGACTCCAAATCCCGGGCTCTTCCCACTGAGCCACTCTGCTTCTCTGATTTCCTCCTGTCTCCCTTCTCCCCGGGCTCCTCTGAGCTGCTCAGTCTCCTGTTATTTTCCTTCTCCCCGTGAAATTCCTGAAGCTGGTATTTGTGATGATTTGTACATATTTATTACTCTATTTATTTATTTATTTATTTTACTTGTACATTTCTATCCTATTTATTTTATTTTGTTGGTATGTTTGGTTCTGTTCTCTGTCTCCCCCTTTTAGACTGCGAGCCCACTGTTGGGTAGGGACTGTCTCTATGTGTTGCCAATTTGTACTTCCCAAGTGCTTAGTACAGTGCTCTGCACATAGTAAGCGCTCAGTAAATACGATTGATTGATTGATTGATTGATGATGATGGCATTTGTTAAGCGCTTACTATGTGCAATTGTGGGCAGTTACAACTTAAATACGATAAATACGATTGATTGATTGCAAAATATCACCCGTCCTCTGCCTTTGGTTCACTCTGAGGCCTTAGGCCCACTTTTTAAATGGGTCCCGATTTCCCAACTCTTAACTTGGCGGTTAATACGAGGGTCTCACCTTCTAAGGATTTTGTCCTGATTATTCTTTATGGGTGGGCATGTAGATTTAGGTGCACTGATGGGCATTGATGTGGTTTCAGAGGGCGTGGAATGATGCATTTTGATTTGGGTGATTAAATCAGAGCGATGTTTAGCATTAACCCGGTGCTTTGAATTGTCCAAGTACTTTGCAATGATTAACCCACACATTCTTAGACTGTGAGCCCACTGTTGGGTAGGGACCGTCTCTATATCCATCCAATCGTATTTATTGAGCCCTTACTGTGTGCAGAGCACTGTACTAAGCGCTTGGGAAGTCCAAGTTGGCAACATCTAGAGACGGTCCCTACCCAACAGTGGGCTCACAGTCTTACTTAAACTAATCTTGGCAGATCTCAGCCCAATCAATCAATCAATCAATCATATTTATTGAGCGCTTACTGCGTGCAGAGCACTGTACTAAGCGCTTGGGAAGTCCAAGTTGGCAACATATAGAGACGGTCCCTACCCAACAGTGGGCTCACAGTCTTACTTAAAGTCATCTTGGCAGATCTCAGCCCAGTCAATCAATCAATCAATCGTATTTATTGAGCGCTTACTGTGTGCAGAGCACTGGACTAAGCACTTGGGAAGTACAAGTTGGCAACATATAGAGATGGTCCCTACCCAACAGCGGGCTCACAGTCTAGAAGGTGGAGACAGAGAACAAAACCAAACATATTAACAAAATAAAATAAATAGAATAGATATGTACAAGTAAAATAAATAGAGTAATAAATACATACAGACATATATCCATATATACAGGTGCTGTGGGGAAGGGAAGGAGGTAAGGTGGGGGGGATGGAGAGGGGGAGAGGAAGGAGGGGGCTCAGTCTGGGAAAGTCCTTCCCTTTCCACCAGAAAGAGGTTACAAAATCCAAATTCCGTATATTGTATAATTTTTCCTCAGGCACCCCATCTGAAGCCGGATTTAGGTTTCAGCTTTACAGTTTTGCGAACGCTGTCTTTCATCCAAGTGGCAAACCAAGAGATAAAACGTTGAGCGTAGCTCAGTGACCCTCTGTTTTCGCTAAGTACGGTCCTACCGCACAGAAAACAATTCCCAAGCAGTTACGCCCGTCTCAACCGGGAAATCTCGGACCATCTGTCGGGATGAACGGTGCTTTGCACATAGTAAGCGCTTAACAAATGCCATCATTATTATTATTATGAAGGTTATTTGAAAATAATTGCCTGGGAGGGAGTGTGGCTAGTGGAAAGAGCAAATTACCGGCAGTCAGGAGACGCGGGTTCTCTAGGTTGAGCTCTGCCGCTGGCCAGCTGGGTGTCTCTGGGCAAGTCACTTGCCCTCTCTGGTGACGGTAATACCTGTCTCTCCCTTTCTCCGGCCCCTTTCTTCCTTCTGTCCCGGAGTTAATTCCAGGGTTGGCGAGTGCCCGCTAAATGCCGTTAACTCCCGCTGTAACCGCGTTTCTTCTCCTAGTCCAAAGCACTGATCCCGCTTCAGAAGGAGACTGATCCGGAAACCCAGAAGACCGTGCTCACCAACTACATGTTCCCCCAGCAGCCGAGGACCGAGGAGGGTAAGGATCGATTCAAACTGGTTTTCCCAGCCAAGAAAAAGGAAGAAAGCGCTCAGAACAGTGCTCAGCGCTTAGAACAGTGCCTTGCACATAGTAAGCGCTTAATAAATGCCATTAAAAAAAGAAAAAAAGGAAGCGCTATAGGTGGAGCATTGGATTTCGGAGACTCGGCTAGCTTGCGAGGAATCGTGAGGGGCCACCAGAAATGAAGATGTTCATTCATTCATTCAGGCGTGTTTATTGAGCGCTTACTGTGTGCAGAGCACTGGGCTAAGCGCTTGGGAAGTACAAGTTGGCAACATACTAGAGAATCAATCAATCGTATTTATTGAGCGCTTACTGTGTGCAGAGCACTGGTCTAAGCGCTTGGGAAGTCCAAGTTGCAACATACTAGAGAATCAATCAATCGATCAATCGTATTTATTGAGCGCTTACTGTGTGCAGAGCACTGGTCTAAGCGCTTGGGAAGTACAAGGTGCAACATACTAGAGAATCAATCAATCAATCGTATTGAGCGCTTACTGTGTGCAGAGCACTGGTCTAAGCGCTTGGGAAGTCCAAGTTGCAACATACTAGAGAATCAATCAATCAATCAATCGTATTTATTGAGCGCTTTCTGTGTGCAGAGCACTGGTCTAAGCGCTTGGGAAGTACAAGTTGCAACATACTAGAGAATCGATCGTGTTTATTGAGCGCTTACTGTGTGCAGAGCACTGTACTAAGCTCTCGGGAAGTACGCTAGAGAAGCAGCGTGGCTCAGTGGAAAGAGTCCGGGCTTTGGAGTCAGAGGTCATGGGTTCAAATCCCGCCTCCGCCGACTGTCAGCTGTGTGACTTTGGGCAAGTCACTTCAATCAATCAATCGTATTTATTGAGCGCTTACTGTGTGCAGAGCACTGTGCTTAGCGCTTGGGAAGTACAAGCTGGCAACATATAGAGACGGTCCCTACCCAACAGTGGGCTCTTCTTGTCCAGCGATAAGTCTAACCTTAGACCCATTTGACTCTTGGAACTTCATTTGGGGATCAATCCATCGTATTTATTGAGCGCTTCCTGTGTGCAGAGCACTGTACTAAGCGCTCGGGAAGTCCAAGTTGGCAACATATAGAGGCAGTCCCTAATCAAAGGCTTTGGTCAGAGAGTCAGCCCCCGGCAAACCCAGGTCGTGTGAATTATAGTCGCGAGTCCAACCTTATGGAGAATTTCTGTCTTGGTTGAATTTCTTCCTGTTTTCTTTTAAAGTTTCCTTGGGATTATCCTCTTTCCCGTTGCCTCCATATTGTCTCTCTATCTTTTGGATACCTTGTGGTGGGAAAAGACAACTCTGGTTGGGATCGTCCTCTCTGCTCTGGTACCCACTGGAATAATATTCATTCATTCATTCATTCATTCATTCATTCGATCGTATTTATTGAGCGCTTACTGTGTGCAGAGCACTGGACTAAGCGCCTGAGAAGTACGAGTTGGCAACAGATAGAGACGGTCCCTACCCAACAGCGGGCTCACGGTCTAGAAGATCAGGGCTTGGAACGGTGCTTGGCACATCAGCGCTTAGAACAGTGCTTTGCACATAGTAAGCGCTTAACAAATGCCAACATTATCATAGTAGGCACTTAACAAATACCATCATCGTTATTATTATTAATATCGTTAAGGGAGTGGGGCGACAGTGCTGTTTCGTCCGCCTGTAATTCCTGTTTGTGGGATTTCTTATCGCTGGGTGCTGGGCGATTTGGGGCAAATGATCTCACTTTTTCCCCTCAGTTAAGTTCATCAATCAGTGGTATTTGTTGAGCGCTTACTGTGTGCAGAGCACTGTACTAAGCGCTTAAAAGAGTCCAGTAGGGCAGAGTTGGTAGACACATTCCCTGCCCACAAATAGCATACAGTCTAGCGGGAGAGAGGGGCGGTAAGACTTTCTCCTCTGTACCTCCCAGAGACGGGACAGTGAGTAAGAGCATTCATTCATTCAGTGGTATTTATTGAGCGCCTCCTGTGTGCAAATCCCGGCTCCGCCAATTGTCAGCTGCGTGACTTTGGGCAAGTCACTTCACTTCTCTGTGCCTCCGTTACCTCATCTGTAAAATGGGGATTAAGACTGTGAGCTCCCTGTGGGACAACCTGGTCACCTTGTAACCTCCCCAGCGCTTAGAACAGTGCTTTGCACATAGTAAGCGCTTAACAAATGCCATTATTATTATTATTTTTTATGGCATTTATTAAGCGCTTAGTATGTGCAAAGCACTGTTCTAAGCGCTGGGGAGGTTACAAGGTGAACAGATTGTCCCACGGGGGGCTCACAGTCTTCATCCCCGTTTTGCAGATGAGGTAACTGAGGCCCAGAGAAGTGAAGTGACTTGCCCAAAGTCACCCAGCTGACAATCGGCAGAGCCGGGATTTGAACCCATGACCTCGGACTCCAAAGCCCGGGCTTTTCCCACTGAGCCACGCTGCTTCACTACCCGACTGACGGTGAAGTTCACCTGTGAGCATAGGGCTATCTGGGAGTGATTACGGGCCTCGGACATAGCCGATTTGTACTTCCCAAACGCTCAGCACAGCGCTCTGCACACGGTATTATTATTATTATTAAGGCACTTGGGAGAGTACAGTATAACAATCAACAGACACATTCCCAATGGTCACCTCTAGGCCATAAAGTTATTCTTGAAGTTTACTGTCTCGTTACTTCGGGCCATCAAATCTCTAATCTCTAAATCTCTGTCTCCCCCTTTTAGACTGCGAGCCCACTGTTGGGTAGGGACCGTCTCTATATGTTGCCAACTTGTTCTTCCCAAGCGCTTAGTACAGTGCTCTGCACACAGTAAGCGCTCAATAAATACGATTGATGATGATGATAATTGGTCTACCCCAAAGGTGTGTAATCCTTCTTCCACAAAACACCATAAACACATTTTCCCATACGTCAAACTGTGGGACCCGGGGAATGTGGAAGAGTTTGTGCTCACGCCCCCGACACGCTGAGAAAGAGTCTGACCTTGGAATAATAATAGCATTTATAATAATAATAATAATAATAATGACATTTGTTAAGCGCTTACTATGTGCAAAGCACTGTTCTAAGTGCTGGGGAGGTTACAAGATGATCAGGTTATCCCACAGGGGGCTCATGGGCTTCATCCCCATTTTACAGATGAGGTCACGGAGGCCCAGAGAAGTGAAGTGGCTTGCCCAAGGTCACACAGCAGACATGTGGCGGAGTCTGGATTCGAACCCATGACCTCTGACTCCAAAGCCCGTGCTCTTTCCACTGAGCCACGCTGCTTCTCTTTATTCTATTTTGTTAATATGTTTTGTTTTGTTGTCTGTCTTCCCCTTCTAGACTGTGAGCCCGCTGTTGGGTAGGGACCGTCTCTATAAGTTGCCAACTTGGACTTTCCAAGCGCTTAGTCCAGTGCTCTGCACACAGTAAGCGCTCAATAAATACTATTGAATGAATGAATGAAAAGTCAACTTCTCTGGGCCTCAGTTCCCTCATCTGTAAAATGGGGATTAAGACTATGAGCACCCCCGTAGGACAACCTGATCACCTTGTAACTTTCCCAGCACTTAGAACAGTGCTTTGCACATAGTAAGCACTTAATAAATGCCATCATTGTTGTTATTATTAATTGTTATTATTAATAATAATAATAATTGTGGAATTTTCTTAGCACTTACTGTGTGTCAGGCACTGTTTTAAGCGCTGGAGTGAATACAAGCGTAATCCCTATCCCACATGGGGCTCACAGTCTTGATCCCCATCTGATAGATGAGGTAACTGAGGTAAAGGGAAAGTGAAGTGACTTGTCCAAGGTCACACAGCAGACACGTGGCGAAGAGAGGATTAGAACCCAGGTCCTTCGGACTCCCAGGAGCATGATGGCAACAGTGGAAATCACCATCAGTCCAGAACCAGGAACGTTGGGTGTGTCTCTCGGTTGGTTTTCACATCCGTTCATTGGATTGGGATTTGATTGGTTCAAATCCCGGCTCCGCCACTTATCAGCTGTGTGACTGTGGGCAAATCACTTCACTTCTCTGGGCCTCAGTTCCCTCATCTGTAAAATGGGGTTGAAGACTGTGAGCCCCCCGTGGGACAACCTGATCACCTTGTAACCTCCCCAGCGCTTAGAACAGTGCTTTGCACATAGTAAGCGCTTAATAAATGCCATTATTATTATTATTATTATTATCCGTTTGTGCCGGCCACGTGACTTCCATCCGCTCAGCTTAATTTCTGGCACGGCGTGGGCAAGGACTACCTGGCGTAGCTGGTACCCTCCCGTAATCCTTCAGGATCTGGTTCTAATTTTGTTTATCGGAGAAGGTCCCTTTGGCAAATGGTGCTAATTACGTGCCTTTTGACAAGTTTCTTTTAAAAAACGCTTTTGGCTGAAATTCCTTTGAGACAGTCCGGATGACTAGCACAGTGTGGGCACTGAATGAGGGAATGAATGAATGAATATCATCAATTCCATATATTTTGTCGGTTCAAATAAGCTGGCTTATTTGGGGCCTACCTATCACACTTGGACTATGTGCAGAGTACAGTGCTCTGCACACAGTAAGTGCTCAATAAATACGATTGATTGATTGATTGACCTTGTTCTCTTGGGGTATCTATCAAAGCTACTCGCTACCGCAGTTTCACATTTCTTAAAATGTCTGTCTCTCGTTCTTATTTGGGAAGCAGGAAAAATCTGAATTCTCTTTGGAAACGGGCTCTCCAAAGATGAATTCTGGGGAACTGTCCATTTTTTTTTTTTAAATTTTTTGAGCCTGGACCTAATTTACATTGCACCCGTCGATTCATTTCATTAGGCAAATAAAGTAGGTCTGGGTTTTTATGGGTTATACAATCAGTGCAATTCCCCTTTAGCTATGTAAACGCAGTAATGTAATTGCTCGCCTTCCTCCTCTGAGCCTGTTAAAATTATTCACCCATGATGAATTCTGGACTACTCTATTTATTTATTTATTTTACTTGTACATGTCTATTCTATTTATTTTATTTTGTTAATATGTTTTGTTTTGTTCTCTGTCTCCCCCTTCTAGACTGTGAGCCCACTGTTGGGCTTTATATATACTTTATATACTATATATATATATATATGTACTATACTATATATATACTATATATATATACTTTATATATGTATATATGTTTATATCATCATCAATTGTATTTATTGAGCGCTTACTGTGTGCAGAGCACTGTACTAAGCGCTTGGGAAGTACAAGTTGGCAACATATAGAGAAAGTTCCTCCCCAATAGTGGGCTCACAGTCTAAATATAGTTTATATATGTATATATGTTTGTACATATTTATTACTCTATTTATTTTACTTGTACATATCTATTCTATTTATTTTATTTTGTTAGTATGTTTGGTTTTGTTCTCTGTCTCCCCCTTTTAGACTGAGAGCCCACTGTTGGGTAGGGACTGTCTCTATATGTTGCCAACTTTGACTTCCCAAGCGCTTAGTACAGTGCTGTGCACACAGTAAGCGCTCAATAAATACGATTGATTGATTGATTGATTGATTGATTGATTGTTGGGTAGGAACCGTCTCTATATGTTGCCAACTTGTACTTCCCAAGCGCTTAGTCCAGTGCTCTGCACACAGTAAAGCGCTCAATAAATACGATTGATTGATTGATTGATTGACTTTGGGAGTTGGCTGTTTTCAGCTCCCACGGCTGTCTGCAGACCTAGCAAAAATCAGAAAAATCCGGTCGAGTTGTTCTTGAATAGACCACTGGCCGAATGCAGCATGTGCTGTGTACAGTCGTGGATGAGAGAGTCCCTCTTGGAATGAAATGCGGAGATCCAGAGAGAGGATTTGGGAAGGATTGGATTGGATTGGATTGGAGTCGGTGCAGTCAGCATTAGGAAAATAGGCAGTTTCCCAATGTGCTGGCCAGTGGCGTTGAGGAGAGGGAGAGAGAGAGGAGGAAAAACCTGTCTGGCCCTGCCTGTTCTTTACTTTTCAGGTGCTTACGAATGTTACACCCTCAGGAATTATTCATTCATTCATTCAGTCGTATTTATTGAGCGCTTACTGTGTGCGGAGCACTGAGTAGGAAGTAGCTTCTTGTAACTCCAGTCTGTGCTATTTGCCTAAATGATTTCCTTTTCTCTGTAGTTATGTTCATATCAGATAATGAAAGCTTTAACCCTTCCCTGTGGGAGGAACAAAGGAAGCAGCGGGCTCAAGTGGCGTTTGAGTGTGACGAGGACAAAGACGAAAGAGAGGCGCCTCCCAGGGTCAGTATTCCCTCCTCGCCAGTGAAGCCTCGGTCTCTCGCGGGGGACCAAATTCCCTGAGCGGCCCACGCAGGCGGCGGCCGAAAACCACTCCCCCAATTCCACCATCGTCCCCCCGCCTCCGTCTTTTAAAAAAGGTTCCCAAAGGGCACGGAGACCTTTCAAGTAGCGGAGCGTTCCCCCGCCACATAATAACATCGGCCCACTGCCGAGACCGAACATCCGGCACCGTGTGGCTAGCGGTGACGCGCGAGTGAATTAACCAGCGACTGCTGAAATGTTTAAAAAAACAAAACAAAACCCAGAACTGGTTTAGGGGTCACTGAGCCCGTCTCCCCCCAACCCCCTTATACCATTATTGTATTCTTTTAGGCGCTCACAAGGCTCCCCTGCTTTTTCCCATGATCTCAAACTCAGAGATCCGAGATGAATCGAGCTGATTCCGTCCCACCAACGGCTGACTTTTCATCACTTTTCCACCATCTCCCCTGTACAACTTTGATCTTTTTTCTCTTCTTTTCTTTTCCTTTCTTTTCTTTTCCTTTCTTTTCTTTTCTTTTCTTTTCTTTTTTTTTTTTTTTACAGGAGGGAAACTTAAAGAGATATCCAACCCCCTACCCGGACGAACTGAAGAACATGGTGAAAACAGTTCAGACGATCGTCCACAGATTAAAAGAAGAAACAGCGGAAGACTCCGGGAAAGAGTCAAAAGCACCAGAGGACCAGCAAGTCGTAGTAAAAGAGGCGGGTGTAAAGGTTAGAAAGTCATGTCAATATTATTATTATTCTCTGCGCCTCAGTTACCTCATCTGTAAAATGGGGATTAAGACTGTAAGCCGCCCATGGGACAACCTGATTACCTTGTATCCTCCCCAGCGCTTTGAACAGTGCTCTGCACATAGTAAGCGCTTAATAAATGCCATCATCATTATTATTATTATTATTCTCTGCGCCTCAGTTACCTCATCTGTAAAATGGGGATTAAGACTGTAAGCCGCCCGTGGGACAACCTGATTACCTTGTATCGTCCCCAGCGCTTAGAACAGTGCTTTGCACATAGTAAGCGCTTAATAAATGCCATCATTATTAAATCGCAGCCGAGACAGAGGACAGACAAAAGCCTACTCCAGATCTTCAAACGACTGCCTCATTTCCTCCTTTGCCTGCAGATTCAAAACTTTGTAAACCTTTCATTCATTCATCCATTCATTCAATCGTATTTACTGAGCGCTTACTGTGTGCAGAGCACTGTACTAAGCGCTTGGGAAGTACAAATTGGCAACATATCCTCTCTTCCTCCTGTACACGCAGCACCTCTTTCCTCTCCGCCCCTGCCCCCAGCTGACCAGGGCTTCGTTTTCCCCTGGAGATCTGCCCACATAATAGGATAAACCTGGGGTAAAACTTCTTCGAAAAGGATTTTTTATTTTCGTCCAAGTGTAGTAAGCCTAATAATAATAATTTTGGTATTTGTTAAGCATTTATTAGGTGCCAAGTACCGTCCTAAGCCCTGGGATGGATACAGATAGATCGAGTTGGACACAGCCCCTGTCCCTCATGGGGCTCACACTCTTAATTCCCGTTTTATAGATGAGGTAACTGAGGGACAGAGAAGTTAAGTGGCTTGCCCAAGGCCACACAACAGACAAGTGGCGGTGCCGGGATTAGAATCCATGACCTTCTGACTCTCAGGAGCAGCCTGGCCTGGTGGGAAGAGCCCGCTTCTGGGAGTCAGGGGACCAGGCCTGGTTCCGTCATTTGGTCTTCTGGGCGACCTTGGACAAGTCACTTGACTTTTCTGGGCCTCATTTTCCTCAGCTGTAAAATGGGGAGTCAATACCGTTTCTCCGTCCTCCTTAGACCACGAGCCCCGTGTGGGCTAGGGACTACTGTGTCCGACCCGATCAACTTGGACCTACCCCAGTGCGTAGAACAGTGCTTGGCGCATAAGCACTTACCAAATATCGTCGTCGTCGTCGTTATCGTAAGCATTTCTCCATCGGCTTTTTTCTCTTATTAGACTTCAGAGGGGATTCCAGTCAAAGGACAAGCGGAAGACAGGGAACAGTACTCGATGGGAAACTGTGTGCAGAAGGCCAGTGAAGCAGAAGCCGAAATGAGCCCGGAAAACTCGGAGACCGACGCCAACGCCGTAGCCCCCGGAAGCCCCAAGACGAGCACCAGTCAAGAAGGCACGATGGAGGTATGGCACGGTTTCTCTGGTGTTATGTCACTTTTGCCCTGAGAGATAGCAAAGCGGCTCATTTGGCAGAGTTATGAATAAACAGAGTTAATGAATAAACATATCGCCGAGAGGCTCCCGGCGCCTCTCTGGCGTGGCAGCGGGACATAGGGGTGAGCGCTCCGACTTTCAACACAGAGGACCTGTTTTTCCAGGTTGGGCTGGAAATGCGTGGCTGCTGGGAGAATTGAGAGGAAGGGAGAACTGAAAAATGCTTGAAAACTTGCTTCATGGTTCATTTCTCATGCCTTTCATTCATTCATTCATCTTTATTTATTTATTCATTGTATTTGTACATATCTATTCTATTTATTTTATTTTGTTAGTATGTTTGGTTTTGTTCTCTGTCTCCCCCTTTTGTGTGGCTGCTGGGAGAATTGAGAGGAAGGGAGAACTGAAAAATGCTTGAAAACTTGCTTCATGGTTCATTTCTCATGCCTTTCATTCATTCATTCATATTTATTTATTTATTTATTTCATTTGTACATATCTATTCTATTTATTTTATTTTGTTAGTATGTTTGGTTTTGTTCTCTGTCTCCCCCTTTTGTGTGGCTGCTGGGAGAATTGAGAGGAAGGGAGAACTGAAAAATGCTTGAAAACTTGCTTCATGGTTCATTTCTCATGCCTTTCATTCATTCATTCATCTTTATTTATTTATTCATTGTATTTGTACATATCTATTCTATTTATTTTATTTTGTTAGTATGTTTGGTTTTGTTCTCTGTCTCCCCCTTTTGTGTGGCTGCTGGGAGAATTGAGAGGAAGGGAGAACTGAAAAATGCTTGAAAACTTGCTTCATGGTTCGTTTCTCATGCCTTTCATTCATTCATTCATATTTATTTATTTATTTATTTCATTTGTACATATCTATTCTATTTATTTGATTTTGTTAGTATGTTTGGTTTTGTTCTCTGTCTCCCCCTTTTAGACTGTGAGCCCACTGTTGGGTAGGGACTGTCTCTATATGTCACCAATTTGTACTTCCCAAGCGCTTAGTACAGTGCTCTGCACATAGTAAGCGCTCAATAAATACGATTGATGATGATGATGATTCCTTCAATCGTATTTATTGAGCGCTTGCTGTGTGCAGAGCACCGTACCTCACCACACACGAACCGGGTGGGGAAGGGAAAGGACTCTTGACGAGTGATTCGATTTTGGTTCTTCTTTGCCAACCCATGGTGTTCCTTTCTTTTGACTCTCCAACCCACTCTTTCCTGAACTTTTGGCCAAAGCTACAGGTTTCAGAAACCGGAGGCCCCTTTAATGATGTTTTTCTAAGGGAAATAACGCTACCCCTTTCTTTTGAAAAGGGCGGAGGTGTTTTTTTTGTCTCAAAATAACATCCGCCACCTCCTGCGTTTTACAGACGAAGAAACTGAGCTTCAGAAAGCTGAAGTGATGTAGCCAAGGACAGCGTCCACAGCCGGAATTGGAGCAAGGTTTCCTGACACCCATTTTCTAGCTAAGCACCTGAGCACCATGGAGAATGGCATTGCCTTAAAACCCCGCCAAGCTGATCTCTGTCGAGAAATAGGTTAAAGGACGGAAAGGGTCAGTAAATTAGGTACAGAGTCTGGATTTGTGCTTTGGAGGTATTAACCCGGGGGTCCATCCTTCTCGTCCGGCTCACTGTGGGCGCCGGAGCCTAGAATCGATAGAGCCCGGATCTATCTATTGGAACGATCGGATGCTTAAGGTGGAGGGCACGTGGCCGTGAAATAGAGGGAGGCCGAAATGCGCACACGGCCTCCCGTCTCCATTCTCCGGCCGAGGGGAAGGGGAGATTTTTACAGTAGAGAAGCGGGCTCGGATGACTCGACTAGCTTCCTGCTAAGGGTCGTGATCAAATTGATCGTATTTATTGAGCGCTTACTGTGTGCAGAGCGCTGTACTAAGCGCTGTACTAAGGTGAACCCAGCCAGCAACTAGACGTTGTCCAGAGGCCTGGATCCTGGCCCTTGTTCCCATGGAAGACGTCTGCAAGTCGACGATGAGCTCAGGAAGGCTTGGATGTCTACCCGCCTCTCTCCTCCCCATCCAGCCATCAATCAATCAATCAATCAGTCGTATTTATTGAGCGCTTACTGTGTGCAGAGCACTGTACTAAGCGCTTGGGAAGTCCAAGTTGGCAACATATAAAGACAGGCCCTACCCAACAGTGGGCTCACAGTCTGAAAGGGGGAGACAGAGAACAAAACCAAACATACTAACAAAATAAAATAAATAGATATATACAGGTAAAATAAATAAAAGTAATAAATATGTATTTATATGAAATGAAATTTATATGAAATGAATATGTATATATGAAATGAAGAGGAACCACACGAAAATGGATAAATGCACAGGAAGAAAACGAAAAATTAGAGGAGCAGAAAGAACAGGCCATAACGTACCTACTCACCCGATTCCCAGCAATAAAACAGCATCCTGACCAGACCAGACAGAGAGGTCCAAGAGCCTTGCAGGGGCCCCTGGGGGGTGACAGCATTCACAGGGCTTTTCTCAAAAAACAGCCTTTTGGCGACTTCCCATGGGCAGTTATTTGGTCCCTATCAGGTATTTGACTTTGTTTAGAAGGATCTGCAGCCTACAGTTGTTTTCCCTTTGTCCTGGGGGCTTGAGGAAGAAGCCGTAGAAGGATTGTTTAGAGCGTTTCACCGAGGCAAATGGGTTTCCCCCGGTCTTTTAAAAGCTGGTACGTTTATTCACAATGTCCCGGGTCCTGCCCGCCCGGCGCTCTTTGAGCCCGGGGTTCGATTCCCCCGAGCTCGGATTTGGCGGGCGCTGTCTCCGGGGTTTGGGAAGTGGGGACGGGAAGGCTTCTCCGACAACCGACACCCCTTCCTCCTCTTCTGCCTTCAGGCAGGCAGGCAGAGCCAAACTCCCTGCACCCTCCTACACACCCCATGTGCCCGGGCGGTAGACGCTCCGAACCCAAACCTATCGTGCTCTTATTGCGGGGCCCTGATTACCACCGGGTCAGCCATCCGCAAGACTGTGAGCCCACTGTTGGGTAGGGACCGTCTCTATATGTTGCCAACTTGGACTTCCCAAGCGCTTAGTACAGTGCTTTGTACACAGTAAGCGCTCAATTGATTGATTGATTGATCAATGACCCAAACGTTCCCAAACAGCTTCCTGTTTAAAGATGCCGGGGGGCACTCCTTCATCGAGGCTGACTCTGAGGCTGTTTGAAAATGGCCACGTCAATATCTGGGAAAAGGAGAACGGGTTTTGGAAACAGTTCTTCTCCGCTAGATGATTTTGGTGACGTCCTGTTCGCTCAACCCTAGTGCAATTTAGGTAACGCTCCAGCCTCACATTAAGCCGGCTGCTTTTGACCGCGGCCCATGAAATCAGGTTCGTTTTTGCCTCAGAGTCGAGGGCTTTTGCTGACACATCCCAGTTTTTAACAGTAGCACATGGCTATCTTATAGGTGAAAGGAAAATCAATAAGCCTTAGCTTTGATTCATTCATTCATTCAGTCGTATCTATTGAGCGCTCACTGTGTGCAGAGCACTGGACTAAGTGCTAGGGCTCAGTGGAAAAGAGCCCGGGCTTTGGAATCAGAGTTCCTGGGTTCAAATCCCGGCTCCGCCAATTGTCAGCTGGGTGACTTTGGGCAAGTCACTTCTCTGTGCCTCAGTTCCCTCATCTGTAAAATGGGGGTGAAGACTGTGAGCCCCCGTGGGACAACCTGATCACCTTGTAAACGCCCCACACTTAGAACGGTGCTTTGCACATAGTAAGCACTTAATAAATGCCATCATTATTATCCAGTGCTTAGAACGGTGCTTTGCACATAATAAGCGCTTAATAAACTCCATCATTATTATCCAGTGCTTTGCACATAGTAAGCACTTAATAAATGCCATTATTATTATTATTATTATGTGCACCACATTGTCATGCACGCAGTTGTCGTCACCCGGAGTAATGGTTCCTGTTGGATTCTGCTGCGCACGGAGCAACCCGGCCTCTCCACCCATCTGCGGCGTCTCTCCGAGGTGACCCCCTAAGGGTCAGCCTCTTCCCCAGCTCTTCCTCCCTCTTTCCTTCCCGGACTCCGGGCTGCCTCTTCGGAGCAAACCCCCCCCCACCGACGGTTAACGGGGCTTTTCCAGGTCCTCTGGCTTTGGGATCAGGGGGTCCTTAGTTGGCCAGGGCGAAACTCTCCCAAAGTAAATTTCTTCCATCTCGTTTTTAGCAGAGAGCCATCCAAATGTCCCCCATCTTCCGTCGTGCGGGGGTCGCGTTCCCTCACAGCCCCCTGCGTTCAGGAAAACTCACCCTGTGGAGTGCCGTCGGTGTCCGGCTCAGCCCCGCACCGAATCATCATCATCATCAATCGTATTTGTTGAGCGCTTACTATGTGCAGAGCACTGTACTAAGCGCTTGGGAAGTACAAATTGGCAACATATAGAGACGGTCCCTACCCAACAGTGGGCTCAGAGTCTAAAAGAATCCATACGGGCCCTCGGTGCCAGACAAGGGCTAAGCGCGTCACGACACATGTGCCCTCTGTCAGATCCGGCAAGCAGCGTGGCTCAGTGAAAAGAGCCCGGGCTTTGGAGTCAGAGGTTCAAATTCCCGCTCTGCCAATAATAATAATAATAATAATGGCATTTGTTAAGCGCTTACTATGTGCCAAGCACTGTTCTAAGCACTGGGGAGGTTACAAGGTGATCAGGTTGTCCCATGGGGGGCTCACAGTCTTCATCTCCGTTTTACAGATGAGGGAACTGAGGCCCGGAGAAGTGAAGTGACTTGCCCAGAGTTACACAGCTGACAATTGGCGGAGTCGGGATTTGAACCCACGACCTAGGACTCCAAAGCCTGGGCTCTTAAACGGGTTCACAGTCCTAATTAGGAGGGAGAACAGGTATGAATCCCCATTTTGCAGATGAGGGAACTGAGGTACAGAGAAGTGAGGTGACTTGCCCAGGGTCACAGAGCAGGTGAGTGGCGGAGCTGGGATTAGAACCCAGGGCCTCTGACTGTCAGGCCGCTGGGCCATGCTGCTTTTCTAATAATAATAATAATAATAATAATGATGGCATTTATTAAGTGCTTACTATGTGCGAAGCACTGTTCTAAGCGCTGGGGAGGTTACAGAGTGATCAGGTTGTCCCATGGGGGGCTCACAGTCTTAATCCCCATTTTCCAGATGAGGTAACTGAGGCCCAGAGAAGTGAAGTGACTTGCCCAAAGTCTCACAGCTGACACCTGGTGGAGCCGGGATTTGAACCCATGACCTCTGACTCCAAAGCCTGTGCTCTTTCCACTGAGCCACGCTGCTTCTCTAATAATAATAATACTAGTCATCGGTTCAAATCCCGGCTCTGCCACTTGTCACTGTGAGACTTCGGGCAAGTCACTTAACTTCTCTGGGCCTCAGTTACTTCATCTGTAAATTGAGGATTAAGACTGTGAGCCCCCCGTGGGCCAAACTGATCACCTTGTAACCTCCCCAGCGCTTAGAACAGGGCTCTGCACATAGTAAGCGCTTAATCAATGCTATCATTTTATTATTATTATTATTATTATGTCGGAGTGCCTTCTGGATCTTGGACGCGAAACTCATTAAAGCCCTTCTTACTGGGAGTTATTTCCTTGCACAAAGCGAATCATTTTTCAGTAGAGGAATAATAACGACAGTAATAGTAATAAGCAGCGTGGCCTAGAGGAAATAGCCCGGGCTTGGGAATCCCTGGGTTCGAATCCCGGCTCTGCTCTTTGCTTCCCGAGAGACCTCGGACAAGTCACTTCACTTCTCTGGGCCTTAGGTCCCTCTTCTGTAAAATGGGGATTAAATCCTACCATTTCCCACTTAGACTCTGAGCCCCGTGTGGGACCTGATTTTTCTCGTATCTCCTGCAGCGCTTAGAACAGTGCTTGACACATAGTAAGCGCTTAACAAACACCATTTAAAAAATAATAATGATGAGGATGATAATAGCCGGTCTAAAGGATAGCCAGTACTTCTGTTTTTCCAAAGTGCTTCCCATCAGCTATCTCACTATATTCTCATGCCTCCCTGTTAAGGGGGAGGCAGACAGGTTATTTTGCCAACTTGTACTTCCCAAGCGCTTAGTACAGTGCTCTGCACAGAGTAAGCGCTCAGTAAATACGACTGAATGGCTGAATCTCCATTTTCTATGGAAGACTTAACCAAGATCACAAAGCCAGCCACGGGAGAAGCAGCGTGGCTCAGCGGAAAGAGCCCGGGCTTTGAAGGCAAAGGTCATGGGTTCAAATCCCGGCTCTTCCAGTTCATCATCATCAGTCGTATTTATTGAGCGCTTATTGTGTGCAGACCACTGTACTAAGCACTTGGGAAATACAATTTGGCAACATATAGAGACAGTCCCTACCCAATAGTGGGCTCACAGTCTAAAAGGGGGAGAGAGTTGTCAGCTGTGTGACTTTGGGCAAGTCACTTCACTTCTCTAGGCCTCAGTTCCCTCATCTGGAAAATGGGGATGAAGACTGTGAGCCCACCTTGGGACAAACTGATCACCTTGTGACCTCCCCAGCGCTCAGAACAGGGCTTTGCACATAGTAAGCGCTTAATAAATGCTATCATTATTGTTATTATTCTTATTAGTGAAGTGCTGTGCACACGCTATGTTCTGCAGACAGTAAGCGCGCTGTAAACACCATCAGTTCCCTCATCCGTAAAATGGGGATGAAGACTGTGAGCCCCCCGTGGGACAACCTGATCACCTTGTAACCTCTTCAGCGCTTAGAACAGTGCTTTGCACATAGTAAGCGCTTAATAAATGCCATTATTATTATTATTATTATCATGCTTTGCACCTAGTAAGCGCTTAATAAATGCCATCATTATTATTATCAGTTGATTAACTGCTTGGAAAGCTAGGATTAGAATCCGGGTGTCCCGATCCTGGAGCCCACGCTCCTCTCTTTTCCAGGAGACCACCCTGCCCCGGGACTGCAGCTTTGGAATTTGCTTCGGCGGTTTCCGTAATGCTTCCCAACCGGGCGAAGCCATAGTCTGAGCCAAAAAACCGTCCGTTTCCAAAAGCAGTGAGATCCGTTCGTTGACCGTTCTGTTCAGTTTGAGTAGCTTTGGGTCTGCCGTATGTCACTTCGGGGTGTTTTCAGTCGTTGTTGATGTTTTCACGCCCAACCTTAACGCGGTTTCACTCGAACTTAATTTGGGAATGCCTGCTTCCTCTGGCATCCGTTCCTTTCGAGGTGAGACAGCCCCGTACTTCCTTAATTTGGGGCCGCTGAGCAACGGGGAGGGTTTTACGCCAGGATACGTTTCCCCTCTCCTCACAGGGATCCGAAGAACTTTCTTCTGATGAAGAAATGAAAATGGCCGAGATGCGGCCGCCGCTAATAGAGACCTCCATGAACCAGCCAAAAGTCGTGGCCCTCGGCGGGAATAAGAAAGGTGAGGCGGCGAAGCCGGGGGAGGGAAAATAACAGCGGTGGAAACTGCAATGTTCCACCCAAAGAGCTCTTGTCATCCATCATCATCATCATCAGTCGTATTTCTTGAGCGCTTACTATGTGCAGAGCACTGTCTAAGCGCTTGGGAAGTACAAATTGGCAATATATAGAGACAGTCCCTACCCAGCAGTGGGCTCACAGTCTAAATGCGATTGATCAATCATCAGTCGTATTTATTGAGCGCTTACTGTGTGCAGTAGTGTAGTGAGGGATGTGGGCATTAAAATGATTAACTTACAAACGTCCACTGGTGGTTTCCCAGCTCTGTGGGTCTGCCCAGCCGTTCATCTAGGAAGAGGTCCATTTCCTTTCTCACTTTGGAAAGAAAAAGCCTGATTGCCGGCCCGCCTCGGGCATCTATAACCACATCCAGTAGCCTCCTCCGCTTTCATCCCTCCCCCGTTTGACCGTCAGCAGCAGCAGCAGCAGGAGTGTTTACTGAACGCCTACCGAGGACCGCGTAGCCTACGCGGCAACCAAGTAGACGTGGAAGGCCTCGGTTCCCGCCTTTCTGTGTACCGGTCCAAACCACACATCCCGCCTTGTCTCTGGGTGTCGGATGTGCATTCAGATGAATCAATGTCACATTTGTTGAGCGTTGACAGTGTGCAGAGCACTGGGGAGAGAACGGTATAACAGAGCTGGTAGGGGGAGGATCCCTGCCCACAACGAGCTTTCAGTCTAGAGGGGGAGACAGACATTAATGTAACTAAAAAATGACGGCTCGAGCTTTCAGTCTAGAGGGGGAGGCTAAAAAATGACGGCTCCGTCCCCCCGCCGGGGTCCGAGCGGCGTTAGCCAGCAGCCTGCCCACCAGAAGGCCGTAGCGATCGGACGTCGCCACCGTGGATTCCTCGCGATTCCTCACGTCAACGGCACGGCCCTCTCGACACTGTCTGTAGTCATTCCAATGTCTATGTGGAATACGTCCAAGGAAATTTACCTGAAGGGGTTGCCATGGAAGTAACCAAGGCCAGATTAGGAAAACTACCAGAACATATCAAGACTCCCGTTGGGACACAGAAGAAGAAAAGGCAAAACCTGAAGTTGGAAAACGTTCCCCCAACCGTGTCTGGGTAAGCCTCAAAGATGGGCCCTTGCACCGAGAAGGCAAGACTCCATCGCTGGAAAAAATACACAAGCGGAAAGAAAGAGATCACCTCACTTACACCCTTTACAATCTCATAGCCCACAGTTTTTTTTCAAAAAAAACTTCAGCTGTTGGGAATGAACAGTTGACTTTATACTTTATTTACCTTTGTGTTAAATACATCATTACCGTACAAAGAAAAGGCTCCGTTAAATTTGCTTGCATCAAATAAGATTAACTTATAAAGATAATAGGATCTGTCATCCCCTTGATTTCAATTAATTTATTTTTTCAACATGCTTTGTTGACCGCTCACTCCACGGAGCAGTTGTACAGTGTTTACGGTATTTAGACTGTGAGCCCACTGTTGGGTAGGGACTGTCTCTATATGTTGCTGACTTGTACATCCCAAGCGCTTAGTACAGTGCTCTGCACACAGTAAGCGCTCAATAAATACGATTGATTGATTGACACCTGTCTCCGGAACTAGTTTCTGCAAGCTGATGGGATGTGATTCTGTTCCAGATGAAAGTCCGGACGCGGATTCGTTCTCAGATGAGGCCACCCAGAATAGCAATCAGAACAACAGCAACTGTTCCTCTCCCTCTCGGATGTCGGACTCGGTCTCCCTCAACACCGACAGCAGCCACGACGCTTCGCTGCGCTCTCCGGTGAAGGGGAGAGCTCCCGGCGCTGTCATTTCCCAAATCAGGTGTGCCAGCGGGCGGGCAAAGGGAAGGGAACGATGCCCAGCGGTGGCATCATTGCAGGACCGGTTGCCTCTTTTTACAGAGCAGTTCTGTAATATTTCTTTCATCATCATCATCAGTCGTATTTATTGAGCGCTTACTGTGTGCTGGAGACAGAGGACAAAACAAAACATATTAACAAAATAAAATAAATAGAATAGATATGTACAAGTAGAATAAATAAATAGAGCAATCAATCAATCAATCATATTTATTGAGTGCTCACTGTGTGCAGAGCACTGTACTAAGCGCTTGGGAAGTACAAGTTGGCAACATATAGAGACAGTCCCTACCGAACAGTGGGCTCACAGTCTATACGAACTAACATATATACATATATACAGGTGCTGTATATGACCCGCCGAGAGTTCTTCAACGTGGAGAGACTTGTTCTGGATTCGATTTGGGGAGCAAATGGATTAATAAGCGGGGGATACCGAGGCGATCGTAGACTCGGTGTCGTCCGGTCTCTCCTTCAGCTGTCCCTCGGGGTGTTGGACATCCAAGTTGATGTCTTGTCCTACCACTGACCCATCTGAAAATGGAAGGATAGGTAAAACGTACCTCCCAAAGACGATGTGGATATTCATAAATGAACTGGTTTGTAAATGACTGAATCTATTTTTTTCCCTTGGCATTTCTTACTATGTGCCAGGCGCTGAACTGAGCGCTAGGGTAGATTCATTCATTCATTCCTTCAATCGTAGTTATTGAGCGCTTACCGATACACAAGCTAATCAGGTTGGACACAGTCCCATCTGGGGCTCACAGTCTCATCCCCATTTCACAGATGAGGTAACTGAGGCCCAGAGAAGTGAAGTGACTTGGCTGTAAAGGGGCAGTGACGGGATTAGAACCCAGGTCCTCCGATTCCCAGGCCCGTGCCTAATCCAGTAGGTCGCGTTGGTTCGATCGTGGTTTGGGGGCCGTCTGCAACTTTCCAGTCCATCAGCGAGTGGTATTTATTGAGCACTAACCGCACCGAGTACGGTGTAATAGAGTCGGTTAGTACGTTCCCCATGCCCAAGGAGGTTGGCGTCTAGAGCGGGGGATCTTTCCGTCACCGGAGCTCTGCCCGACTCCCGTAACCACCGACAGTGGAGCGAGCTAGCGTGTGGTTACTCATCAGTCGTATTTACTGAGCGCTTACTATGTGCAGAGCACTGTACTAAGCGCTTGGGTTTACTCTTAGGGGTGCAGGGAATGGGTTTGGGCTTCGAATCGTAGCGCTTGCTCAGGAGCTGGGCCTTTTTCCCGTCCGATGGTCTCTGCGTTAATTGGAGCGCTTTGTTTGCAGGCAAGAAGATGAAAATTTCAATAGCCTCTTCCAGAACGGAAGTGACGTCGATAGCTCGACCGAAGAGAGGTTCCACACGCGAGAGAGAAAACCGATCGACCTGACGGAATTGGACTTGAACATCGAGGAGAGACGGGCTCTCGCCGAGGAAGGGGTCGATCCGAAGACCCCCTCGGGGGAATCCCGCCTGTTGGACCAGATCAACATGAACGTGCAGACGTTCGACAACGACCAGGCGGTGGAAAGGGCAAAGGCGGTCCAGGGCGTCGGAGGCGGAAGGGGGTTTTTAAACAGCAACGCTAGAGGGGAGACCGCCCCCGTGGAAAACGGCGATCCGTACCCCGACCCGCCTTCCGGGAGCGAGGCGAACGGGCTTCCCGAGGAGCCGGCCCGCCCGGCGAGGAGGGCCGACCCCCGGCGGGGCCCGGCCCTCGCCCCCGAGCCCTCCGCGGACCCGGCCGTTTCCAAGAGCAGCGAGGACCTGTCCCCGCCGCGCCGCGGGCCCGCCGGCCCGGTCGTCAAGTCGCACAGCGTGACCGACATGGAGACGGGAGCCCTGAGGATCTACGACATCCTCGGGGACCCCGGCGGGCCCCAGCAGCCCGGCTCGGCCCCCAGGGCGGCGGCGGCGGCGGCGGCCAGCGGGACCGAGGGCAAGAACATCGTGCGGAGCAAATCGGCCACGCTTCTGTACGACCGGCCCCTGCAGGTGTTTCCGGGCTCCTCCTCCTCCTCCTCCTCCGACCTGGCGTCCTGCGCCAAAGCGGTGTTCAGGTTCGATTCGAATCACAACCCCGAAGAGGCCGCCGGGGCGAGGGTCTACGGCCCCCCCCCAGTACAACGTCCAGTACAGCAGCAGCCACGCCCCGGGCAAGGACGCCCTGTGGCCCCCCAAGCCGAATCCCCAGACGGAGCCGGCCGGCCTGCCGCCTCCGCGCCTCCCGCGGCCCGACGGCCCCGACGGCCCCGGCTACGCCAAGCTCGTCGCCCACCTGAACTTCTCCAACCACAACAACGTGCGGGCTGGCGCCGGCTACGGGGTGCACCAGCGGTCGGGGCCGCCCCGGCACGGGGAGCCGTGGGCGGTGCCCGCGGGCGACAGGCTGGTGCCCAGGGCCCCCCGGGGCGCCCTGCAGAGGCAGGGCAGCGTGTCCTCCACCGCGTCCGGGAACCCGGGGGAGCCGGACCCCGCCCGGCGGGCCCCCATTCCCGAAGGGGAGTACCTGACCTACCGGGAGGCGCACCCCGTGGGGCGGGCCCCGCCGCCCGTCATGCCGGCCGGCCCGCGACCCCTCTCGGCCCGGACCTACAGCGTGGACGGGCCTGGCGCGCCCAGGCCGCAGAGCGCCCGGCCCTCCGTCGGCGAGATCCCGGAGAGAACTATGTCGGTCAGCGACTTCGGCTACTCGCGGAGTAGCCCCTCCAAGAGGCCTAACGCCCGGGTGGGCTCGGAGCATTCTCTCCTAGACCCTCCAGGGAAGAGCAGAGTCCCCCACGACTGGCGGGAGCAGGTGCTGCGCCACATCGAGGCCAAGAAATTAGAGAAGGTAACGGCGGCGGTTCGCCTCGGCCTCTCCCGCCTTGCCTCTTTTGAGTCCGACGGTCCGGAGGTCCGCGCGGGGAGGGCCGGGCCACCGGGGGGGTCCGGGAGCGGCGGCGGGGGACACCCTGACTTCTCAGGACCGGCCGAGGGAGGGGAGGGGAAGGAAAAGGAAAGACCAACACGAGGGCCGCGAGTGAGCGCATAGAGAATGCCGCCGATCCCGCTGTCCTTGGGATTCCCCCCGACCTCCGTCCCCGTCCCCCGAGCACGGGCTCCTCCCAATTTGGGGAAACCGGGGCTCCCACCTGGGCCAAACGGGTGGCAGCTGATCCCTGGGCCCCGCCGTCTCCCCGCCCAGTTGAGAGTGCCCGTCGACCCAACTTGGACTTCCCAAGCGCTTAGTACAGTGCTCTGCACACAGTAAGCGCTCAATAAATACGATTGATGATGATGATGACCTCCTCGCACGTACACCGGGGGCCGGGGCCTGACCCCCAGGCCCTCTGCTTGGGGTTTGTCTAGGCAGCCCGGACTGCTGGCTGAGCAGAAGCAGGCCCTCCAAAATGGTCCTGATGGCTGATTTCCTGCATTTCCCTAAGCGTTTTGGGGTCGCTCAACTCTGTAAAAGTTGTTATCTCTTCGAATTTCATCTCTCCACAAACTTCGATCTCACATCCTTAGAACTGGAGCGGGAGCTGTAATGAATGGATGATGATGACGGTGGTGGTGGTATTTATCAAGCGCTTACTATGTGCAAAGCACTGTTCTAAGCGCTGGGGTAGATACAAGGTAATCAAGTTGTCTGACGTGGGGCTTAAACACACTTAAAGCCCATTTGTCAGTCTCTTCGAATTTCATCTCCCCGCAAACTTCGATCTCACATCCTTAGAACTGGAGAGGGAGCTGTAATGAATGGATGATGATGACGATGATGGTGGTGTTTATCAAGCGCTTACTATGTGCAGAGCACTGTTCTAAGCGCTGGGGTAATCAAATTGTCCCACGCGGGGCTTAAAACACACTTAAACCCCATCTGTCAGTTGTATCTCTTCGAATTTCATCTCTCCACAAACTTCGATCTCACATCCTTAGAACTGGAGAGGGAGCTGTAATGAATGGATGATGATGACGTTGATGATGGTATTTATTAAGCGCTTACTATGTGCAAAGCACTGTTCTAAGCACTGGGGTGATGAAATTGTCCCACGTGGGGCTTAAACACACTTAAACCCCATTTGTCCGTTCTATCTCTTCGAATTTCATCTCTCCATAAACTTCGATCTCACATCCTTAGAACTGGAGATGGAGCTGTAATGAATGGATGATGATGACGATGATGGTGGTATTTATCAAGCACTTACTATGTGCAAAGCACTGTTCTAAGCGCTGGGGTAGATAAAGGGTAATCAAGTTGTCTGACGCGGGGCTTAAACACACTTAAACCCCATTTGTCAGTTGTATCTTCGAATTTCATCTCTCCACAAACTTCGATCTCACATCCTTAGAACTGGAGCGGGAGCTGTAATGAATGGATGATGATGACGATGATGGTGGGATTTATTAAGCGCCTACTATATGCAAACCACTGTTCTAAGCGCTGGGGTAATCAAGTTGTCCCATATGGGGCTTAAACACACTTAAACCCCATTTGTCAGTTGTATCTCTTCGAATTTCATCTCTCCACAAACTTGATCTCACCTCCTTAGAACTGGAGAAGGAGCTGTAATGAATGCATGATGATGACGATGATGGTGGTATTTATTAAGCGCTTACTATGTACAAAGCACTGTTCTAAGCGCTGGGATAGATACAAGGTAATCAAGCTGTCCCATGTGGGGCTTAAACACACTTAAGCCCCATTTGTCAGTTGTATCTCTTCGAATTTCATCTCTCCACAAACTTCGATCTCACATCCTTAGAACTGGAGAAGGAGCTGTAATGAATGGATGATGATGACGATGATGGTGGGATTTATTAAGCGCTTACTATATGCAAAGCACTGTTCTAAGCGCTGGGGTAATCAAATTGTCCCACACACGGCTTAAACACACTTAAACCCCATCGGTCAGTTGTATCTCTTCTAATTTCATCTCTCCACAAACTTCGATCTCACATCCTTAGAACTGGAGAAGGAGCTGTAATGAATGGATGATGATGACGATGGTGGTGGTATTTATTAAGCGCTTACTATGTACAAAGCACTGTTCTAAGCGCTGGGGTAGATGCAAGGTAATCAAGCTGTCCCACGTGGGGCTTAAACACACTTAAACCCCATTTTCCACATGAGATAACTGAGGCCCAGAGAAGTGAAGTGACTTGCCCAAAGTCACACCGCTGACAAGTGGTGGAGCCGGGATTTGAACCCATGACCTCGGACTTCCAAACGCGGGCTCTTTCCACTGAGCCACGCTGCTTCTCAGTCCATTCTCAATCCATTCTCAGACCCTCAATGGATTTGGTTTCCAAATGTTTTGGAAATTGTAGCTTCGAATGTTACGTACAAGTACCTACGGTAATTTCAGTAGATACCGATTTTTAGATTATCGGCGCCCCATTTAATCAGTCGGTCGTGTTTATCGAGCACTTACTGGGTGCAGAGCACTGTGCGAAGCACTCGGGCGAGTACAGTATAACAAAATAACAGACACGGTCCCTGCCCGCAACAAGCTTGCAAATCTAGGGGGGGTGACAGGCATTAATATAAATAAATAAATAACATTACAGAAAATACTACGAATAATTATGGTACTTGTTAAGCGCTCGCTCTGCGACTCTGTGTCAAGCACTGTTCCAAGCGCTGGGGTATTTAAAAGTGCTGTAGGGCTGGGCGGGGATAATAATGATAATAACGATGGCATTTATTAAGCGCTTACTACGTGCAAAGCACTGTTCTAAGCGCTGGGGGATACAGGGTGATCAGGTTGTCCCACGGGGGGCTCACAGTCAACCCCCATTTTCCAGATGAGGTCACTGAGGCTCAGAGAAGTGAAGTGACTTGCCCAAGGTCACACAGCAGACACGTGGCGGAGCCGGGATTCGAACCCATGACCTCCGACTCCAAAGCCCGAGCTCTTTCCGCTGAGCCACGCTGCTTCTCACGAATGAAATGAAATGACAAATGAAATGCTAAATGAGACTGATTGAAAGGCAGGTACCAAAAGCCAAGGTAGTGGGTCGAAATGAACCCACTTCTGGACTGTGAGCCCGCTGCTGGGTAGGGACCGTCTCTCTGTGGTGCCAACTTGGACTTCCCAAGCGCTCAGTACAGTGCTCCGCACACAGTAAGCGCTCAATAAATACGATTGAATGAATGAATGAATGAAGGAGAACGGGCATTGACTCCCCCTTGTACAGATGAGGAAACTGAGGCCCGGAGAAGTTGGGACCCGCCCCAAATCAATCAGTCGATCAATCAGTCGTATTTATTGAGCGCTTACAGCGGCAGAGCCAGAATTCCAGAACTCCGGTCCTCCAACTCCCCAGGCCTGTGCTCCTTCCACCAGGGCACACCGCTTCTCTGATTTTAGGGTCACTTCTAGGAGTTATTAGACTGTGAGCCCACTGTTGGGTAGGGACCGTCTCTATATGTTGCCAACTTGGACTTCCCAAGCGCTTAGTACAGTGCTCTGCACACAGTAAGCGCTCAATAAATACGATTGATTGATTGATTGAGTTATCCAAAGCCGGGATTAGGGAGGCCATTGCCATTTCGGTTTCATTCATTCAGCCAGTCATTCAGTCGTATTTATTGAGCGCTTACTGTGTGCAGAGCACTGTACTAAACGTTGGGAAGTACAAATCGGCTATGTCCGAGGCCCGTAATCACCCCAGATAGTGTCCGTTGTAAGCAACTCTAAGAATTGAAGCTAGATTGAAACGTTCCTCATTTCAGCATCATCCAGACTAGTAAATCTTGTCCCCTTCTCCCCACCATCCTATGCCCCCAGCTTCTTCCAGGATTTTGCTAAGCGCTTAGTACAGTGCTCTGCACACAGTAAGCGCTCAATAAATACGATTGATTTATAAAAATAATAATAATAATGATGATGGCATTTATTAAGCGCTTACTATGTGCCAAGCACTGTTCTAAGCACTGCAGAGGTTACAAGGTGATCAGGTTATCCCACGGGGGCCTCACAGTCTTAACCCCCGTTTTACAGGTGAGGTAACTGAGGCCCGGAGAAGTTCATTCATTCATTCATTCATTCGTTCAATCGTATTTATTGAGCACTGACTGTGTGCAGAGCACTGGACTAAGTGCTTGGGAAGTCCAAGTTGGCAACATCTAGAGACGGTCATGTTCATTCATTCATTCAATCGTATTTATTGAGCGCTGACTGTGTGCAGAGCACTGTACTAAGCGCTTGGGAAGTACAAGTTGGCAACATATAGAGACGGTCATTTTCATTCATTCATTCAATCGTATTTGAGTGCTTACTGTTTGCAGAGCACTGTACTAAGCGCTTGGGAACTACAAGTTGGCAACATCTAGAGACGGTCATTTTCATTCATTCATTCAATCGTATTTATTGAGCGCTTACTGTGTGCAGAGCACTGTACTAAGCGCTTGGGGATTCCAAGTTGACAACGTATAGAGACGGTCCCTACCCAACAGCGGGCTCACAGTCTAGAAGGGGGGTTTCCCTTCCCAAAACCTTAGCCAGAACTTCCAGCTTTTCCGTAGACAAATCCCAGGACTTCAAAAATTTCACTTAATAATGATAATAATAATTATTAAGCGCTTACAACGTGCAAAACACTGTTCTAAGCACGGGGGAGGTTACAAGGTGATCAGGTTGTCCCACGGGGGGCTCACAGTCTTCATCCCCATTTTCCAGATGAGGGAACTGAGGCCCAGAGAAGTGAAGTGACTTGCCCAAAGTCACACAGCTGACAAGTGGCGGAGCCGGGATTTGAACCCATGACCTCTGACTCCAAAGCCCGGGCTCTTTCCACCGAGCCACGCTGCTTCGCCTCCGCTTCTCAGATTCAGTTCTCTGCTCAGGGAATCCAACTGTTCACGTGGTGGAAATAGAGAAAAAGAGAGAGAGAGAAAGGGAGATTAAGCTCGTCTGGTGGTCAACACATTTTCCTTTTGCGCGACTAGAACAAAAATGATTAGAGATGATAAAAAAATATCTTGTTATTTTCATAAACAGTAAGGGAATTGGGCGGGGGGGGGAGAATGAATTTCCACGTGCATTGATCAGCGTTGTGTCAATTTTCCGCTTTCGGACAGTATAATGAGAAGCAGTGTGGCTATGAGAAGCAGTGTGGCTCAGTGGAAAAGAGCCCGGGCTTTGGAGTCAGAGGTCATGGGTTCGAATCTCGGCTCGGCCAATTGTCAGCTGTGTGACTTTGGGCAAGTCACTTAGCTTCTCTGTGCCTCAGTTACCTCATCTGGAAAATGGGGGTTAAGACTGTGAGCCCCCCGTGGGACAACCCTATCACCTTGTCACCTCCCCAGCGCTTAGAACAGTGCTTTGCACATAGTAAGCGCTTAATAAATGCCATCATTATTATTATTATAATGTACAAAATATGTTAGGAATGAAGACAGCGACAGTATAAATTAAGCAACAAGCCTGCGTTGTTTTCCTTAGAGTCCCGACGTGTGAATGGACTCATTTCCTGGTACTTCGTACGTCGTCCCCCTCTCCATCCCCCCCACCTTACCTCCTTCCCTTCCCCACAGCACCTGTATATATGGATATATGTCTGTACATATTTATTACTCTATTTATTTTACTTGTACATATCTATTCTATTTATTTTATTTTGTTAGTATGTTTGGTTCTGTTGTCCGTCTCCCCCTTTAAGACTGTGAGCCCGCTCTTGGGTAGGGACCGTCTCTATACGTTGCCAACTTGGACTTCCCGAGCGCTCAGTCCAGTGCTGTGCACACGGTAAGCGCCCAGTAAACACGATCGATCGATTGTACGTGTGACGGCGCGTGTCTGCTCGCAAGAAACGCGGGCCAGAGGGACGGCGCAGCGGGTTGCGTGTGCAAGACGGCACCGCGGCGCGACGCCGAGCAGACCCGCCCGTTTGCGTGTGGCGATAACAGTCGTCCCGTGGATGTTGCATGCGGTACTAACCTCTGTCCACTCTGTCCCTCTCTATTCAGAGCATGCGGTCTCGGTCCTTTAATTGCAATGACGCTGTAGTAAGCGGCAGCGTCCCCTCTTGCAGCGCTAGGCCTCTGCATCGCAGCCAGGGCAGCGTTGCCTTGAGTGGTGCAGACGGAAGAAGCTCTGGTGGGCCCATTTTCCGTGTGAGTACCTGCAGCAGGCCGGCCGGGAACGTCCGGAGGAGGGAGGAAAACGTCCAGCCGGGAACGTCCATCGGAGGGGGGGGAAACCCAGCATCACCATCATCATCAATCGTATTTATTGGGCGCTTACTATGTGCAGAGCACTGTACTAATAAGCGCTTGGGAAGTACAAATTGGCAACCTATAATTGGCAGCCGGAGGAAAATGTCGAGCGGGTTGTCAGGGGACGCTCCTTTTCCTTGCCGCGGACCCCAGCAGAAAATCAATCAATCAATCAATCGTATTTATTGAGAGCTGAGAGCTCACCTCCTCCAGGAGACCTTCCCAGACTGAGCCCTTCCTTCCTCTCCCCCTCGTCCCCCTCTCCATCCCCCCATCTTACCTCCTTCCCTTCCCTACAGCACCTGTATATATGTATATATGCTTGTACATATTTATTACTCTTTATTTTATTTGTACCTATCTATTCTATTTATTTTATTTTGTTAGTATGTTTGGTTTTGTTCTCTGTCTCCCCCTTTTAGACTGTGATCCCACTGTTGGGTAGGGACTGTCTCTACATGTTGCCAATTTGTACTTCCCAAGCGCTTAGTACAGTGCTCTGCACATAGTGAGCGCTCAATGAATACGATTGATGATGATGATGGTGATTTATTGAGCGCTTACTGTGTGCAGAAAACCCAGACGGACCCTGATTTTCCACCCTCCAAGGAATCCTCCGTTCTCTTTTCAGTTCCGAGCCCGGGCCGCTCCGGGATTTGAGGAAATCTGAATTACGTTTTTTTTTTTTTTATAATCAATCGTATTTATTGAGCGCTTACTGTGTGCAGGGTCTGCTGCGTGACCTTGGGCAAGTCACTTAACTTCTCTGAGCCTCAGTGCCCTCATCTGTAAATGGGGATTGACTGTGAGCCCCACGTGGGGCAGCCTGATCATGTTATATCCCCCCAGCGCTTAGAACAGTGCTTTGCGCATAGTAAGTGCTTAACAAATGCCATCATTATTTATTTATTATTACTAAGCGCTTGGGAAGTACAAGTTGGGATAGCGTTTATTAAGCACTTACTATGTGCAAAGCACTGTTCTAAGGCAATCAGGTTGTCCCACGGGGGGCTCACAGTCTTAATCCTCATTTTACAGATGAGATAATAATAATAATAATAATGATAATGGCATTTATTAAGCACTTACTATGTGCAAGGCCCTGTTCTAAGGCGATCAGGTTGTCCCACGGGGGGCTCACAGTCTTAATCCTCATTTTACAGATGAGATAATAATAATAATAATAATAATAATAATAATAATAATAATAATAATAATAATAATAATAATGGCATTAATTAAGCGCTTACTATGTGCAAAGCACTGTTCTGAGGCGATCAGGTTGTCCCACGGGGGGCTCACAGTCTTAATCCTCATTTTACAGATGAGATAATAATAATAATAATAATAATGGCATTTATTAAGCACTTACTATGTGCAAAGCACTGTTCTAAGGCGATCAGGTTGTCCCACGGGGGGCTCACAGTCTTAATCCTCATTTTACAGATGAGATAATAATAATAATAATGGCATTTATTAAGCGCTTACTATGTGCAAAGCCCTGTTCTAAGCGCTGGGAGGATACAAGGTGATCAGGTTGTCCCACGGGGGGGGCTCACAGTCAATCCCCATTTTCCAGATGAGGGAACTGAGGCACAGAGACGTTAAGTGACTTGCCCAAGGTCACACAGCTGACAATTGGCGGAGCCGGGATTTGAACCCATGACCACTGACTCCAAAGCCCGGGCTCTTTCCCCTGAGCCGCGCTGCTTATAACTCCGTAAATACGACTGAATGAACAAATACCATCATTATTATTATTAATAAATGTTGTCTGTCTCCCCCCCTTCTAGGCTGTGAGCCCGGTGTGGGCGGGGATTGTCTCTCTTTGTTGCTGGATTGGACTTCCCAAGGGCTTAGTGCGGTGCTCTGCACGCAGTGGGCGCTCAATAAATACGACTGAATGAACAAATATCATTCATTCATTCAGTCGTAATGAGCGCTTACTGTGTGCGGAGCACTGTGCTAAGCACTTGGGAAGTCCAAGTTGGCAACATATAGAGTCGGTCCCTACCCAGCAGCGGGCTCACAGTCTATCATCATTATTATTATTAATAAATGTTGTCTGTCTCCCCCCCTTCTAGGCTGTGAGCCCGGTGTGGGCGGGGATTGTCTCTCTTTGTTGCTGGATTGGACTTCCCAAGCGCTTAGTACAGTGCTCTGCACGCAGTGGGAGCTCAATAAATACGACTGAATGAACAAATATCATTCATTCAGTCAGTCAAGGCCCTACTGTGAGCCCCTTCCTTCCTCTCCCCCTCATCCCCCTCTCCATCCCCCCCGTCTTGCCTCCTTCCCTTCCCCACAGCACCTGTATATATGGATATATGATTGTACATATTTATTACTCTATTTATTTATTTTACTTGTTCATATCTATTCTATTTATTTTATTTTGTTAATATGTTTGGTTTGGTTCTCTGTCTCCCCCTTCTAGACTGTGAGCCCGCTGTTGGGTAGGGACCGTCTCTCGATGTTGCCAACTTGGACTTCCCAAGCGCTTAGTCCAGTGCCCCGCACACAGTCAGCGCTCAATAAATACGATTGATTGATTGATTGATTGGTTCTCCATGTCCTGACCCCGCGGAGGAGTCGGGTAGGAGGGAGGGAGATGCCAGTGTGTAAAAGGAATTTACGACAGCACTGCGCAAGGGCCAGCGCTGAGCGTTCCCCTGTAAGGCTAAACACGAAACAGGAGGCATATCCAGAATATTAATAATCAATCAATTGTATTTATTGAGCGCTTACTGTGTGCAGAGCACTGGACTAAGCGCTTGGGAAGTCCAAGTTGGCAACCTATAGAGACGGTCCCTACCCAACAGTGGGCTCACAGTCTAAATAATATTAATAATGACGGTCCACGTTCTTCATGTCCGTCTCTGGCCGTGAGGTGAGCCCACTGTTGGGTAGGGACCGTCTCTATATGTTGCCAATTTGTACTTCCCAAGCGCTTAGTACAGTGCTCTGCACATAGTAAGCGCTCAATAGATACGATTGATGATGATGATGATGATGATAATAATGATGGCATTTATTAAGCGCTTACTACGTGCAAAGCACTGTTCTAAGCGCTGGGGAGGATACAAGGTGATTAGGTTGTCCCACGGGGGGCTCACAGACTTAATCCCCATTTTACAGATGAGATAACTGAGGCACAGAGAAGTCAAGTAACTTGCCCGAAGCCACACAGCTGGCAAGTGGTGGAACCGGGATTTGAACCCATGACCTCCGACTCCAAAGCCCGGGCTCTTTCCACTGAGCCACAGCCGCCTTTCTCTCCAGGGGGTTGGGAAGAGTCTTGGGATTCTGCAGAGAAAGTCATCATCATCATCATCAATCGTATTTATTGAGCGCTTACTGTGTGCAGAGCACTGGACTAAGCGCTTGGGAAGTACAAATTGGCAAGTCCTTCTTGCCCTTTTGGCTGGGGGGTTTTCGTAGAAACGGTGTGACCCGATGGAAAGAATTCCTAATCCTGTCTCCACCACTCGTCCACCGTATGACCTTGGGCAAGTCACGTCACTTCTCCGGGCCTCAGTTCCCTCATCTACAAAATGGGGATTACAGCCGTGAGACCCAAGTGGGACAGAAACCGTGTCCAACCCGTTGTCTCCCCTACTTAGACTGTGCGCCCCGTGTGGGGCCTGGTTCGCTTAGTACAGTGCTTGACACCTAGTAAGCGCTTAGGAAATGCCACAGTCATTATTAATATTATTCATTCATTCAATCAATTGTATTTATTGAGCGCTTACTGTGTGCAGAGCACTGTATTAATCTTCTGGATATGCCTCCTGTTTCGTGTTTAGCCTTACAGCTCAGCGGAAAGAGCCCGGGCTTTGGAGTCAGTGGTCGGGGATTCAAATCCCGGCTCCGCCAGTTGTCAGCTTGGGCAAGTCACTTAACTTCTCTGGGCCTCAGTTCCCCCATCTGTAAAATGGGGGTTGACTGTGAGCCCCCCCACCGCGGGACAACCTGATCGCCTTGTATCCTAGGCGATACAAGAGTAAGCACAGAGTAAGCGCTTCATAAATGCCATCATCACTATTATTATTATTCTCTGGGCCTCAGTTCCCTCATCTGTAAAATGGGGGTTAAGACTGTGAGCGCCCCGTGGGACAACCTGATCGCCTTGTAACCTCCCCAGCGCTTAGAACAGTGCTTTGCACATAGTAAGCGCTTCATAAATGCCATCATCGTTATTATTATTATTCTCTGAGCCTCAGTTCCCTCATCTGTAAAATGGGGGTTAAGACTGTGAGCCCCCTGTGGGACAACCTGATCACCTTGTATCCCCCCAGCGCTTAGAACAGTGCTTTGCACATAGTAAGTGCTTAATAAATGCCATCGTCATTATTATTATTCTCTGGGCCTCAGTTCCCTCATCTGTAAAATGAGGATTAAGACTGTGAGTCCCCCATGAGACAACCCGATCACCTTGTATCCCCCCAAGGCTTAGAACAGTGCTTTGCACATAGAGAAGCTCAGTGGAAAGAGCCCGGGCTTTGGAGTCAGAGGTCATGGGTTCGAATCCCGGCTCCACCACAAGTCTGCTGTGTAACCTTGGGCAAGTCACTTCACTTCTCTGAGCCTCAGTTCCCTCATCTGTAAAAATGGGGATGAAGACTGTGAGCCGCACGTGGGACAACTTGATCACACTGTATCCCCCCCCAGCGCTTAGAACAGTGCTTTGCCCATAGTAAGCGCTTAACCAATGCCATCATTATTATTTATTATTATTATTTGCACATAGCAAGCGCTTAATAAATGCCATTATTATTATTATTATTATTATTACTATTATTACAGGAGCATGCTCAGCAGAACCCTGGCCCTTGCACAATGCTGTCGCAAATTCCTTTTCCACACTGGCATCTCCCTCCCTCCAACCCACCTCCTCCGCCGGGTCCGACTGGATGCGTTTCGAAAGGATCCTGGGGAAGGGGGACCAGGGAGGGAAGAGTTGGAGCCTCGGAAGAAAGGAAGCAGGCCTTTTGGGGGGTGGGTTGGCTGTTTTGTGGGTTTTTTTTAAAAAAAGAAAAGAAAAAACCCACTGGGAATCAGCAGCGGGGCAGCCAGAGCCGTCGCTGAACTCGCATTCTCACCTCGCCTCGGCCATCTTACCCAGTTTAGGAAAAACTGGGATCAGAGGGATCTTCGGAAGGGTCTCCTTTTCCTGCGGTGGGGTGTCGTGGGAATGCCCGGGGCGGTAGACGCTCCAATCCCAAACCTATTATTTATTGTGCTTTTTTTGCGGGGCCCGGATTACCACCAGGTCAGCCATCCGCAAGACCGTGAGCCCACTGTTGGGTAGGGACCGTCTCTAGATGTTGCCAACTTGGACTTCCCAAGCGCTTAGTACAGTGCTCTGCCCACAGTAAGCGCTCAATAAATACGATTGATTGATCAATGACCCAAACATTCCCAAACAGCTTCCTGTTTAAAAGATGCCGGGGGGGCACCCCTTCGTCGAGGCTGACGCTGAGGCTGTTTGAAAACGGCCACGTCAATATCTGGGAAAAGGAGAACGGGTTTTGGAAATAGTTCCTCTCCGCTAGACGATTTTGGGGATGTCCTGTTCGCTCAACCCTAGTACAATTTAGGTAACGCTCCATCATCATCATCATCATCAATCGTATTTATTGAGCGCTTACTATGTGCAGAGCACTGGACTAAGCGCTTGGGAAGTACAAATTGGCAACATATAGAGACAGCCCCTACCCAACAGTGGGCTCACAGTCTAAAAGGGGGAGACAGAGACCAAACATACTAACAAAATAAAATAAATAGAATAGATATGTACAAATAAATTAAATAATAAATAAAGGCTCCAGCCTCACGTTAAGCCCGCCGCTTTTGACCGCGGCCCATGAAATCTGGTTCAATCAATCAATCAATCAATCAATCGTATTTATTGAGCGCTTACTATGTGCAGAGCACTGTACTAAGCGCTTGGGAAGTACAAATTGGCAACACATAGAGACAGTCCCCACCCAACAGTGGGCTCACAGTCTAAAAGGGGGAGACAGAGAACAGAACCAAACATACCAACAAAATAAAATAAATAGGATAGAAATGTACAAGTAAAATAAATAAATAAATAGAGTAATAAATATGTACAACCATATATACATATATACAGGTGCTGTGGGGAAGGGAAGGAGGTAAGATGGGGGGATGGAGAGGGGGACGAGGGGGAGAGGAAGGAAGGGGCTCAGTCTGGGAAGGTTCGTTTTTGCCTCAGAGTCTGGGGCTTTTGGTGACACATTCCAGTTTTTAACAGTAGCACTTGGCCATCTTTTAGGTGAAAGGAAAATCAGTAAGACTTAGCTTTGATTCATTCATTCATTCAATCGTATCTATTGAGCGCTCACTGTGTGCAGAGCACTGGACTAAGTGCTTGGGCTCAGTGGAAAAGAGCCCGGGCTTTGGAGTCAGAGTTCATGGGTTCAAATCCCGGCTCCGCCGATTGTCAGCTGGGTGACTTTGGGCAAGTCACTTCTCTGGGCCTCAGTTCCCTCATCTGTAAAATGGGGGTGAAGACCGTGAGCCCCCCGTGGGACAACCTGATCACCTTGTAACCTCCCCAGCGCTTAGAACGGTGCTTTGCACATAGTAAGTGCTTAATAAATGCCGTCATTATTATCCAGCGCTTAGAACGGTACTTTGCACATAGTAAGCGCTTAATAAATGCCGTCATTATTATCCAGCGCTTAGAACGGTGCTTTGCACATAGTAAGCGCTTAATAAATGCCATTATCATCATCATCATCAATCGTATTTATTGAGCGCTTACTGTGTGCAGAGCACTGTACTAAGCGCTTGGGAAGTACAAATCGGCAACATATAGAGACAGTCCCTACCCAACAGTGGGCTCACAGTCTAGAAGGGGGAGACAGAGAACAAAACCAAACATACTAACCAAATAAAATAAATAGAATAGATATGTACAAGTAAAATAAGTAAATAAATAAATAGAGTAATAAATATGTACAAGTCGGTAACATATAGAGACGGTCCCAACAATGGGCTCATAGTCTAGAAGGGGGAGACAGACAACAAAACAGAACATGTAGACAGGTGATGAATAGGATTTACCTTCTCTTTGTAAGCACCAATTTCCAGCTTAACATCGTTACAGTTGGAACTCGTTGAGCCAACGGATAAAACGTTCGAAATAAGCCCGTCCATTTTCGTCGTCGTTAGAAGTGCAGCAAGGTGATCAGATTGTCCCATGGGGGGCTCCCAGTCAATCCCCATTTTCCAGATGAGGGAACTGAGGCCCAGAGAAGCGAAGTGACTTGCCCAAAGTCACCCAGCTGACACGTTCGTCGGCTGAGCGGCGTGCCGGGGGTCCGAGGGTAGGGACGTCCAGCGTGGAGCGCGGGGTTACGTGATGGGCCACCTTCCGACAGTCGAAAATGGGGATGAAGACTGTGAGCCCCCCGTGGGACAACCTGATCACCTTCTATCCCCGCAATCAATCAATCGTATTTATTGAGCGCTTACTGTGTGCGGAGCACTGTACTAAGCGCTTATAATGTCATTTATTAAGCGCTTACTCTGTGCAAAGCACTGTTCTGAGCGCTGGGGGAGGTTACAAGGTGATCAGGCTGTCCCACGGGGGGCTCACAGTCTGCATCCCCCTTTTCCAGATGAGGGAACTGAGGCCGAGAAGTGAAGTGACTGGCCCAAAGTCACACAGCGGACAGGTGGCGGAGCCGGGATTTGAACCCATGACCTCTGACTCCAAAGCCCGGGCTCTTCCCCCTGGGCCACGCTGCTTCTCTCAGCAGCGCTTAGAACGGTGCTTTGCACGTAGTAAGCGCTTAATAAATGCCATCATCATCATTATTATTATATACTAGAGTAGAAGTGTTTCCATCGGTTCTCGCCCACCGTCTCATCAATCAATCAATCAATCAATCGTATTTATTGAGCGCTTACTATGTGCAGAGCACTGTACTAAGCGCTTGGGAAGTACAAATTGGCAACACATAGAGACAGTCCCTACCCAACAGCGGGCTCACAGTCTAAAAGGGGGAGACAGAGAACAGAACCAAACATACCAACGAAATAAAATAAATAGGATAGAAATGTACAAGTAAAATAAATAAATAAATAAATAAGCAAATAAATAGAGTAATAAATATGTCTCATCCGCGTCCTCTTCATTTTCCCCATCGTCCCTGCAGCATCCCCAGGCGCCCGGCCCGGGCGATCCATCGGCCCTGGAAGACGTCTTCATTTCGGGACATCAGAGCTTCTCGTCCGCTGCCCTGAGTCTCAAAGAGATTCCCGCAGACGCCCTGAAGAAAGTAGGTATCAATCAATCAATCAATCAATCAATCGTATTTATTGAGCGCTTACTATGTGCAGAGCACTGTACTAAGCGCTTGGGAAGTACAAATTGGCATCACAATCGAGGAATTCCGCAAGCCCGCCCTCCTTCCCGGGCCCATTCCCTGTCGTCGGAAACACCCAGGGCGCGGTTGGCTCTGAGGACCAGTTTTCCGAGGCCCAGGGTGGCTGCGTGGGAAGGATCTCGTGCTCCCCAGGGACTCAGTGCGGTGGGAGTCATTCATTCATTCATTCGATCGTATTTACTGAGCGCTTACTGTGTGCAGAGCACTGTGCTAAGCGCCTGGGAAGTCCAAGTTGGCAACGTAGAGAGACGGTCCCTACCTGAGAGGTGAGGCGGTGGAAAATATCGGTGAGGGAATGATTATGAAATCAAAGCACCTGCGGCTGCTAGGCCGGAATGCAGCTACTGGCCGTGGATAATACTAATAATAATAACGATGGCATTTATTAAGCGCTTACTGTGTGCAGAGCGCTGTGCTAAGCGCCTGGGAAGTCCAAGTTGGCAATGTAGAGAGACGTTCCCTACCTGAGAGATGAGGCGGTGGAAGATATCGGTGAGGGAATAATTATGAAATCAAAGCACCTGCGGCTGCTAGGCCGGAATGCAGCTACTGGCCGTGGATAATACTACTAATAATAACGATGGCATTTATTAAGCGCTTACTGTGTGCAGAGCACTGTGCTAAGCGCCTGGGAAGTCCAAGTTGGGAACGTAGAGAGACGGTCCCTACCTGAGAGGTGAGGCGGTGGAAAATATCGGTGAGGGAATGATTATGAAGTCAAAGCACCTGCGGCTGCTAGGCCGGAATGCAGCTACTGGCCGTGGATAATACTACTAATAATAACGATGGCATTTATTAAGCGCTTACTGTGTGCAGAGCACTGTGCTAAGCGCCTGGGAAGTCCAAGTTGGGAACGTAGAGAGACGGTCCCTACCTGAGAGGTGAGGCGGTGGAAAATATCGGTGAGGGAATGATTATGAAATCAAAGCACCTGCGGCTGCTAGGCCGGAATGCAGCTACTGGCCGTGGATAATACTAATAATAATAACGATGGCATTTATTAAGCGCTTACTGTGTGCAGAGCGCTGTGCTAAGCGCCTGGGAAGTCCAAGTTGGCAACGTAGAGAGACGGTCCCTACCTGAGAGGTGAGGCGGTGGAAAATCTCGGTGAGGGAATGATTATGAAATCAAAGCACCTGCGGCTGCTAGGCCGGAATGCAGCTACTGGCCGTGGATAATACTACTAATAATAACGATGGCATTTATTAAGCACTTACTGTGTGCAGAGCACTGTGCTAAGCGCCTGGGAAGTCCAAGTTGGCAACGTAGAGAGACGGTCCCTACCTGAGAGGTGAGGCGGTGGAAAATATCGGTGAGGGAATAATTATGAAATCAAAGCACCTGCGGCTGCTAGGCCGGAATGCAGCTACTGGCCGTGGATAATACTAATAATAATAACGATGGCATTTATTAAGCGCTTACTGTGTGCAGAGCACTGTGCTAAGCGCTTGGGAAGTCCAAGTTGGCAACGTAGAGAGACGGTCCCTACCTGAGAGGTGAGGCGGTGGAAAATCTCGGTGAGGGAATGATTATGAAATCAAAGCACCTGCGGCTGCTAGGCCGGAATGCAGCTACTGGCCGTGGATAATACTAACAATAATTACGATGGCATTTATTAAGCGCTTACTGTGTGCAGAGCACTGTACTAAGCGCCTGGGAAGTCCAAGTTGGCAACATAGAGAGACGGTCCCTACCTGAGAGGTGAGGCGGTGGAAAATATCGGTGAGGGAATGATTATGAAATCAAAGCACCTGCGGCTGCTAGGCCGGAATGCAGCTACTGGCCGTGGATAATACTAATAATAATAACGATGGCATTTATTAAGCGCTTACCGTGTGCAGAGCACTGTACTAAGCGCCTGGGAAGTCCAAGTTGGCAACGTAGAGAGACGGTCCCTACCTGAGAGATGAGGTGGTGGAAAATATCGGTGAGGGAATGATTATGAAATCAAAGCACCTGCGGCTGCTAGGCTGGAATGCAGCTACTGGCCGTGGATAATAATAATAATAATAATAATAATAATAATAATAATAATGGCATTTATTAAGCGCTTACCGTGTGCAGAGCACTGTACTAAGCGCCTGGGAAGTCCAAGTTGGCAACGTAGAGAGACGGTCCCTACCTGAGAGATGAGGCGGTGGAAAATATCGGTGAGGGAATGATTATGAAATCAAAGCACCTGCGGCTGCTAGGCTGGAATGCAGCTACTGGCCGTGGATAATAATAATAATAATAATAATAATAATAATAATAATAATGGCATTTATTAAGTGCTTACTATGTGCAAAGCACTGTTCTAAGCACTGGGGAGGTTACAAGGTGATCCGGTTGTCCCACGGGGGGCTCACAGTCTTAATCCCCACTTTACAGATCAGGGAAGTTAAATGACTTGCCCAAAGTCACCCAGCTGACAATTGGTGGAGTCGGGATTTGAACCCACCACCTCCGACTCCCAAGCCCGGGCTCTTTCCACTGAGCCACGCTGCTTCTCATAAGTGGGTCTGAGCCCCGCGCTCTTTTCACCTTACGGGGCCTCGGATTTGATGAATCGATCGATCGGTGGTATTCATTGAGAGCTTCCTGGGTGCAGAGGACTGTACTAAGCGCTTTGGTGGAGGCTGTAAACGGTGGTATTCACGGCACTTAGAAGTTGCCGAGAGCCTCGGCCGGACAGGTGTGCGGTGCCGCACCGGGAGATCTTCCCGCCCACCTGCCCATCCCCATTTCCCTCCCTTTCCTTGAGCTTCCGCTCAATGCCAACCTGTACTTCCCAAGCGCTTAGTACAGTGCTCTGCACACAGTAAGCGCTCAATAAATACGATTGAATGAATGAATGAATGAATGCCCACGATTCCTGCCCGAACAGCCAAACTGGGGTACACCAGTAGCCCACTTCAAGCTTGAATAATAATAATAATAATAATAATAATGGCATTTATTAGGCGCTTACTATGTGCAAAGCACCGTTCCCGGGTGTGTCCCGCTCAGCAGCAGCGTGGCTCAGTGGAAAGAGCCTGGGCTTTGGAGTCAGAGGTCACGGGTGCCTACTAAGCTCACTAAGCGCTGGGGAGGTTACAAGGTGATCAGGTTGTCCCGCGGGGGGCTCAAAGTCTTAATCCCCATTTCCCAGATGAGGTCACTGAGGCCCAGAGAGGTTGAGTGACTGGCCCAAAGTCACACAGCTGACAGTTGGCGGAGTCGGGACTTGAACCCATGACCTCTGGCTCCAAAGCCCGGGCTCTTTCCACCGAGCCACGCTGCTTCTCTAAAAAAAAGGCCGGTTGGTTCCCAGAGTGGTTCGTTCAGCTTTAGCGGAGACCGACACTTAATAATAATAATGGTGGCATTTATTAAGCGCTTACTATGTGCAGAGCACTGTTCTAAGCACTGGGGGGATACAAGGTGATCAGGTTGTCCCACGGGGGGCTCACAGTCTTAGTCCCCATTTTACAGATGAGGGGACTGAGGCCCAGAGGAGCGAAGTGACTTGCCCAAAGTCACACAGCTGACAATTGTAGAAGCGGCATGGCTCAGTGGAAAGAGCGTGGGCTTTGGAGTCAGAGGTCATGGGTTCGAATCCCAGCTCCGCCACGTCTGCTGTGTGACCCTGGGCAAGTCACTTCACGTCTCAGAGCCTCAGTTACCTCATCTGTAAAATGGGGATTAAGACTGTGAGCCCCACGTGGGACAACCTGACCACCTTGTATCCTCCCCAGCGCTTAGAACACTGCTTTGCACGTAGTAAGCGCTTAACAAATGCCATTATTATTATTATCAATTGGCGGAGCCAGGATTTGAACCCATGACCACTGACTCCAAAGCCCGGGCCCTTTCCACTGAGCCACGCTGCTTCTCATGAAATGCTTCACTTGCTTGAAATGATGGGTTCAGTTGTTGCTAACAGACTCCAGAGATTAAAGTTTAAGGACTTCAGAAGTGCAAGTTCACTATATTTAGGGAAATCAATCAATCAATCGTATTTATTGAGCGCTTACTGTGTGCAGAGCACTGTACTAAGCGCTTGGGAAGTCCAAGTTGGCCACATATAGAGACGGTCCCTACCCAACAGTGGGCTCACAGTCTAGAGGGGGGGAGAAATGAAATTGGTTTGGCATCTGACTCTGACTTCATCTGTGACCGTGTTGAAAGTTTTGCCAAATTCTTGTGCCCGTTTGGGGAGAAGTAGCTGGAGAGAGAAAAAGCGAGTCAGTATTTGGAAAATCAAACTATTTTCCAAGCAAACCCGTTTTTAGCCTTGGTTTGGAGGGAGAAACTAATGTCGGGAGACAAAATGTGTGTACTATATACAGATTAGAGAAAACCGCTTTGCCCCGTTCACGCGGTCGAATGAGAAGTAGAAATCCCAGCAGATCGCGGAGTCCTTTTATCGGGATTCGATCCATCAGATTTTCATCTTGTTTAAAAAATATTGGCTGAGATTGAAAACTTTTCAAGTAAAATAAAAAACCACGACGAGCCACAAATGCATTTGCTCACTACCAGATTGGGGAAGCTGCGTGGCCCCGTGGAAAGAGCCCGGGCTTTGGAGTCAGAATTTGTGGGTTCGAATCCCGGCCCTGCCAATTGTCAGCTGGGGGACTTTGGGCAAGTCACTTCACTTCTCCGGGCCTCAGTGACCTCATCTGGAAAATGGGGATTAAGTTTGTGAGCCCCACTTGGGACAACCTGATAAACTTGTATCTCCCCCAGCACTTGGAACAGTGCTTGGCCCATAGTAAGGGCTTAACAAATACTATTATTATTATTATTATTATTATTATTATTATTATTATTGTTATTATTATTCAGCTCTCTGGGGAGCCTGTATCAGATGGAAGCACGGGCTTGAGAGTCTCCCCCTCGTCCCCCTCTCCATCCCCCCATCTTACCTCCTTCCCTTCCCCACAGCACCTGCATATATGTATATATCTTTGTACATATTTATTACTCTATTTATTTTACTTGTACCTATCTATTCTATTTATTTTATTTTGTTAGTATGTTTGGTTTTGTTCTCTGTCTCCCCCTTTTAGACTGTGAGCCCACTGTTGGGTAGGGACTGTCTCTATATGTTGCCAATTTGTACTTCCCAAGCGCTTAGTACAGTGCTCTGCACATAGTAAGCGCTCAATAAATACGATTGATGATGATGATGATGATGATGGGTTCAAATCCTGGCTCTGCCAATTGTCAGCTGGGTGACTTTGGGCAAGTCACTTAACCTCTCTGTGCCTCAGTTACCTTATCTTTTAGACTGTGAGCCCACTGTTGGGTAGGGACTGTCTCTATATGTTGCCACCTTGGACTTCCCAAGCGCTTAGTACAGTGCTGTGCACACAGTAAGCGCTCAATAAATACGATTGATTCTCTGGGCCTCAGTTATCTGGACAATGGGGATGAAGACTGTGAGCCCCATGTGGGACAACCTCCTTAACTTGTATCCCCCTCCAGCGCTGAGAACAGTGCTTGGCACATAGTAAGCGCTTAACAAATGCCATTATTATTATTATTTAATAGCTAAACAGCCCGCGCGTTAGGTTTTTATAACGCTACACCCAGATAGCATCCTAAGGTTCTAGGCGCGGTAACTCAACCACGCAACCCAAGGAATGAATCAAGGACGACCACTGGTCATTTGGGGATCAATCAATCATATTGAGCGCCTACTGTGTGCACAGCACTGTACTAAGCGCTTGGGAAGTACAAGCTGGCAACGTATAGAGACAGTCCCTACCCAACAGTGGGGGCTCACAGTCTAGAAGGGGGAAACAGAGATCAAAAACAAACATACTAACAAAATAAAATAAGTCGAATTAGATAGGTGCAAGTAAACTAAATAAATAAATATAATAATAAATATATAAATATGTACATACATATATACATATATATCCTTCGCGTTTTCTCTAGATGCCTTTATCGAATGGGCAGATGTGCCAGCCCGCGAGGCCTCCGTCAAATTACAGCTTAGCCCATCACCCTGCGCCTCCGGCCCCCGTGGCCAGGCACCCGTCTCGAGAGCAGCTGATCGACTACTTGATGCTGAAAGTGGCCCACCAGCCCCCGTACGCGCAGCCCCCGTGCTCCCCGAGGCCGGGCCACGAAGTGGCAAGGCAAGAGGTAAAAGAATGACTGGAGACGGCCCGAACGGTTCCCTCCAAGCGCTTAGCACAGCGCTCGGCGCACGGTGAGCGCTCGGTAAAACACGACTGAAGCGCCGAGCACAGCGCTCTGCGCACAGTAAGCGCTCCATAAATACGATTGATCACGATGACGAATGGTGAGGCGGTGCCTTTGGAGGGGGGAAATGGATGGCTTTGAGCCGACGGCTCCTGTCTGAGCGCGGGGACGGCGAAGAGCGCGTCTTCACCGCCCCAAAGTGCCACGATTCTGGGGAGGCGTGGACGATTCTGTCGCGGGTTTCCTTAATTTCCGCCCCTCTTCCCGAGCCCCTTGAGAAACCATTGATGCTTCAGTCTGCCTGCACTTTCCTTTTTCATCAATCAATCGATCAATCAATCGTATTTATTGAGCGCTTACTACGTGCAGAGCACTGTACTAAGCGCTTGGGAAGTACAAATTGGCATCACATAGAGACAGTCCCTACCCAGCGGTGGGCTCACAGTCTAAAAGGGGGAGACAGAGAACAGAACCAAACATACCAACAAAATAAAATAAGTAGGAAAGAAATGTACAAGTAAAATAAATAAATAAATAAATAGAGTAATAAATCTGTACAACCATATATACATCTATACAGGTGCTGTGGGGAAGGGAAGGAGGTAAGACGGGGGGGATGGCGAGGGGGACGAGGGGGAGAGGAAAGAAGGGGCTCAGTCATGGCAGTTGTGAAGCATTTACTTTGTTTATTTTATCATCATCATCATTGGTCGTATTTATTGAGCGCTTAATATGTGCAGAGCACTGGACTAAGCGCTTGGGAAGTACAAATTGGCAACATATAGAGACAGTCCCTACCCAACAGTGGGCTCTTGTTAGTATGTTTGGTTTCGTTCTCTGTCTCCCCCTTTTAGACTGGGAGCCCACCGCTGGGTAGGGACCGTCTCTATATGTTACCAACTTGGACTTCCCAAGCGCTCAGTACAGTGCTCTGCACACAGTAAGCGCTCAATAAATACGATTGATGATGATAATGATTTACTATGCGCCAGGCACAGTACTGAGCGCTGGGGTGGAGGCTGAATTTACCCCAGGTTGGATGTAGTCCCTGTCCCACATGGGGCTCACGGGCGTAATCCCCATTTTACAGATGAGGGGACTGAGGCCCAGAGAAGTAACCTGCCCAAGGTCACACGCAGGCAAGTGGCGGAGCTGGAATTAGCACCCAGGTCCTTCGGACTACCCGTGATCTCGAATAATAATAATAATTTTGGTATTTCGGCGCTTGCTACTTGCTAGGCACTGGGGTGGATACAGGCTAATGGGGTTGCACAAAGTCCCTGTCCCGCATGAGAAGCAGCAGGGCTCAGTGGAAAGAGCCCGGGCTTTGGAGCCAGAGGTCATGGGTTCGAATCCCGGCTCTGCCAATTGTCGGCTGTGTGACTGTGGGCAGGTCACTTCAGTTCTCTGGGCTTCGGTGACCTCATCTGGAAAATGGGGATGAAGACTGTGAGCCCCCCCCGTGGGACAACCTGATCACCTTGGAACCTCCCCAGCGCTTAGAACAGTGCTTGGCACATACAGATGAGGTAACTGAGGCCCAGAGATGTGAAGGGACTGGCCCAAGGCCGCACGCAGACAAGTGGCGGAGCTGGAATTAGCAGACTCTACGATCCGCTGGGATTTCTACTTCTCGTCCAACCACGTGAACGGGGCAAAGCTGTTTTCTCCAATCTGTACACGGCACACACATTTTCTCTCCTGATAAATAATTAGCACCCAAATTAGCGTGCCATTATTATTATTATTCTGGGGCTCACCGTCTCAATCCCCACTTTACAGGTGAGACAACTGAGGCACAGAGAATAATAATAATAATGGCATTTATTAAGCGCTTGCTATGTGCAGAGCACTGTTCTAAAGCGCTGGGGAGATGCAAGATGATCAGGTTGTTCATTCATTCATTCAGTTGTATTTATTGAGCGCTTAACTGTGTGCAGAGCACTGTACTAAGCGCTTGGGAAGGCCAAGTTGGCAACATATAGAGATGGTCCCTACCCAACAGTGGGCTCACAGGCTAGAATGGGGAGACAGAGAACAAAACAAAACATATTAACAAAATAAAATAAATAGAATAAATATGTACAAATAAAATAGAGTAATAAATACATACAAACATATATACAGGTGCTGTGATATATATACATATGTATATGTGTGTATATATATACATATATACAGGTTGTCCCATGGGGGGCTCACAGTCAATCCCCATTTTACAGATGAGGGAACTGAGGCACAGAGAAGTGAAGTGACTTACCCAAGCTCACAAAGCAGACAAGTGATGGGGCTGGGATTAGAACCGGTGACTAAAACTTATTTTGTTAATATGTTTTGTTTTGTTCTCTGTCCCCCCCTTCCAGACTGTGCTTGGCACGTTGTAAGCGCTTAACAAATGCCATTAGGATAATTATTATTAATCCCCATTTTACAGATGAGGGAACTGAGGCGCAAAGAAGTGAAGCGACTTGCCTGAGGTCACACAGCAGACTAGTGGAGGAGCAGGGATTAGAACCCATGTTTTGTTTTGTTGTCTGACCTTGGGCAAGTCACTTAACTTCTCTGAGCCTCAGTTCCCTCATCTGTCAAATGGGGATTAAGACTGTGAACCCCACGTGGGACAACCTGATCACTTTGTATCATCATCATCATCGTCATCAATCGTATTTATTGAGCGCTTACTATGTGCAGAGCACTGTACTAAGCGCTTGGGAAGTACAAATTGGCAACATATAGAGACAGTCCCTACCCAACAGTGGGCTCACAGTCTAAAAGGGGGAGACAGAACAAAACCAAACATACTAACAAAATAAAATAAATAGGATAGATATGTACAAGTAAAATAAATAAATAAATAAATAGAGTAATAAATAAGTATCCCCCCAGCGCTTAGAACAGTGCTTTGCACATAGTAAGCGCTTAACAAATGCCAACATTATTATTATTATTATTCTAGACTGTGAGCCCATTGTCAGAGACGGTTTCTATAGGTTGCCGACTTCCCAAGCGCTTCGTACAGTGCACCGCACACAGTAAGCGCTCAATAAATGCGATTGATTGATTGATTGATAAAACCTGTGACCTTTTCGCTCCCAGGCCCAAGCTCTATCCACTGCTCCATGCTGTTCTATCCATTAGGCCATGCTACTTCCCTATGAACCTGTGTTCTTTCCACTATTAGCTTCCAGAGGGAGCAGAGGGCAAATCTTGGGGTCAGGGAAAGGAGAGGGAGGGAGGGCATAGAGGAGGCAATTCCTCTTTAAAATACGAATATCTGGAAATGGCAGCTGGACCCCAACTTCGAAGCCTGTCACTCAGTCAGCGGGACCAACCGTGGATGAGATGCGGCATCGGGAAGATGTGAGGGTGAGGCAGTGTCATCGTCTCGAAAGTGGACTTCTGGCTGGAAGTGCCGTGCCGTCTCAGGCGATCTCCAGATTCAGTTCCTCGCCCGAGCTTTCTAGCTGGGAGGAGACCGCTGGCTTCTGAAGGTCTCCACTCTGGAAAACACGAATTCCCATCCGAGACAGGATCTTCCCTTTCCGGAGCCATCTAGGGACGGAAAGCGGACTTCTGGCTGGAAGTGCCGTGCCGCCTCAGGCGATCTCCAGATTCAGTTCCTCGCCCGAGCTCTCTAGCTGGGAGGAGACCGCTGGCTTCTGAAGGTCTCCACTCTGGAAAACACGAATTCCGATCCGAGACAGGATCTTCCCTTTCAGGAACCATCTAGGGACGGAAAGTGGACTTCTGGCTGGAAGTGCCGTGCAGCCTCAGGCGATCTCCAGATTCAGTTCCTCGCCCGAGCTTTCTAGCTGGGAGGAGACCGCTGGCTTCTGAAGGTCTCCACTCTGGAAAACACGAATTCCAACCCGAGGCAGGATCTTCCCTTTCCGGAACCATCTAGGGACGGAAAGTGGACTTCTGGCTGGAAGTGCCGTGCCGCCTCAGGCGATCTCCAGATTCAGTTCCTCGCCCGAGCTTTCTAGCTGGGAGGAGACCGCTGGCTTCTGAAGGTCTCCACTCTGGAAAACACGAATTCCGATCCGAGACAGGATGTTCCCTTACCGGAACCATCTAGGGACGGCAAGTGGACTTCTGGCTGGAAGTGCTGTGCCGGCGATCTCCAGATTCAGTTCCTCGCCCGAGCTTTCTAGCTGGGAGGAGACCACTGCCTTCTGAAGGTCTCCACTCTGAAAAACACGAATTCCGACCCGAGACAGGATCTTCCCTTTCCGGAACCATCTAGGGACGGAAAGTGGACTTCTGGCTGGAAGTGCCGTGCTGTCTCAGGCGATCTCCAGATTCAGTTAGCTCTCTAGCTGGGAGGAGACCGCTGGCTTCTGAAGGTCTCCACTCTGGAAAACACGAATTCCCATCCGAGACAGGATCTTACCCTTCCGGAACCACCTAGGGCCGGAAAGTGGACTTCTGGCTGGAAGTGCCGTGCCGTCTCAGGCGATCTCCAGATTCAGTTCCTCGCCCGAGCTTTCTAGCTGGGAGGAGACCACTGGCTTCTGAAGGTCTCCACTCTGGAAAACACGAATTCCGACCCGAGACAAGATCTCCCCTTTCCGGAACCATCTAGGGGCGGAAAGTGGACTTCTGGCTGGAAGTGCCGTGCCGTCTCAGGCGATCTCCAGATTCAGTTCCTCGCCCGAGCTCTCTAGCCGGGAGGAGACCGCTGGCTTCTGAAGGTCAACACTCTGGAAAACACGAATTCCAACCCAAGACAGGATCTTCCCTTTCCGGAACCATCTAGGGACGGAAAGTGGACTTCTGGCTGGAATGCCGTGCAACCTCAGGCGATCTCCAGATTCAGTTCCTTGCCCGAGCTTTCAAGCTGGGAGGAGACCGCTGGCTTCTGAAGGTCAACACTCTGGAAAACACGAATTCCGACCCGAGGCAGGATCTTCCCTTTCCGGAACCATCTAGGGACGGAAAGTGGACTTCTGGCTGGAAGTGCCGTGCCGCCTCAGGCGATCTCCAGATTCAGTTCCTCGCCCGAGCTTTCTAGCTGGGAGGAGACCGCTGGCTTCTGAAGGTCTCCACTCTGGAAAACACGAATTCCGACCCGAGACAGGATCTTCCCTTTCTGGAACCATCTAGGGACGGAAAGTGGACTTCTGGCTGAAAGTGCTGTGCCGTCTCAGGCGATCTCCAGATTCAGTTCCTCGCCCGAGCTTTCTAGCTGGGAGGAGACCGCTGGCTTCTGAAGGTCTCCACTCCGGAAAACACGAATTCCAACCCGAGACAGGATCTTCCCTTTCCGGAATCATCTGGGGATGTTGAAGAGGAAGTCACTCACCCTTAAGCCCTGAGTGGAAGGGCGACGCGTGTTTTGGAGTGACTCTGCAGGGAGATTTCTGTGTGCTTGAGCTATCTGTGTCCCTGCTGTGATGGCCTGAAAGTTGGTTTTACACCACTTTGCAAAAAAATCACTCTAAGAAGATTATCGGGGTCGTCGCTGCTTTCTAATGTAAAGGCTGGGAGTTTTAGTCCCCAGCTGTGCCATTAATTCACTGGCATATTAACTAGGCATATCATTACCCTCTTTCTCTTGGCATCAAGAGTGACTTTGGGCAAGTCACTTAACTTCTCTGGGCCTCAGTTCCCTCGTTTGTAAGACTGTGAGCCCTAAGTGGGACAACCTGATCACCTTGTATCCTCCCCAGCACTTAGAACGGTGCTTTGCACATAGTAAGCGCTTAACAAGTGCCGTAATTATTATTATTATTATCACTGGGTCAATAGCAAGATGAGTTTTAGGAAATTGCAGGTTTTGTATTGTTGGGCTAAATAATAACTGTGATTTTTGTTAAGCACTTATTACGAGGCAGGCACTGTCCTAAGAGCTGGAGTAGATGGACGATATTCCGGTTGGACACGGTCCCTGCTCCGCGTGGGGCTCACGGCCTTGAGTAGGAGGGAGTAGGGTTTACCCCGAGTAATTTGCAGTGATAATAATGGTATTCGTTAGGTGTGGGCACTGTGCCACGCGTGGGATGGATTCAAGCCCTGTCCACCACTGGGCTCACCGTTGGCAAGGGAGGGAGGGTGAAGCCTTGGTTCCGAAGACGAGGTGACGGTCAGTAATTGACCCTGGTCGGCCAGAGTCAGGTGTCGCCAAGTGATTTTGCGTCCTGCGTGGTCTGCGTCTCTCTGGAGGGTCACTGTCGATAACGGTCTCTTTCACTGTCACCGTAACTCAGGTTCGAGTGCGAGTCGAGAAGGATCCAGAGCTTGGATTCAGTATATCGGGAGGCGTCGGAGGGAGAGGAAACCCGTTCAGACCCGACGACGACGTGAGTGTGTGTCCCGCTCCCGTGGCTCCGCCACGCCTTTCAAGCGTCCGTAAATGAAACCCGTAGCGCGGTGAGGCGGGGACGCGGGGCCCGAGGCCGGCTCAGGCACCTCAACACGGCGGAGCTCGCCTCCCCGGGTGCGGGTGGAGGGGAGCCCGTCTCATTCAGTTTTCCCAACCGCTTCTCATTCATTCAGTCGTATTTATTGAGCGCTTACTGTGTGCGGAGCACCGTACTAAGCGCTTGGGAAGTCCAAGTTGGTAACGTATAGAGACGGTCCCCACCCAACGACGGGCTCACAGCCTCGAAGGGGGAGACAGACAACAAAACCAAACATGTGGTCAGGTGTCAAGGCATCAGAGTAAATAGAGGTAAAGCTAGAGGCACGTCATTGACAAAATAAATAGAATAGTAAATATGTACAAGTAAAATAGAGTAATAAATCTGTACAAACATATATACAGGTGATGTGGGGAGGGGAAAGCTGCCTCTGTTGGGGAATTGGCTCTCCGGGCCACTTACGAGGTGTCCGATGACCACAAGAATTCCTTTCGGCCGGCAAAGCGGGAAGAAGAGGTGGCCTTTCACTGTGCTCCCAAGGAGCTCGTTCATCCGTTGGTCAATCAGTCGTATTTATTGAGTGTTTACTGTGTGCAAAGCACTGTATTCGTTCATTGTCGTATGTATTGAGCGCTTACTGTGTGCAGAGCACTGGATTAAGCGCTTGGGAAGTCCAAGTTGGCAACACGTAGAGACGGTCCCGACCCTACGGTGGGCTCACGGTCTAGAAGGGGGAGACAGAGAACAAAACATATTAACAAAATAAAATAAATAGAATAAATATGTACAAATAAAATAAATAAGTAAATAGAGTACTAAAGCGCTTGGGAGAGTAGAGTATCACTGGAACACACAGTCCCTGCCCAGTGAGCTGACAGCCTAGAAGGGGAGGTAGACATTAATATAAATAAATTACGGATGTGAACATGAGTGCTGTGGGGTGGGTGTGTGTTCTCAATCAATCATATTTATTGAGCGCTTACTGTGTGCAGAGCACTGTACTAAGCGCTTGGGAAGTACAAGTTGGCAACATATAGAGACGGTCCCTACCCAACAGTGGGTTCACAGTCTCTCGTGTATGTATGTATAAAGGGAGCAAATCAGGGTGACGAAGGAGAGAGCAGAAGGGGAAATGAGGGCTTCGTCAGAGAAGGCCTCTTGGAGGAGATGGGCTTTCAATAAGGCGTTGAAGATAATAATAATAATAATAATAATAACAATGGCATTTATTAAGCGCTTACTATGTGCAAAGCGCTGTTCTAAGCGCTGGGGAAGTTACAAGGTGATCAGGTTGTCCCCCGTGGGGCTCACAGCCTTCATCCACATTTTACTGACGAGGTAACTGAGGCCCAGAGAAGTGAAGTGACTTGCCCAAAGTCACCCAGCTGACAAGTGGCGGGGCCGGGATTCGAACCCATGACCTCTGACTCCAAAGCCCGGGCTCTGTCCACTGAGCCACGCTGCTTCTCTGTTGATACTTAATGATGGCATTTATCCATTCATTCAGTCGTATTTATTGGGCGCTTACTGTGTGCAGAGCACTGGACTAAGCGCTTGGGAAGTCCAAGTTGGCAACATCTAGAGACGGTCGCTACCCAACAGTGGGCGCTTGCTCTGTGCAAAGCACTGTTGTAATCAATCAATCAATCAATCGTATTTATTGAGCCCTTACTCTGTGCAGAGCACTGGACTAAGCGCTTGGGAAGTATAAGTTGGCAACATATTAATATTATTAATTATTATTATTACTATTACTATTATTACTATTAGTATTAATAGTAGGAGAGCAGCGAGGTGGTTCCCTCATCTGTAAAATGGGGATTAAGACTATGAGCCCCACCATGGGACAACCTGATCACCTTGTAACCTCCCCAGCACTTGGAACAGTGCTTTGCACATAGTAAGCACTTAATAAATGCCATTATTATTATTATTATTAATTGTGGGATTTGCTTAGCGTTTGCTGTGTGTCAGGCACTGTTTTAAGCGCTGGAGTGAATACAAGCGTAATCCCTATCCCACATGGGGCTCACAGTCTTGATCCCCATCTGACAGATGAGGTACCTGAGGTAAAGGGAAAGTGAGGTGACTTGTCCAAGGTCACACAGCAGACACGTGGCGAAGCGAGGATTAGAACCCAGGTCCTTCGGACTCCCAGGAGCCTGATGGCAACAGTGGAAATCACCATCAGTCCAGAACCAGGAACCTTGGGTGTGTTTCTCGGTTAGTGTTCACATCCGTTCATTGGATTGGGATTGGATTGGTTCAAATCCCGGCTTCGCCACTTATCAGCTGTGTGACTGTGGGCAAGTCACTTCACTTCTCTGGGCCTCAGTTCCCTCATCTGTAAAATGGGGTTGAAGACTGTGAGCCCCCCGGGGGACCGCCTGATCACCTTGTAACCTCCCCAGCGCTTAGAACAGTGCTTTGCACATAGTGCTTTGCACTTTGCACATCACCCCCGGCCCACGTCATCCCCCGGGCCTGGAATGCCCCCAATCCCTCTGCCCATCCGCCAAGCTAGCTCTCTTCCTCCCTTCAAGGCCCTGCTGAGCGCTCACCTCCTCCAGGAGGCCTTCCCAGACTGAGCCCCTTCCTTCCTCTCCCCCTCGTCCCCCTCTCCATCCCCCCCATCTTACCTCCTTCCCTTCCCCACAGCACCTGGATATATGTATATATGTTTGTACATATTTATTTATTTATTTTATTTGCACATATCTATTCTATTTATTTTATCTTGTTAGTATGTTTGGTTTTGTTCTCTGTCTCCCCCTTTTAGACTGTGAGCCCACTGTTGGGTAGGGACTGTCTCTATATGTTGCCAATTTGTCCTTCCCAAGCGCTTAGTACAGTGCTCTGCACATAGTAAGCGCTCAATAAATACGATTGATGATGATGATGATGATAGTAAGCGCTTAATAAATGCCATTATTATGATTATTATTATTATCGGGAGGGGTAAGGTGATTGAGGGCTTTAAAGCCAAGTGGTGGGGAGTTTCTATTTGTTGCGGAAGTGGCTGGGTGACCCCTGGAAGGTCTTGGGAAGTGAAACGGGTCCTGAACGTTTCTGGAGAAAAACCATCCGGGACGTGTGGACTGGAGTGGGGAGCGACAGGAGGCAGGGAGGTCAGCAAGGGGAGTGACGCACTGATCAGTAAACTAAAGAAATAGGTTACTTTGCTCCTTGAGTGTCGGAGGCCTCATTTTCTCTTAAATCTCCTCTTTTTTTTTTCTTCCCCTGTGGTTCAAGGGAATCTTTGTGACCAGGGTGCAGCCGGAAGGACCAGCCTCGAAGCTCCTGCAGCCGGGGGATAAAATCATCCAGGTAGAGCCTCCCGATGAGTCCTGATCATCAATCGTATTTATTGAGCACGTACTGTGTGCAGAGCACTGTACTAAGCGCTTACATGGGATGACATGGGAAGCAGTGTGGTCCAGTTACCGGTATGACTTTTAACACACGGTCCCTGCCCAGTGAGCTCGCGGCCCAGATGGGGAGGTGGACGTTAATATAAATAAATTACGGATATGAACATGAGTGCCGTGGGGCGGGGGGGTGTTCTCGCGGATGTATGTATCAAGGGAGCAAATAGGTAATAATGATATCAATCAATCAATCAATCGTATTTATTGAGCGCTTACTGTGGGCAGAGCACTGGACTAAGCGCTTGGGAAGTCCAAATCAGCAACATATAGAGACAGTCCCTACCCAACAGCGGACTCACAGTCTAAAAGGGGGAGACAGAGAACAAAACCAAACATACGAACAAAATAAAATAAGTAGAATAGATATGTACAAGTAAAATAAATAGAGTAATAAATATGTACAAACATATATACAGGTGCATATACATATATACAGGTGCATATAAATGATAACATTTATTAAGCGCTTACCATGTGCAAAGCACTGTTCTAAGCGCTGGGGAGGTTACAAGGTGATCAGGTTGTCCCAAGGTGGGCTCACGGTAATAGACACGATCCCTGCCTTATGGTGTGGAAAGAACCCGGGCTTTGGAGTCAGAGGTTACAGGTTCAAATCCCGGCTCTGCCACTTGTCAGCTGGGTGACCTTGGGCGAGTCACTTCACTTCTCTGGGCCTTAGTTCCCTGATTTGCAAAATGGGGATTGACTGTGAGCCCCCCGTGGGCAACCTGATCACCTTGTATCCCCCCAGCGCTTAGAACAGTGCTTTTGCACATAGTAAGCGCTTAATACATGCCATTATTATTATTATTATTATTATTATTATTATTATTATTATTATTCTCTGGGCCTCAGTTACCTCATCTGTAAAATGGGGATGAAGACTGTGAGCCCCCCGTGGGACAACCCGATCACCTTGTAACTTCCTCACCGCTTAGAACAGTGCTTTACACATAGTAAGCGTTTAATAAATGCCATCATATTATGTTATTATTCTCCCCACTCCCTCCGGCTTTTCGAAGGGATCGAGTGCTTTGGGACAGTAGCTTGAGGAGGAGGAGGAGTAATAGTATTTGCTAAGTGTGTGCAGAGCACTGTGCTAACCCCTGGGAAGGAATACCCAGGCGGGAATTAGCCACCGTCCCTGTCCCTTAAGAGGCCTCATAATCATCATCATCATCAATCGTATTTATTGAGCACTTACTATGTGCAGAGCACTGTACTAAGCGCTTGGGAAGTCCAAATTGGCAACATGTAGAGACAGTCCCTACCCAACAGTGGGCTCACAGTCTAAAAGGGGGAGACAGAGAACAAAACCAAACATACTAACAAAATAAAATAAATAGAATAGATAGGTACAAATAAATTAAATAAATAAATAAATAAGAGTAAAAAAAATATGTACAAGCATATATACATATATACAGGTAATCTAAGAGTTTCAGTTCTGATGTCCTCCCCCAAGCGCTCAGTACACTGCTGCGCACACAGTGAGCGCTCAGTAAATACCATTGATTGATCAAGTGGGGAGGCGGACACGTCGGGAAGGATGGAGCGTGAAAACGGCACCCAAACCAATACGCAAGGCGGGCTCAAAGTCTCGACGGGGACGGAAGGATCTGAGAGCTCCTGAGAGGGGCTTTTCTCTCTGGGCCGTCATCGCCCCGAGCGGGCTGGGGGCCGGGGCCGTAGGGAGGAGCCGGAGACCCTGCTTTCTTTAATCAATCAGTCAATCAATCAATCGTATTTATTGAGCGCTTACTGTGAGCAGAGCACTGTACTAAGCGCTTGGGAAGTCCAAGTTGGCAACATAGAGAGACAGTCCCTACCCAACAGTGGGCCCACAGTCTAAAAGGGGGAGACAGAGCACAAAACCAAACATACTAACTAAATAAAATAAATAGAATAGATATGTACAGGTAAAATAAATAGAGTAATAAATACGTACAAACATATATACATATATACAGGATCTACCCAACAGTGGGCTCACAGTCTAAAAGGTGGGCTCACAGTCTAAAAGAGCAGAATGCAGTATTGGCTGACGAGATACAAGCAGATCGGGTTGGACACAATCCCTGTCCCGCCTGGGGCTCGCAGTCTCAATCCCCATTTTCCAGATGAGGGAACTGAGGCCCAGAGAAGTGAAGTGACTTGCCCAAGGTCACAGAGCAGACAGGTGGCGGAGCCGGGATTAGAACCCATGACCTTCTGACCCCCAGCCCCTGCTCTGTCCACTACGCCAGGCTGCTTCCGTGACTATCCTGGCTTCCAAGTCTTCTAGACCGTGAGCCCACTGTTGGGTAGGGACCGTCTCTATATGTTGCCAACTTGGACTTCCCAAGCGCTTAGTCCAGTGCTCTGCACACAGTAAGCGCTCAATAAATGCGATTGATTGATTGATTGTTGGGTAGGGACCATCTCTATATGTTGCCAACTTGTACTTCCCAAGCGCTTAGTACAGTGCTGTGCACACAGTAAGCGCTCAATAAATACGATTGATTGATTGATTGTTGGGTAGGGACCGTCTCTATATGTTGCCAACTTGTACTTCCCAAGCGCTTAGTCCAGTGCTCTGCACACAGTAAGCGCTCAATAAATACGATTGATTGATTGATTGTTGGGTAGGGACCGTCTCTATATGTTGCCAACTTGTACTTCCCAAGCGCTTAGTCCAGTGCTCTGCACACAGTAAACGCTCAATAAATGCGATTGATTGATTGACTGTTGGGTAGGGACCGTCTCTATATGTTGCCAACTTGTACTTGCCAAGCGCTTAGTACAGTGCTGTGCACACAGTAAGCACTCAATAACTACGATTGATTGATTGATTGATTGTTGGGTAGGGACCGTCTCTATATGTTGCCAACTTGTACTTCCCAAGCGCTTAGTACAGTGCTCTGCACACAGTAAGCGCTCAATAAATACGATTGATTGATTGATTGTTGGGTAGGGACCGTCTCTATATGTTGCCAACTTGTACTTCCCAAGCGCTTAGTACAGTGCTCTGCACACAGTAAGCACTCAATAACTACGATTGATTGATTGATTGATTGTTGGGTAGGGACCGTCTCTATATGTTGCCAACTTGTACTTCCCAAGCGCTTAGTACAGTGCTCTGCACACAGTAAGCACTCAATAACTACGATTGATTGATTGATTGATTGTTGGGTAGGGACCGTCTCTATATGTTGCCAACTTGTACTTCCCAAGCGCTTAGTCCAGTGCTCTGCACACAGTAAGCGCTCAATAAATGCGATTGATTGATTGTTGGGTAGGGACCGTCTCTATATGTTGCCAACTTGTACTTCCCAAGCGCTTAGTCCAGTGCTCTGCACACAGTAAGCGTTCAATAAATACGATTGATTGATTATTGGGTAGGGACCGTCTCTATATGTTGCCAACTTGTACTTCCCAAGCGCTTAGTCCAGTGCTCTGCACACAGTAAGCGCTCAATAAATACGATTATAAATACGAATAATAATAATAAATACGATTTAATATATATTAATATATATTATATATATATATTAATTATAATAATATAATAAATACGATTATAAATACGAATAATACAACCGATTGATTCCAAGGCGGGTCTTCCTTCGCGGAAACGTCTGACCGTGACGGGAAGAGGGGCCCGCTCTCCCAATTCCGCCTTGTTCTTTTTTCCCAGGCCAACGGCTACAGCTTCATCAACCTGGACCACGGGCAAGCAGTGTCCTTGCTAAAAACCTTCCAGAACACAGTGGAGCTCACCGTTGTCAGAGAGATTCCCTCCTAAGTGCCCACGGGCGAGGAGAGCAGCCAGCCAGCCAGCCGTCCGGCACGCCGCGCACGGGAAACTGAACGTTCGAATTATTTTTCTATCTGCAAAGGAGCGGGAGAAAACCACGCTCGGAATCTGTACAGCCGCGAAATCCGGAACTCGTGACCGGAGGGAACGAACCACTGCGGTGAACACGCGGGGGGTCCACCACCTCCCCGGGTCCTGGACAACTCCACCCTGCCGGGCGTTTTTGAACCGCTGTCGCAGTCGAGGATTTCCCCCCGTCCCCCCAAACCACAAGCACTGACCTGTGTCGTGGCCGGTTTTTGTACAGATGTCGGTTTATTTTTGGATAACTCGCCCCCACGACCGAACTGCGGGCCGGGCTTTTGGGAGCCTCAGCTCCGGCGGCAGGGCCGTCCGTCCGTCCGGCGACTCTTTGGCCTCGATTTTTAATCACCCGATCCGAAAGGGTTCTGTGGAAACCCCCTTCCGAAGTTGCGTGTCGGAGATGAGGGACATTGGGTTTGCTGGGGACACGGAAGAAGAACTGGGTAAGCAAAGGTGGTGCTGGTTTGAGTCTTTTTTTTAAATTTTTTTTTTAAATCCATGGCCAGATAAAACAGAGTTTTCCTAGAGAAGTCCGGAAGAGACGAGAAACGGAGAAAGTGGCATCTGGTAATCTGTCTTCTGCCGACAGAGCAACGCAATAAAAGCTTCCTGACCTTTGTCAAGGAAAGACTATCCTGACATTACCGTGAGCTCTGCAGGACACATTTTACCATAACGACTGGCTGTCCCTGAAGGATTTTATTTTTTTGTTGTTTTTTTTCCAGTCACCAGCTCTCATTTTCCTTACCCGTACCCCGTATGTGTCCAGCAATCCTTCACTGCCGTGGAAACCCCCGATTTTGTACACACTGTGGCCTGGTTTTAAATCAGCGTCCACGTCGAGGTTATTTATCTTTTTTTGTTTCGTTTTTAATGCAAAAAAAACCTCCCCAAAAAGCAAAAAGGCCGATTTTTGCGGCGCGAAACCGACCCGCGGAACAAACAGAGCGGGGCGGGAGAGGAGAGCTTGTCCGGGTTCGGTCCGGCATCGGAGCGTCCGACTTGGAAGGAAGCAACTGGCGCGGAGCGGGTAACCAAAGCAAGTCCGGAGTCTCCGATAAGAGGAGCGGACAGGAGGGGGACGGATCCCGGAGACCTGCCCGGCCTGCTTCGGTTTTTGGACGATAAAGGGCTGTCCGCGGAAAGCGAATTAGACGCCGGAGAGTCCTTGGGGCGACGCCGTTCCCCCGGCCGCCCCGCTTCCTCGTCGCCGGGCCGAGGCTCCGACCGGACGGCTATCGGTTTCGTCGACCAGAAACCCGGACTTCACGTTCCCGCTCCTCCCGCGGAGTCGAGGGGAGGCTGACGAGCGAGGGTAAGGCCGAATGATTGCCCCGGTACCGAGATCGGGGCCAAGTGCCATAGAAGACCGGTAACTGTTTTGTTTTTTATTCGGGCTGACGCTTCACCTTTGTGAGAGCGATACTCGGTTGTCGCGGGCCCGTTAGGGTTGACGGCGCATTGGTGGTTTTAAACCGGCAAGCTCGCTCAACCCCAGGGGCCACAAAGATGGCCCTTTTTTTTTTTAATATATGGCTAGGGAGAGAATTTCAACCCGCTTGGTTTTTGAGAGAAGGGAGGCCGATGGAGCGATTCGCCTTCCCGTCTAGCCGAAATCAAGGGGTGGGGGGAGTACTTTGGAAATACGAGAACTCGATTATTGCACTTCTTTCCAAGATGTTATCGATGGACTGTATAGTTGGAGTCGTTTTAATTGAGACCCTTTAACAACTCTTTGTATATTTTAACTCGTTTTAGTTGATTTTTCAGTACTATTTACCTAGGAACCGATTTTCCTTTTTTTTTTTTTTGGATATGTTAGCGGAAATGTGCCGTATTTTGATAAAAACCCCCTTACTGTCCGTGTGCAGCAACCTCTAAAGAAGACAAACACAGCGTCTGTGATGCAGATCTCAATGTTCCCCAAATCCCCAGATTCTCTAACGTCCTCTCGACATTTGCTAAGCCTCACCACGTTTTCATTGCTTTTAATCACAGTCGGCCTTTCAAAGGGAATCGGTGGGATCCGTTCGGACGCGTCCTGACCCTTCTGATTTAATTCGGCCAGGCAGCCCCCTCCCCACCCGGTGGGGAGGGGGTCGTTGGAGGGAGGGAAAGATGCCCCGGGAGGAACTGATTCTTTACTGATCTGGTCTCGGTGGAATTGCGTGCGGTCTTGGAAAAGCGGCTCAGAGAGGCCGGAAGACGGAATCCGTCGGCTTGGCTCCCACCCTTGGAAAATGTCGGGCGTCCCGTTCGTCGGGGGGGGGGGCCGCTCCCGGAGTTGGGTCCCGGGAAAGGACCGGCTCAAAGCCGTACGTTAGGAAATCCGCGGCAGGGCGTCCCGGGCCTCGTAACCGAGTGCCGCGACGGCCTGCTTCCCGGGAATGCCGTCTGCGGAGGGGCCGAGGAGTTTCCCCTTCCCCTCCGTCACCGGAGGAGGAGACGGGAGGGTTACGGTGAAGTGGAAACGGAGGGCGGCGTATGGGGGTGGAATCCCCGTTTGGGAGGAGGAGGGAAAGTTTTTCCGGGTTGTTCATCCTGGGTCGAGAGAGAAAAGACTGCAGATCCCTCATCCTGACGGGCACGGGACAGGAGGGTCTGAATCCACATGGAACTCGCTTAAGCACTTCATATCGATGTGCGACCTTTCGGACCTGGCTTTTAACCGAGTGAAAAATCAAGCGAAAAGAGTAACTTATTCAACCTCTGGAAGGGTTTACACCGATTCCGGCTGTGTCCCAGTTCATTAAAGAATCAGTTCGACTGACAAGAGAAATCATGAAATGCCCCACGTATTTATTATGTAAATACTTTTCTGACTTTTTGGACTGGAGTTTTGCAGATGTGTATATACTTGAAAGCATCCTCTGGACATAGCAATAAGCAACCCCGAATCAAGCCTTGATAATTCATTTGCTGTACTCCTTCTTATTTTTCCAAATCCCCTGTCCACGGCTCTGTCATTTTTTTTTTATCGATCAGCATTTATTCAACATTCCAAATTTTTGTATATAATCGGAGTCTTTCCGAAGTAACCCATGGAGGATAGATAATAAACTAATGCTGTTTAAGACTCTGTGGCTTCGTTTTTACAGTCGGGCGGTGGGTAGGTGCCGATGCACAGTGCTTAGTTCAGTGCTCTGCACACAGTAAGCGCTCAGTAAATATGATTGAATGAATGAATAGTAAGCGCTTAATAAATGCCATTATTATTATTATCTGTCAATTTTGTTGAAGAGCCCCTCCCCCCAGTTTCCGTAGCGGTTTCTGGAAACTCTGTTCTTCACTTTGCGAGTTTTGTAGGGGGGTGGGAGAGTGGGGAGAGAGAGAAGGAAGCTGGATTTATTCAATCGTATTTATTGAGCGCTTAGTGTGTGCAGAGCACTGTACTAAGCGCTTGGGAAGTCCAAGTTGGCAACATATAGAGACGGTCCCTGCCCAACAGCGGGCTCCCGTCGGCTGAATGATGGAAGGAAGGGAGTTGGCCAAACGATGAAGTGTTAAAATAATAATTGTGGTATTCGTTAACCGCTTACTGTGCGCTAGGGGTGGATGCCCAAATGGGGCTCGCAGTCTCAATCCCCATTTTAAAGATGAGGTCACTGAGGCCCAGAGAAGTGAAGTGACTTGCCCAAGGTCACACAGCAGACAAGTGGAGGAGGCGGGATTAGAATCCACAACCCGGTGCTCTATCCGCTACGCTGTGCTGCTTCTTGGGCTGACGGTAGTGTTGACTGCAGGGAGCAAGGGGATTTGGCCACGATTTCACTTCCACGTGCCCACCCACCTCCGGTCACTGTACTGAGCGCCTGGGAAGTCCAAGTTGGCAACATATAGAGACGGTCCCTACCCAACGGCAGGCTCACAGTCTAGAAGGCAATACCGGGGACCTTTCGCGTGTCAGGCGAATGTGATAACTGCTACACTACGGAAACATTCTTGTCACTAATGGGGTCCCTAAGTGTGAGGAAAGAGCTTTTTGTGTAATCAATCAATCAATCAATCGTATTTTATTGAGCGCTTACTGTGTGCAGAGCACTGGACTAAGCGCTTGGGAAGTCCAAGTTGGCAACATATAGAGACAGTCCCTACCCAACAGTGGGCTCACAGTCTAGAAGGGGGAGACAGAGAACAAAACCAAACATACTAACAAAATAAAATAAATAGAATAGATATGTACAAGTAAAATAGAGTAATAAATATGTACAAACATATATACATATATACAGGTGCTGTGGGGACGGGAAGGAGGTAAGATGAGGGGGATGGAGAGGGGGACGAGGACGAGAGGAAGGAAGGGGCTGAGTGTGGGAAGGCCTCCTGGAGGAGGTGAGCTCTCAGTAGGGCCTTGAAGGGAGGAAGAGAGCTAGCTTGGTGGATGGGCAGAGGGATTGGGGGCATTCCAGGCCCGGGGGATGACGTGGGCCGGGGGTCGATGGCGGGACAGGCGAGAACGAGGGACAGTGAGGAGGTTAGCAGAGGCAGAGGAGCGGAGGGTGCGGGCTGGGCTGGCCAAGGAGAGAAGGGAGGTGAGGTAGGAGGGGGGTGAGGTGATGGACAGCCTTGAAGCCCAGGGTGAGGAGTTTCTGCCTGGTGCGCAGATTGATTGGTAGCCACTGGAGATTTTTGAGGAGAGGAGTAACATGCCCAGAGCGTTTCTGGACAAAGACAATCCGGGCAGCAGCGTGAAGTATGGATTGAAGTGGGGAGAGACACGAGGATGGGAGATCGGAGAGAAGGCTGATACAGTAATACAGTGATACAGTGTAGATATTCCATTACCTCACGTCTCGTTTGTAAAATCTCCACCTCTGCGCAACTTCATACCCAACTAATTGAAGATGTCTCTGAGGAAGGACGCGGCAAGGAGTCCACTTGGCTCTTAACGACGGCTCGCGAGAAGCCCGGAAGCCACAGAGTCGGTTGCCTACCGGTGGGTGGCACAGACGTTGCCGTGGTCGAGAACGGGCGAGGCGAGGCACTCGTTTTAAGGGCAACGCACTTCCGAGCGGGGACGTGTTTTCACCTGGAGGGACAGCGATCGTTGGTGGAACCAATAAAACGAGGACGGCCCGGGAATCACCCACCTTGGTTTCCATGCCCTACTCCTCCGCGGTTCCAGGGCCGATGGACCAACACGCCGCTTCGCTTGCGTTCGCGGACGGTGGGAAGGAAAGGCCGACTTGGTGATGTTCTGCTGGAGAGAAGGAACCGCCGTTGCAGGTGAGGAAGCAGGGCGACGGGAAACCCCTGCCCCACCGAGGGACCCTCCCTTCATCAATCAATCAATCAATCAATAGTATTTATTCATTCATTCATTCAATCGTATTTATTTTTTTTATGGCATTCATTAAGCGCTTACTATGTGCCAAGCACTGTTCTAAGCGCTAGGGAGATTACAAGGTGATCAGGTTGTCCCACGGGCAGCTCACAGTGTTCATCCCCATTTTACAGATGAGGTAACTGAGGCACTGAGAAGTTAAGTGACTTGCCCAAAGTCACCCAGCTGACAAGTGGCGGAGCCGGGATTTGAACCCATGACCTCTGACTCCAAAGCCCGGGCTCTTTCCACTGAGCCACGCTGCTTTATTGAGCGCTTACTGTGTGCGGAGCACTGTACTAAGCGCTTGGGAAGTACAGGTTGGCAACGTATAGAGACGGTCCCTACCCGACAGTGGGCTCACAGTTTAGTAGGGGGAGACGGACAGCAAGGAATATTAACAAAAAATAGAATAAATATGTACAAATAAAATAAATAGAATAATAAATACGTACAAGCATATATACAGGTGTGGTGGGGAGGGAGGTAAGGCGAGGGGGAGGGGGAGAGGAAGGAGGGGCTCAGTCATTCATTCATTCAATCACATTTATTGAGTAAATAAATAGAGTAATAAATTCATTCATTCATTCAGTCATATTTATTGAGCGCTTACCGTGTGCAGAGCACTGGACTAAGCGCTTGGGAAGTCCAAGTTGGCAACACCTAGAGACGGTCCCTACCCAACAGCGGGCTCGCAGTCTAGAAGGGGGAGACGGAGAACCCAACAAAACATATTAACAAAATAAAATAAATAGAATAGCTGTGCACAAGTAAAATTAATAAATAAATGACTGCGGGAGACGACCTTTCCGGCGGCCAGAGACCCATTCCCAGGTACGTCAATGTGCTCACGAAGCCCCGCAAAAACCCGTTTTCCTTATTACGGTCTTTGTATATATGTATATATGTTTGTACATATTTATTACTATATTTATTTATTTATTTTACTTGTACCTATCTATTTATTTTATTTTGTTAGTATGTTTGGTTTTGTTCTCTGTCTCCCCCTTTCAGACTGTGAACCCACTGTTGGGTAGGGACTGTCTCTATATGTTGCCAATCTGTACTTCCCAAGCGCTTAGTACAGTGCTCTGCACATAGTAAGCGCTCAATAAATACGATTGATGATGATGATGATGATGATTTGTTACGATGATGATGGCGCATCACCTGCGCCGGGCCTGACTGGGTTCCTGACATGGGCGCAGTCACCCACCTTTCATGGGGCAAAAGGAAATTTTCGTGAGGTTTATTGGCAGGATGCAAGCTTGCCAAGGTTCAGCCCCCTGGTAGATTGTTTTTATTAATAATAATAATAGTAGTGGTAATAATAATAATGGCATTTATTCATTCATTCATTCAATCGTATTTATGGAGCGCTTACTGTGTGCAGAGCACTGTACTAAGCGCTTGGGAAGTCCAAGTTGGCAACGTATAGAGACGGTCAATCAATCAATCGTATTTATTGAGCGCTTACTGTGTGCAGAGCACTGTACTAAGCGCTTGGGAAGTACAAGTTGGCAACACATAGAGACGGCCTATTAAGACTGCCAGTAAGTCTGTTAAGCGCTTACTATGTGCAAAGCCCTGTTCTAAGCGCTGGGGAGGTTACAAGGTGATCAGGTTGTCCCATGGGGGGCTCACAAGCTTAATCCCCATTTTCCAGATGAGGTAACTGAGTCCCAGAGAAGTGAAGTGACTTGCCCAAAGTCACCCAGCTGACAGTTGGCGGAGCCGGGATTTGAACCCACGACCTCTGACTCCAAAGCCCGGGCTCTTTCCACTGAGCCACGCTGCTTCTTGTTGTGTTTGTTAAGCACTGTGATCATGCTGGGGGCAGATCTAGATAATCGGTTGGACACAGTCCCTGCCTCAATCAGCGCTATTTACTGAGCACTTCTGGTGGGTTTGGTTTAGTGGGCTGAGAATTGTTTATCGATCAAAAGAAGCCATTAAACGGAAACATCTTCAATTACTTGGGTATGAAGTTGCGCAGATTCCATATTATGAGGTGGAGATTTTACAAACGAGACGTGAGGCAATGGAATATCTACAAAAAAAAAGCTCTTTCCTCACACTTATGGACTCCGTCGGTGATAAGAATGAAATATCGCGGAAGAATCTGGGTGCTTAGTTCAAGAGTTCAAGTTCTTTTAGACTGTGAGCCCACTGTTGGGTAGGGACTGTCTCTATGTGATGCCAATTTGTACTTCCCAAGCGCTTAGTACAGTGCTCTGCACATAGTAAGCGCTCAATAAATACGATTGATTGATTGATTGATTGATTGAAGAGCCAGTGCATCTTATGTCTTGTTCTCTGTCTCCCCCTTTTAGAGTGTGAGCCCATTGTTGGGTAGGGACTGTCTCTGTATTTTGCCGACTTGGACTTCCAAAGCGCTTAGTCCAGTGCTCTGCACACAGTAAGCGCTCAATAAATACGATTGAATGAATGAATGAATGAAGAGCCAGTGTTATGTTTTATAATAATAATAATAATAATAGCATTTGTTAAGCGCTTACTATGTGCCAAGCACTGTTCTAAGCACTGGGGGGGATACAAGGTGATCAGGTTGTCCCACGTTGGGCTCACAGCCGTCATCCCCATTTTACAGATGAGGGAACTGAGGCTCCGAGAAGTTAAGTGACTTGCCCAAGGTCACACAGCAGGCACGTTGGCGGAGTCGGGATTCGAACCCATGACCTCTGACTCCAAAGCCCGGGCTCTTTCCACTGAGCCACGCTGCTTCTCTGTTTTGTTGTCTGTCTCCCCCTTCTAGACTGGGAGCCCGTCGTTGGGTAGGGACCGTCTCGATATGTTGCCGACTTGTACTTCCCAAGCGCTTAGTACAGTGCTCTGCACACAGTAAGCGCTCAATACATACGATTGAATGAATGAATGAATGAATGACAGGCCAGTGCATGTTATGTTTTGTTGTCCGTCTCCCCCTTCTAGACTGTGAGCCCGTCGCTGGGTAGGGACCGTCTCTATATGTTGCCGACTTGTACTTCCCAAGCGCTTAGTACAGTGCTCTGCACACAGTAAGCGCGCAATAAATAAAGCACTCAATATAAAAAATAAGGGCTGCTTAGGGAAGCAGCGTGGCTCAGTGGAAAGAGCATGGGCTTTGGAGTCAGATGTCATGGGTTCAAATCCCGTCTCCGCCAATTGTCAGCTGTGTGACTTTGGGCAAGTCGCTTCACTTCTCTGGGCCTCAGTTATCTCACCTGTAAAATGGGGATGAAGACTGCGAGCCCCCCGTGGGACAACCTGATCACCTTGTAACCTCCCCAGTGCTTAGAACAGTGCTTTACACATAGTAAGCGCTTAATAAATGCCATCATTATTATTATTAATAAATACGATTGAATGAATGATCAATCACACTGTGTGCACAACACCAGACTAAACGTTGGGCGAGTGGGGCTCAGTGTAAAGAGCCCGCTGTTGAGTAGGGACCGTCTCTATATGTTGCCGACTTGTACTTCCCGAGCGCTTAGCACAGTGCCCTGCACACAGTAAGCACTCAATAAATACAATTGAATGAATGAATGAATGAATCTTAGTGCCTCAGCTTTTTCATCTGTAAAATGGGGATAAGGGCCTTGCTCTCCCTAGACAGTGAGCCCTGTGCGGGACAAAGGCTCAGATCTGATTATCCCGGGAGTGATCCTGGTGCTTAGCACAGCACTGAACATATAGTAAGCACTGAATAAATACTATTAATAATGATGATTATATTATTAAAAATTGGTAATAGACACAATCCCTGCCTTATGGTGCAGAAAGAGCCCGGGCTTTGGAGTCGGAGGTCAGGGGTTCAAATCCCGGCTCTGCCAATTGTCAGCTGGGTGACTTGGGGCAAGTCACTTCACTTCTCTGGGCCTCAGTTCCCTCATCTGTAAAATGGGGATGAAGAGTGTGAGCCCCCCGTGGGACAACCTGATCGCCTTGTAACCTCCCCAGCGTTTAGAACAGTGCTTTGCACATAGTAAGCACTTAATAAATGCCATCATTATTATTATTATTATCTCAGTGCCTCAGCTTTTTCATCTGTAAAATGGGGATAAGGGCCTTGATCTCCCTAGACAATGAGCCCTGTGCGGGACAAAGGCTCAGATCTGATTATCCCGGGAGTGATCCTGGTGCTTAGCACAGCACTGAACATATAGTAAGCACTGAATAAATACTATTAATAATGATGATTATATTATTAAAAATTGGTAATAGACACAATCCCTGCCTTATGGCGCAGAAAGAGCCCGGGCTTTGGAGTCGGAGGTCAGGGGTTCAAATCCCGGCTCTGCCAATTGTCAGCTGTGTGACTTGGGGCAAGTCACTTCACTTCTCTGGGCCTCAGTTCCCTCATCTGTAAAATGGGGATGAAGAGTGTGAGCCCCCCGTGGGACAACCTGATCACCTTGTAACCTCCCCAGCGTTTAGAACAGTGCTTTGCACATAGTAAGCACTTAATAAATGCCATCATTATTATTATTATTATCTCAGTGCCTCAGCTTTTTCATCTGTAAAATGGGGATAAGGGCCTTGATCTCCCTAGACAATGAGCCCTGTGTGGGACAAAGGCTCAGATCTGATTATCCCGGGAGTGATCCTGGTGCTTAGCACAGCACTGAACATATAGTAAGCACTGAATAAATACTATTAATAATGATGATTATATTATTAAAAATTGGTAATAGACACAATCCCTGCCTTATGGCGCAGAAAGAGCCCGGGCTTTGGAGTCGGAGGTCAGGGGTTCAAATCCCGGCTCTGCCAATTGTCAGCTGTGTGACTTGGGGCAAGTCACTTCACTTCCCTGGGCCTCAGTTCCCTCATCTGTAAAATGGGGATGAAGACTGTGAGCGCCCCGTGGGGCAGCCTGACCACCTTGGAACCTCCCCAGTGCTTAGAACAGTGCTTTGCACATAGTAAGTGTTTAATAAATGCTATCATTATCATTATTATTATTATTATTATTATTCTCTGGGCCTCCGTTTCCTCATCTGTAAAATGGGGATGAAGACTGTGAGCCCCCCGTGGGACAACCTGATCGCCTTGGAACCTCCCCAGTGCTTAGAACAGTGCTTTGCACATAGTGAGTGCTTAATAAATGCCATTATTATTATTATTATTATTATTATCTGTTAAATGTGGATGAAGACCGTGAGCCCCATGAGGGGCAACCTGACCACCTTGGAACCTCCCCAGTGCTTAGAACAGTGCTTTGCACATAGTAAGTGTTTAATAAATGCTATCATTATTATTATTATTATTATTATTCTCTGGGCCTCAGTTCCCTCATCTGTAAAATGTGGATGAAGACTGTGAGCCCCCCGTGGGACAACCTGATCGCCTTGGAACCTCCCCAGTGCTTAGAACAGTGCTTTGCACATAGTGAGTGCTTAATAAATGTTATTATTATTATTATTATTATTATTATTATTATCTGTTAAATGTGGATGAAGACTGTGAGCCCCATGAGGGGCAACCTGACCACCTTGGAACCTCCCCATTGCTTAGAACAGTGCTTTGCACATAGTAAGTGTTTAATAAATGCTATCATTATTATTATTATTCTCTGGGCCTCAGTTCCCTCATCTGTAAAACGGGGATGAAGACTGTAAGCCCCCCGTGGGACAACCTGATCGCCTTGGAACCTCCCCAGTGCTTAGAACAGTGCTTTGCACATAGTGAGTGCTTAATAAATGCCATTATTATTATTATTATTATTATTATTATTATTATCTGTTAAATGTGGATGAAGACCGTGAGCCCCATGAGGGGCAACCTGACCACCTTGGGACCTCCCCAGTGCTTAGAACAGTGCTTTGCACATAGTAAGTGCTTAATAAATGCTATCATTATTATTATTATTATTCTCTGGGCCTCAGTTCCCTCATCTGTCAAATGGGGATGAAGACTGTGAGCCCCCCGTGGGATAACCTGATCGCCTTGGAACCTCCCCAGTGCTCAGAACAGTGCTTTGCACATAGTGAGTGCTTAATAAATGCCATTATTATAATTATTATTATTATCTGTTAAATGTGGATGAAGACCGTGAGCCCCATGAGGGGCAACCTGACCACCTTGGGACCTCCCCAGTGCTTAGAACAGTGCTTTGCACATAGTAAGTGCTAAATAAATGCTATCATTATTATTATTATTATTCTCTGGGCCTCAGTTCCCTCATCTGTCAAATGGGGATGAAGACTGTGAGCCCCCGTGGGATAACCTGATCGCCTTGGAACCTCCCCAGTGCTTAGAACAGTGCTTTGCATATACTGAGTGCTTAATAAATGCCATTATTATTATTATTATTATTATTATTATTATTATCATCTGTTAAATGTGGATGAAGACCGTGAGCCCCATGAGGGGCAACCTGACCACCTTGGAACCTCCCCAGTGCTTAGAACAGTGCTTGGCACATAGTGAGTGCTTAATAAATGCCATTATTATTATTATTATTATTATTATCTGTTAAATGTGGATGAAGACCGTGAGCCCCATGAGGGGCAACCTGACCACCTTGGGACCTCCCCAGTGCTTAGAACAGTGCTTTGCACATAGTAAGTGCTAAATAAATGCTATCATTATTATTATTATTATTCTCTGGGCCTCAGTTCCCTCATCTGTCAAATGGGGATGAAGACTGTGAGCCCCCCGTGGGATAACCTGATCGCCTTGGAACCTCCCCAGTGCTTAGAACAGTGCTTTGCATATACTGAGTGCTTAATAAATGCCATTATTATTATTATTATTATTATTATTATTATTATTATCATCTGTTAAATGTGGATGAAGACCGTGAGCCCCATGAGGGGCAACCTGACCACCTTGGAACCTCCCCAGTGCTTAGAACAGTGCTTGGCACATAGTGAGTGCTTAATAAATGCCATTATTATTATTATTATTATCTGTTAAATGTGGATGAAGACTGTGAGCCCCATGAGGGGCAACCTGACCACCTTGGGACCTCCCCAGTGCTTAGAACAGTGCTTTGCACATAGTAAGTGCTTAATAAATGCTATCATTATTATTATTATTATTATTGTTCTCTGGGCCTCAGTTCCCTCATCTGTCAAATGGGGATGAAGACTGTGAGCCCCCTGTGGGACAACCTGATCGCCTTGGAACCTCCCCAGTGCTTAGAACAGTGCTTTGCACATAGTAAGTGTTTAATAAATGCCATTATTATTATTATTATTATTATTATTATTATTATTATTCTCTGGGCCTCAGTTCCCTCATCTGTCAAATGGGGATGAAGACTGTGAGCCCCCTGTGGGACAACCTGATCGCCTTGGAACCTCCCCAGTGCTTAGAACAGTGCTTTGCACATAGTAAGTGTTTAATAAATGCCATTATTATTATTATTATTATTATTATTATTATTATTATTATTATTATTCTCTGGGCCTCAGTTCCCTCATCTGTCAAATGGGGATGAAGACTGTGAGCCCCCTGTGGGACAACCTGATCGCCTTGGAACCTCCCCAGTGCTTAGAACAGTGCTTTGCACATAGTAAGTGTTTAATAAATGCCATTATTATTATTATTATTATTATTATTATTATTATTATTCTCTGGGCCTCAGTTCCCTCATCTGTCAAATGGGGATGAAGACTGTGAGCCCCCTGTGGGACAACCTGATCGCCTTGGAAACTCCCCAGCGCTTAGAACAGGTTTCTGCACATAGTGAGTGCTTAATAAATGTCATTATCATTATTATCATTATCATTATTATTATTATCTGTCAAATGTCGATGAAGACTGTGAGCCCCATGAGGGGCAGCTTGACCACCTTGTATCCGCCTCAGCGCTTACAAAGGCGCTTGGCACAGAGCAGGCGTTTGACAAATGCCATTATTATAGTCATTGTTATTATTATTAATTATTCTTAATTATTATTGTTCTTCATAAGGCGCGTCCTTCGGCCCCCTCACGGAGCTCTGAGGGAAAGGCCACACCCCTCCCGCGCGTGCGCGCTCCGTTTCCCGCCCTCGGGCTCGCGCCTCCCGAGCACGTGACCGGCGCCCGTTGCCGTGGAGACGGGGAGCAGGCGAGCGGAGCGGGAGGAAAGCGCGGCCGCCGCCCGAGGACCACAGAGTCGCCGGCCGCCTAGAGGGGCCGCCGCCTCCGCCCACGCCCGGGCGCATGCGCGGTGGCGCCGGCGCCTGCGCCGCAGCCTCCTCGCTCTTTCGCTCGCTCGCTCTCCGCCGCCCCCTCCCCCCCGGGCTCCGTCGGCGACGCGGCGCAGGCGTGGGTCGGGCGCGGGAAGAAGGCGGCGGCCCCGGCATGAATAGCGGCTTCGGGCTGGGCCTGGGCTTCGGCCTGACGCCCACGGCGGTGATCCAGGTGACCAACCTGTCCGCGGCGGTGACCAGCGACCAGATGCGGACCCTCTTCACCTTCCTGGGAGACATCGAGGAGCTGCGGCTATACCCCCCGGAGTAAGGCCCGGACGGGCGACCGCCGCCGCAGGGGGGGGGGGGGAGGGGACGGGACGGAAGGGGGCCGGCGGGCACGGCCATCACGTGACTCCCGGGGGCGGCGCGCGCGCGCGCTCTCTCCCCGGCCCGTCCGCCATGTTGGGCCGCCGCGCGAGGCCCCCGTCACGTGACACCCCGGGGGGGGGCGCGCGCCCCCTGCCGGCCACCATGTTTGATCGGGGCGCGAGAGCGCTCGACACGTGACCCCGGGGGGCGCGCTCCCCCTGCCGGCCACCGTGTTTGATGGGGGCGCGAAGCGCTCGTCATGTGACACCCCGGGGGTGGGGGCGCGCGCCCCCTGCCGGTCACCATGTTTGGGGGCGCGAAGCGCTCGTCACGTGACAACCCCGGGGGGCGCACGCCCCCTGCTGGTCACCATATTGGATTGGGGGCGCTTCGAGCCCATCATGTCTCCCTCCATGGTTGATTGGGGCGTGAAGCGCTCGTCGCGGGCGCCCCCTGCCGGTCACCATGTTTCATTGGTGGCGTGAAGCGCCCGTCACGTGACACCCCCCTGTCGGCCACCATGTTTGATTGGGGCGCGAAGTGCTCGTCACGTGACACCCCGGGGGGCGCGCGCCCCCTGCCGGCCACCATGTTTGATTAGGGCGCGAGAGCGCTCGACATCCCCCTCTCCATCCCCCCATGTTACCTCCTTCCCTTCCCCGCAGCACCTGTATATATGTATATATGGTTGTACATATTTATTACTCTTTATTTATTTATTTTACTTGTGCATTTCTATCCTATTTATTTTATTCTGTTGGTATGTTTGGTTCTGTTCTCTGTCTCCCCCTTTTAGACTGTGAGCCCACTGTTGGGTAGGGACTGTCTCTATGTGTTGCCAATTTGTACTTCCCAAGCGCTTAGTGCAGTGCTCTGCACATAGTAAGCGCTCAATAAATACGATTGATTGATTGATTGACACGTGACCCCGGGGGGCGCGCTCCCCCTGCCGGCCACCATGTTTGATGGGGGTGCGAAGCGCTCGTCATGTGATCCCCGAGGGCGCGCTCCCCCTGGGTCTCCCACCATGGTTGATTGGGGCGCCCCCTGTCGGTCACCATGTTTCACTGGGGGCGCGAATAGCCCGTCACGTGACACCCCGGGGGCGCGCGCCCCCTGTCGGCCACCATGTTTGATTGGGGCGCGAAGTGCTCGTCACGTGACACCCCGGGAGTGCGCGCCCCCTGTCGGTCACCATGTTTCATTGGGGGGCGCGAAGTGCTCGTCACGTGACACCCCGGGAGTGCGCGCCCTCTGCCGGTCACCGTGTGTGATGGGGGGCGCGAGGCGCCCGTCATGTGACACCGCGGGGGCGCACGCCCCCTGCCGGTCACCATGCTTGTTTGGGGGGGCGCGAAGCGCTCGTCACGTGACACCCCAGGGGGCGCGCGCCCCCTGCTGGTCACCATATTGGATTGGGGGCGCTTCGAGCCCGTCATCATCATTATCATCATCAATTGTGTTTATTGAGCGCTTACTGTGTGCAGAGCACTGTACTAAGCGCTTGGGAAGTACAAGTTGTTAATATCTAGAGACGGTCCCTACCCAACAGTGGGCTCACAGTCTAGAAGGGGGAGACAGAGAACAAAACCAAACATGCTAACAAAATAAAATAAATAGAATAGATATGTACAAGTAAAATAAATAGAGTAACAAATATGTACAAACATATATACATATATACAGGTGCTGTGGGGAAGGGAAGGAGGTAAGATGGGGGGTGGAGGGGGGAGAGGAAGGAAGGGGCTCAGTGTGGGAAGGCCTCCTGGAGGAGGTGAGCTCTCAGTAGGGCCTTGAAGGGAGGAAGAGAGCTAGCTTGGCGGATGGGCAGAGGGATTGGGAGCATTCCAGGCCCGGGGGATGACATGGGCTGGGGGTTGATGGCGGGACAGGCGAGAACGAGGGACGGTGAGGAGATTAGCGGCGGAGGAGCGGAGGGTGCAGGCTGGGCTGGAGAAGGACAGAAGGGAGGTGAGGAAGGAGGGGGCCAGGGGATGGACAGCCTTGAAGCCCAGGGTGAGGAGTTTCTGCCTGATGCGCAGATTGATTGGTAGCCACTGGAGATTTTTGAGGAGGGGAGTAACATGCCCAGAGTGTTTCTGGACAAAGACAATCCGGGCAGCAGCATGAAGTATGGACTGAAGTGGGGAGAGACACGACGATGGGAGATCAGAGAGAAGGCTGATGTAGTAGTCCAGATGGGATAGGGTGAGAGCTTGAACGAGCAGGGTAGCGGTGTGGATGGAGAGGAAAGGGCGGATCTTGGCAATGTTGCGGAGCTGAGACCGGCAGGTTTTGGTCACGGCTTGGATGTGAGGGGTGAACGAGAGAGCGGAGTCGAGGATGACACCAAGGTTGCGGGCTTGTGAGACGGGAAGGACGGTAGTGCCGTCAACAGAGATGGGAAAGTAAGGGAGAGGGCAGGGTTTGGGAGGGAAGACAAGGAGCTCAGTCTTGGACATGTTGAGTTTGAGGTGGCAGGCAGACATCCAGATGGAGATGTCCTGAAGGCGGGAGGAGATGCGAGCCTGGAGGGAGGGGGAGAGAGCAGGCGCAGAGATGGAGATCTGGGTGTCATCAGCGTAGAGATGATAGTTGAAGCCGTGGGAGCGAATGAGGTCACCAAGGGAGGGAGTGTAGATCGAGAACAGAAGGGGACCAAGCACTGAACCTTGGGGAACCCCCACAGTAAGGGGATGGGAGGGGGAGGAGGAGCCTGCAAAAGAGGCATCACGTGACACCCGGGGGGGGGGGGGGGGGCGCCCCCTGCCGGTCACCATGTTTGATTGGGGGTGCGAAGTGCTTGTCACGTGACACCTCCAGGGGCGCGGGCGCGCCCCCTGCTGGTCACCATTTTTGGTTGGGGCGCAAAGTGCTCATCACGTGACACCCGGGGGGGGGGGGGGGGGCGCCCCCTGCTGGTCACCATGTTTGGGGGGCGCGAAGCTCTTGTCACGTGACACCCTGGGGGCTTGCACCCCCTGTTGGTCACCATGTATCATTGGGGGCGCGAAGCGCTCGTCACGTGACACCCCCAGGGGCGCGCGTGCGCCTCCTGCTGGTCACCATGTTTGAATGGGGCGTTTCGCGCCTGTCACGTGACCCCCCCTGTGGGGGGGGGGGGTCGTCTGTCTGTCACTAGAGCCCCGGGGCGCTCGCCCCCTGTCGGTCACCGGGTTTGGGGCACGAAAAGCGCTGGTCACGTGACACCCCGGGGGCGGCGCGCGGTGCGCCCCCTGCCGGCCGGCGCGGCAGCTCGCCTGTCTACTTGGCGCATCCGTGCGGTCGTATTTATTGAGCGCTTGCGGTGTGCAGTGCACTGTGCTAAGCGCTTTGCCCCGGGGCGGGTTCGCCGTCCCGGTGGGAGACTTTGCACGAGCACACGCACAGGCTGGGCGTGCAAGGGGTGTACGCACTCGCACAGTGCACACGCTCACGTTTGTTCATTTCAGTCATTCAGTCGTATTTATTGAGCGCTTGCTTACTGTGTGCAGAGCACTGGACTAATCAATCAATTGTATTGAGCGCTGACTGTGTGCAGAGCACTGTACTAAGCACTCGGGAAGTACAGGTTGGCAACAGAGACGGTCCCTCCCCAACAGCGGGGTCACAGTCTAGAAGGGGGAGACACAACAAAACAAAACATGTGGACAGGTGTCGTCATCAGAATAAGTAGAAGTAAAGTTAGATGCACATCGTTAACAAAATAAATGGAATTGTAGATATGTACAAGTAAAATAAATATAGTAATAAATGTGTACATATATACACAAGTGCTGCGGGGAGGAGAAGGATGTAGGGGAGGAGGAGGAGAGGAAAAGGGGGGCTCAGTGTGGGAAGGCCTCCTGGAGGAGGTGAGCTCTCAGTAGGGCTTTGAAGGGAGGAAGAGAGCTAGGTTGGCGGATGGGTGGAGGGATTGGGGGCATTCCAGGACAGAGGAAGGATGTGGGCTGGGGGTCGATGGCGGGACGGGCGAGAATGAGGCCCAGTGAGGAGGTGAGCGGTGGCAGAGGAGCGAAGGGTGCGGGCTGGGCTGCAGAAGGACAGAAGGGACGGGAGGTAGGAGAGGGCGAGGGGATGGACAGCCTGGAAGCCGAGAGGAAGGAGTTTTTGCTTCATTCGAAGGTTGATAGGCAACCACTGGAGGTTTTTGAGGAGGGGAGCGACATGCCCAGAGCGTTTCCGCACAAAGATAATCCGGGCAGCAGAGTGAAGTATAGACTGAAGTGGGGAGAGACAGGAGGATGGGAGATCAGAGGGGAGGCCGGTGCAGTCATCCAGTCGGGATAGGATGAGAGATTGTACCAGCAAGGTAGCGGTTTGGATGGAGAAGAAAGGGCGCACCTTGGCAATCACACGCATCCACATGGGTGGGATGCACACGTACACAAACTGGGAGTGGAAGTGGAATGCCCCAGTGCATGGAGAGGAAAGGGCGCATCTTGGCAATCACACGCATTCACATGGGTGGGGTGCCAGTGGGATGCACACATATACACAAACTGGGAGTGGAAGTGGAATGCCCCAGTGCGCACACAAAGTACACAAAGAAGAGTGCAGAAGCGCTCATACACCCAAGCTAGCGGGCCGGGGCACACGAGCTCTCACAAGCACGGGTGTTTGTCACATCCCAACAATTTCCTTCCTTTATCGGAATCTCGCACCCCCCCGATCCCTCCCCCTGCATTTCTCTGCCCAACTGGTGGGAAGCAGAGCGGAAAGCCTTTCCCCGGCGGGAAAAGTCCGCAGGAAGTTCCGTACGGGCCGAATCCCGAGGCCTGGCCAGGTTTGGGGCCGGCGGAGAGGATTGTATCTCCCGCTCTTAAAGCTGGCTCTCCTTATCAGTGGGTCGCTCCCAGATAGTGTTGCATCCCAATTTCTCGCCTCTCACAGAGCCCCGCGAGGTGGGAGAGGAAGGAACAGTCATCCCGGAATTAAATGGAATAAAAAAACAGCAGGAGGAAGCACTCTCCTTTCTGCTTCTTCGCTTTATGAATAGGACAGGTTGCCAAGCAAATTGCCTTGCAGTGAAAAGACAGTTTAAATAGATTGTTGTCTCGGATCGCATTTGTTTTAAAAAAGGCTCGTTGGGAGAAGCAGCGTCTCCTTGTCTCCGGGGAGGATGTCCAAAATGGCCTCCCACACAGCCCTGACTTTAAGTCATCTTGGCCCTGCTGGATTTTACTTAGGGGATGAGGAGAGAGAACGAGCCAGAAAGGAAATAAGATGTCACAGGAGGTAAAATAGTCAGGAGTCTCCGTTCAGAGGCATCGGGGCGAGCGGAGGGAACGGACGACTGGGTGTCTGAGCACCCGGGTTCCAATTCCAACCTTGCCTGTGTGACTTGGGGTAAGTCACTCAAAACCTGGGCTGAGCCTCCGTTTTCTCATCTGTACAATGGGGAGGTGAGCTTCGCTCTCCTTCCCTTTTAGAACGGGGTCCCAGGGAGCCAGATGTTTCTCCACCTGATGATAATAACGATAATAATAATGGTATTTGTTAAGCGCGTAACTATATGTGCCAGGCACTGTACTAAGCGATGATCCTGATTCCCCTTCAGTGCTTGGTCAATAGGGAAAGAAGCATGGCCTAGTGAGTAGACCACTTGCCTGGGAGCCAGAAGGACTTGGGTTCTAATCCCGGCTCCGCCACTCGTCTGCCGAGGGACCTCAGACCAGTCAGTCTGTACCTCAGTTACCTCATCCGTATAATGGGGATTCAATCTCTGAGCCCCATGTGGGACAGGGACTGATTAGCTCCGCCACTCATCTGCCGAGGGACCTCAGACCGGCCAGTGAACTTCTCTGTACCTCAGTTACCTCATCCGTATAATGGGGATTCAAACTTTGAACCCCATGTGGGACAGGGACTGATTAGCTCCGCCACTCATCTGCCGAGGGACCTCAGACCAGTCAGCGAACTTCTCTGTACCTCAGTTACCTCATCCGTATAATGGGGATTCAAACTTCGAGCCCCATGTGGGATAGGGACGGATTAGCTTGTGTCTACCCCAGCGCTTCGGACAGTGCTTGACATACAGTAAGCGCTTAACAAATATCAGCGTTATTATTATTATTATTAGCGTGTGCCATAATTATTCACCGTCCCACCTTTTACGTCCTCTCGGTGTATTTGTTTGCACCTCTTGACCTTCCGTCAGAGGGAAAGACAACAAATTGGCTTTTAGTCGCTAAACGCTTGCTTTCCCATCGAGTGTTTATGACGTTCAGTTTATCCAGCCGTAGTCTTTAAATACAGCCTTCAAAGAATTCCTAATGCCCTTCAGTTCTGTTGTTTGCTTGCTTGTTTTATTATTTGTTTCGTTCCATAAAACCACGCAGGCATGAATTTGTCAATCCCTGGGAAAATTGGAACCACCTCCGCCCAAATAATGGTTTTTTGGCCTCCGCCCAAATCATGTTTATCTTCTGAAAGGAAGAGTTTGGTGTTCAACGATCATGATTCCGGAGTCAGGGGTTGAGCCTCCTCACGCTATCTTGACAATCTTCAATCAGTCAATCAATCGTATTTATTGAGCGCTTACTGTGTGCAGAGCACTGTACTAAGCACTTGAATCTTCCCCCCGCCAGAGAAATTATAGGCTACGCCAATTACCGACTATCCTTCGGCAGTGTGGCCTAATAGATAGATCACAGGCCTAGGATTAAAAAATCTGGATTTCTGATGTCAACTCCGCCCCTTCTCTGTTGTGTTGCTTTGGGCAAGTCACTTCACCTCTCTGTGCCTCAGTTATCTCATCAGTAAAATGTGGATGAAGACTGTGGGACAACCTGATCACCTCGTAGCTACCCCAGCACTTAGTACAGTGCCTGGCACATAGTAAGCGCTTAACAGATACCTTTTAAAAAAAAACAAAACCATTGTAACAAACAGGAAATCCCTATCGCTCTATTACAAAACCACGTAATGCCTTTGATTCCATTCCAAAACGATCCCAGGTTTTTAAATGGATTTTTTTTAACCTCACGTAGGGATTAGAGAGCGTGTATGTTGGCCGTTCAGTGAGAGGGACCTTTATTTTTTTTTAACCCTTAAAAACACATTCATCCTTGAAGGGAAGAAGTAAGTCTGAATTAACAGTAGAACCACAGAGCTTCACATGAAGGCCTCTTTAATCCCCCCCAAAAGCATTAAGTCTGTCTTCCCCGCGGAATGCCACGCTGGAGGTAGTGCCATTTCCTGTTTTTCACAGGAATTTGTTCACTGCTGAGGGACAGCAAGTCTGCAAAGCGGCCTTTCTTCGAGGAAATTCATTCATTCAGTCGTATTTATTGAGCGCTTACTGTGTGCAGGGCACCGTACTAAGCGGTTGGGAAGTAATAATAATAATAATGGCATTTATTAAGCGCTTACTATGTGCAAAGCACTGTTCTAAGCGCTGAAGTACAAGCTGGAAATGCCGGGAGGTAGATTAGAAATGAAGTCCCCCCCAGTCATGCCTTTGGCGTCTGCTCGAGTGACCGTTAGAACGGCGTTCCCCGATGAGTATCGACCGGGCGTTGTAGTAGAGACGGGGTGGGCACCGGTTCGGCCCCCCGCCTGCTGTCTGTTGTTCGCTGCCCGATTTCTGCGGACCCTCACCCCCCCGTGAACCAGAGCCGCCCCCGGGGCGGCCCGGCCGCGGATCGGGCGGGCGGGAGATTCCCGGGGAGGTTCGGGTGGCAGCCACCAGCTCTGGCCGCGGGCACCCCCGACCCCGGGAAAGCGGACCCCCGGCCTCCTTCGGGCGACTAATGTCTCTTCTCTTTTATCTTTCAGCAACGCGCCTCTTGCTTTTTCCTCCAAAGTATGTTATGTTAAGTTTCGCGACCCATCGAGTGTTGGTGTGGCCCAGCATCTAACTAATACGGTTTTTATTGACAGAGCTCTGATAGTTGTGCCCTGTGCAGAAGGTTGGTATATCTCCGACGTTCCTATGTGTGTGTTGGTCTCCGTCCGTCCTGTGTGTTAGGGCCCTTGAGCATCCCCTAAAATCGGCAAGCAGTCGGTGCTCCGTTTCCCCGGGTCCTCTGCAGCGTAGACTGGAGGGTTAGAGAAGGGAACGGTTTCCTCCCCCCTCCCACCCCCGGTAAATTGAATTTTTTTTTTCCAATCCTCATCTCTGAGTGCGTTTAGATGTAGTTTTGGAAGTTTAAAGCGAGCCACCCCCAGGCACCACCGTGCCCGTAGCGGAGAGATTTGGGGGGTGGGGGAGAGATATCTGAAAGAATAAGATAGCTGGGATCCCGGGGCCAGTAAAGGATATTTCCTCTCCCACCGAGTCTCAGTATTCGGATGGAAAAGCCTCCCCGTCTCCGGCTCCCGGTTCTAGGGCTGAAACCTCCGGAGGAAAAAAGGCAGAGAAGGCGCGTTGTGCCAATGGGGGATTTCCGGAGTCGTCTCCGTTCGCAATTCCAACAGATGTGGATCTGTAATCTCAGACCTCCTTGTCCAGACCACCCTACCGCCTGTAATGACTGGGAGAATGTTCCTTATTCATTAGGCCCGTTGAAATCGGACCAAACCCCAGGGCCCTTTTCATCTTTCCCAGGCTTCCTCTGTAGTCGAAAAGTTTTCCCTAAAAGAAATGTTCTCCAAAAAGTTAACCCGAGGATGTGATCAGAGTCAAAAATGGTAAAGTTTAATGCTCACCGAGGGCTCATTGGCTGCTCTTCTGTAGCTTTTAAAGAACAAGGATTCCCGGGACTTGTGATTCTTGTAATTATGTGTAGCAAAGTCGACCCCCAAACTGCAATTCTCGTACGACCGTAACTTTGCAAGTCTTTGATGGAAGGTGGAGCTGGGTGCGTGTGTTTGTGTGTACGTGTGGGTACGCATCTAAATGTTACACAGCCAGCCGAATTGGACTGTAGGCGTACACACGCGCGCGCACCAAACACACCCATCAGAATTGCCCCAGCCACCTTAGAAAAAACCCACCGGCCCTTAGGGCGAAAGTTGGCACCTGCTGTTACCGAAGCGTTGAGTGAATGGCTTATCTGTATTAAGGGAGCATGGCACGGAAATAATGTGACTCTTTTGATTTTTGTTAAATGAAAACAAGAACTAATTACTCTTGGCTCCATGAATGTCTAACGACCCTGTCAGATTTTTATACTTGCTCCAGGACCCACCATTCTATGATGTCACAGATATCAGAAGTCTGATTGAGTTGGTTCAATAGAGCCCTTCGGGTGTAGTTGGAACCCTTGGGTTCTGCCTTCTGGGCTTTCCTCTGGTAAGCTTCCAAGTGTGTAGCAGACTGCCCCCGGCCCCTGTGGGGAGAACCAGATTCCCGCGTTCCCGGAAACCCGTTTGCGGAATGTCCCTCCCGGCCCGAACGACGGGGGACCTGGGGGGTGGGAGGTGGAGGCCTGGGACGGAGGAAGAAAACGCCGCACCCTCTGAAGAGGCCCCGGGCGAGAACGTGGCCGGCTGTTGGGGTTCAACGTGAACGGGTCCCGGCTCCTCTTCGCCCCGAACGAGTCCCCCCCGGCTTCCCCGTCAGCGGCCCAGAGCCGCGGGTCGGCGCCGCTCTCGCCCGGCTGGGTCGAAGGGTGGTGGCGACGGAGGCGTTTCACCACGCGCTCGGGCCACAGAAGCACGGGGCGGGTTCCCTGCCCACGGGGAGCTTCTGCTCGGGGCCCGCCGTTGGCGCGCCGGGGGGACCGATGGCACCGCGCTTTCCCAGCGTCCCCTTGGTGTCTGGACGCCGTAGATTCGGGAGGACCCCGGGCACGTAGAGGTGTTTCCCGTTGGGCCCCGGGGAGGCCGAGGCCACCGAGAACTGGAACGAACGGTCAGGGAGCGTTGCCCGAGGCCCCCCGCCTCGGCTTCCAGCTCACGCCCCCTCCCCTGCCCCGTTCCCGGGACCGTTGATGGGAGAGCCAACCTAGGTGCCCGTCGACCCGCAGGGTCCTCAGCTCCGCGCGGTCGGCTGAACGAGCCATCCGCAGATGTGGGCAGGGAGTGGGCCCATTGGGGGGTGGGGGGGGTGTCCCCTCATCTCCACCCCACGAGCACGGCAGGGCACCGAGAGCCCCGGACTCCAGGGTTCCCGAGGAGCCCGTAGCTCGCCGCCGCTGCCGCCCGCCGTGGTCCGGGCAGCGGCCGGAGGGGAGGAACCCCCCCGTCTCCCCAACTTTTCCAAGAGACAGCCGAGAACGGATCCCGCCCGTCCGAACTCTGCTCCCTTCCCCTTCCCCCCTCCCCCCCCCCACCATCCCGTCCCCCCCGCTTTTCTTCTGGGACCTGGATTTTGCCTATTAATTTGGTTTTGTATGTTTTCTCTGTGTGATATCTGTGCATTATTAGATGACTAGCCTTGCCAAGGCAGACCCGTTTCACGTGCCTGAGCCAGGCACTGTTTGCCCTGCCACTAAACGTGCCATCCCGTGCAGCCTTCATGGGGGAAATGCGATCGGAGTCTGGCCCGCTGAAGATGGACGCCCTGTCTCTGTTTTTATTGTTTTCCTTTCGTTTCTTTGCCTTTCTTTTGTCCCTTTTTTTTTTTCATTTTTCTTCTTCTTTTTTTTTCTTCTTTTTGGTTTTTGTTTTTTGTTTCATTCAACCTCTCTCGCTCTAACCTGGGACCCGGCTTTCCCGGGCCCGCGGCGTCGCCCCGGGGGCCCGCGATGTCTCGCCTAAGCGGACACGGAAGGCGGCCGGCGGGCGCACGGACGTCGACTGGACGCAGGACTCGGATTTCGAGCCGCGGGGCTCAGTCCCGGCCGGGCTCGATGGGCGCCTCCCGGCCCACGGACGGCCCCGGGCTGGCAGCGCTGCGGCGGCGGCGGCGGCGGCGGCGGCGACGAGGGTCCCCGAAACGCGTCCCGTTCTCGGTGAAGCGCGCTCCACGACCGCATCTCTCCCAACGAGCCGGCCGGCGGGGCCCGGGAATCCCCCTCCTCCCTCTCATCCCCTCCCTCCTAGAACCGTAGGGATCCCCCGCAGAGTGGCAGGCCACCCACCGCGCCCCGCTCTCTGTGCCCGGGCTCTCCGGGCCTGAAAAGAGCGGGTTAGGAGAGGAAGGGGCTTGAATTGGGCCGGCCCGCGGCGTGGCTCGCTCCCCGGGCGAAGGGGGGTTAGGGAAGAGCAGAGGCCGCGGGCGGGAGCCGGCTCGGGCGAACCGTGGGATCGCTGCGGGCTCCCGCTCCGGCACCCCCTTGGCCCAGCGGAGTGGGGCGGGATGCTCCGAAAAATCGGGGAGCGCCGACGATGTCGTAGGGTAGCGTGCGCGCGTGAGCGTCTCCGTGTGGTTTTAGGACTCGGAAAGCCTTCCGAGGACAGCGTGTTTGTGCAAATGGATTCCAAGAACCTCCTTTATTTTGCGGCCTAGGCTGTCCCGAGAAGGGTAGATGGTGACGATTCCCCGATTTCTCTTTCACTCTTGCCCACTGAAACGTTCTCAGAGTTGGCTTTCCAGTCCCGCTTCTTGGGAACTGAGTCACGGAACCGTGTTTTGTCGTCTTGGTTTTTTTTTCCCCTCCTCCCGATCACGTATGTCATGGGGAAGAAATAGGAGAGGGATGAGTTTAGAGCATCGGGACCTCCAGGACCATGCTGGTTTATTACTGCAACCATTCCAACCCTCCCCCGCATCCCCCCACCCCTCAACTAGGGATGAGGGATTCTTAAAAGAAAGTTCTTCAGTTTCTCTCTTGATCCACGCCAGTTCTTTTCCCCATCTGGCCGTCCGCTCGGAGTACATCGCCGATACTCATCACTAAGCGGTCCGTCGTGTCTGGTAGTAACGGCGGGTCGTTTGAATCCGTAAACAGACACGGTTCAGACACGCCGTGGGCCCCGAGGCCCACGCGTGTTATTTTTGCCGGCCGCCGGCCCTGCGGAAACAACCACCGGAAACGTGGAACTTCCTGCCGGGAGGAGTTTTCTCGCATTGGCGATTTTCTGTGGCTCCGAACGCAGTCACGCCCTCGTCCGCCCTCCGACTCACGGGGTCCAAAATGCCACCTTCTGCTGGCAGGGGCTCCCGTCTGGTCACATCTAGGGCCAGTCAGAGGAGGATGAACTCTGTCTCGCTGCCCAGAGTCACAATTGTTCGCTTCAGTCCGTGGCACGTTCCATTTCGGAGCGGGAGCCGGCCGCCGGCACTGCCACTTCTCTTCTTTGCGACTCTCCCCTCGAGCAGAAGAGGGATCCCAGTTGGACTTGCAAGTGGGAATATTGGTTTCCAAGGAAGCTCGAATTCCGCCGTGGGGGCAGTCACTCAAATCCGCCCACCACTGAAGGTTAGGCGTTGGCCAGAATCCAGATTCTCGCTCCCGGGGCGGACTGTAGTCCAGAAACCTGGGATGATGATGGCAGAGACACGCTCTGCGTGGCCCTTTTCAGCCCGGAGCGTCTTTCCTCTCGGAGCAAAAATCCCCCGGGCCGGTCGGGGTCAGAGGAGGGCTCGTCCGAACCCTCCGGGATAGACTCCTGGCCTTCCCCGGGGGTGGAGGTGGGGGAAACGGCGCACCCAGGTCCTGGCCTGAAGTCGAGAGGGGTCTCCGGCCGGCCTCGGACAGGAGGTCACCTCTGCCTTGCGCTGTCCAAAATGGGAAGTCAACGTGGAGCGAAACGCTCGCGAACTTTCCCGATTCAGCACCTCGAACCGAAATCCCGCCAGAGGAAAACTGGGGGGCGGGTTTGTAGGGTTTCTTTTCTTTCCTCTAAACCCGGAAAATGGAAGTTTCAAAGGCGTTCCCCATAACGAGAACATTTTCATTTTGTGGTCATCCCCTGCCCTCTTACCAAGCAGTTCGGTCCCCCCAGGGCTCAGGGGCTGGGAGTTGGCTGCGGGCCAGAAACGGTCCCCCCGCCCCACCGCCCTTCCTGTGTCGCTTTCAAACTTTTAATTTTTTAGGCTTCCCTTTCCCACCCTGCCCCTCTCACCCGCTTCCACCCCATCCCTGCACCGGACTCTCCGTCAGGACTCCCCACGGGGGTCCCAAGCACCAGATTGGGGGCGGGGGGGCGGACGGGGGTGGGGGGCGGGAAGAGGAAGCCTCTCCGGGGCTCACGCCATCAGCAGACAGCTCCCACGGCAGGACCAGGCCGCTACTTCCAGGGCAGAATTTCGATTCGCTCATGTTTGTTTTTTTTTTTTCCTTTTCTCTTTTGTTTTGGTTTTTTGTTTTTTTTCCATTTTTGGTAATCTCTCTTTCCTTTTGAAAAAGAAACTAATTTGGTGATTTGCCATTTCTGGGGATTAAACTTTAAAAAATGTTCTTCTTTTCTGTATCTGATGTTCTGTGTGCTATTAGTGATGCAGCCAACACGAGCGATTGTCTTGTGTAACACAACTTTCGATCACCGCGAACACACCGTCCTGGGAACGCGTCCATGCTTGGTATCGTTTGGTTCATGAACATTAAGTTTCCCGTACAGGTGACCCATAGCTCAAAGCGTTCAATACTTGTCTGCATTATTCCGTTTTTAAAGTATTAATCCATTCATGAGATTGTTAGTCTTTGAAGTTTTTGCTCCCTTTTGTTTTTCCTAGTCGAGCAAGGTAGAAGGAGAGACTTAAGTTCTCGTTTGTTTCTTTGTAAGGGTCCGGTAGATAGATGCATTTGTGGTTATTATTTTTTTAAGAGCGAGGGTAGCGGTAAAACGGCTAGAGTAAGAGTGGACGCGGGGCCCCCGCCCGCGCTGATCCGGCCGTCTTGCCTCCGCAGGGAAGATCCCGGAGGAGTCCAAGGCCCTGTCCCTGCTGGCTCCCGCCCCCACCGTGACCAGCCTGATGCCCGGGGCCGGGCTGCTTCCCATCCCGACGCCGAACCCCCTGACGACGGTGAGTGGCCGCGGAGAGAGGGCGCGGACCTGCCCTTGCATCCCCCCGGGGAGAGCCGGCCCGCGCCGCGTGCTCCGGCGGAACGGGCCGCGGCCCCCTCTGGAAGCAGCCGCCGGGGAGCTGCTTCCTTATTTAGTTTTTAACGTCTAAATGTGCAAGAGCGGACCTCGTCCTTGCTCAATCAGTAGTATCTGTGGAGCGCGTTTACCGGTGAACGCTGGGGAGGATACGGGAGCGTTCGCCGTCTCCGATCCACGCTGCGGCTGCCCCCTGCTAAGTCGGGAGGGAGGGTCCCTTCCCTGCTCTGAGCCCGGAAAAAGTGGACGTGACTCCTGCCCGAGGCCTGGGAGGGAAGGGGAGCCGTCCCCGGGGGATTCCGGGGGGTAGCCCAGGGGTCGGCTGCAGACGCTGGAAGAGTCGGTCGCGTCTCAGCCTCCTACCACCTCCCCACGGGGCTCAGTCCCGAGGTCCGATTTCAGACACCCGGGTCTGCCCTTTGAGATCGTGGGAGGTCCAAGATGAGGTCCGCCCCGAAGCGGGCTTTTCCGCGTTCCCTCCTGCCCACAGGAGGTGGGCTGAACGGCCCTTTTCTCTCTTTAACGACCCCCGCCACGGGCCCGATAGCCGCCGTTAGAAGCACTTGTGGGGGAAGTAGGGAGGGTGGCATCCCGGAGCCCCTTAAGCTGGGGTCCCGACCTCGAGGCGGGCAGGGCCGGGCGCGCTCCAGGGGCTCAGAAACGAAGAAGGTCCATGCGGGTGGGATCGCGGGCCTTGGTGAGGCGGCGACTTGGGCAAGGTGGTGCTCACGAGTGATGGCCGCGTCTGTGTGGTGTGCGTGCGCGCATGCGTGCCGCGCTTCCTCCAGCTCAGCGTCTCACTGAGCAGCTTGGGAGCCATCCCGGCGGCGGCGGCGGCGGCAGCGGCGGCGGCGGCGGCCTCGTTAGATCCCAACATCGCCGGCCTCGGCGAGATCCCCCAGCCACCGCTGATGGGGAACGTGGACCCTTCCAAAATCGACGAGATCAGGAGGACCGTCTACGTCGGCAACCTGAATTCCCAGGTAATTGCCGGGAGCGGCCCCCGCCCCCTCCCCTCGTCCGAGGGGCCGGCGGCGCCGCCGGGTAAACGCGCCTCCGCCTCTCTCGCCCCGCGTAGACGACCACGGCCGATCAGCTTCTCGAGTTCTTTAAGCAAGTGGGAGAGGTGAAGTTCGTGCGGATGGCCGGGGACGAGACCCAGCCAACCCGCTTTGCGTTTGTGGAATTTGCCGACCAGAACTCCGTGCCCCGAGCCCTGGCCTTCAACGGCGTCATGTTCGGAGATCGGCCGCTCAAGTAAGAGCCCGGCGGGGTGGCCCCGCTCCCTCTCGCTGGACTCGCCGGGCGTTCAACCTGGAAGGGTGGGGTGGCGGGACTCTCGCGGGGAGTACGCAGGGCTCGGAAAGGCCCCGGTCTAGCATGGCAGAGGGTTTGGAGGACGTACAGGGGGTGTAACTGAACAAACACCCGAAAGGCGGCAGTTAGAGAGGTGGTGGAGGGCTCCTGCCATTAAGGCGGCTGCAAGAGGAGAATTCTGGTTGGGATTTCTTGTCTTCCACCCTTCCACCCCCACGTTTGAACTGGAAACCTGCTGCCGGGCTTCCTTGGGTGGGTGCAGTGGGCAGGCTTCCAGGCCTAGATTCATTCAGTCGTATTTATTGAGCGCTTACTGTGTGCAGAGCACTGTACTAAAGTGCTTGGGAAGTCCAAGTTGGCAACATACAGAGAGGGTCCCTACCCAACAGTGGGCTCACAGGCTAGATGATGGCGATGCCCGACACCGGACCACTTCCCGGGCACCAGCCAGTGGAGACTCTGGATTTGTCCGGAGTTGTCCAGGTCGTCGTGTCCCATTCCGGTCAGCTGCCTCACTCGGCGCTGTCCCTCGGGCCAGCAGTCAACTCCCGGGCTCGCCGTTCACATCCCTATATACACACGCGGCTCGGACTGTTGTCCGACTGTGGCCGGGAGAAACGGTTGTGGGGGCCCGTAAGATGCGTGCCACCGTCTCGGGTCGGGAGAAGGAACTCGTCCACGCTTCTCAGCTGGACGGGATCACGGGGTTCTGGGGCTGGGGACCTCCAGAGTGCATCCGGGTTTCCCCAGGCCGCATCCTGAGAAGCAGCGTGGCTCAGTGGAAAGAGCCCGGGCTTTGGAGTCGGAGGTCAGGGGTTCGAATCCTGGCTCCGCCACATGTCTGCTGTGTGACTTGGGGCTAGTCACTTAACTTCTCTGAGCCTCAGTTACCTCATCTGTAAAATGGGGATTAAGACTGTGAGCCCTCTGTGGGACAACCTGATCACCTTGTATCCCCCCCCAGCGCTTAGAACAGTGCTTTGCACATAGTAAGCGCTTAACAAATGCCATCATTATTATCCTGATTCACTGCCTCAAGCCGGGCCAGGGACCGGGGAGTTGCCTCTCGTGGTTTCTGCCACTTTCTGTTCGGCTTTGGGAAATGGCCCCTTTGTCTGGGGGAGACCTGGGGTAGCAGAAATCGGGCGGCTCGGCCCGACCGGGGCGCGGCCGCCCGCTGACCGAGTTCTCCGCCGCCCGCCCAGAATCAACCACTCCAATAACGCCATCGTCAAGCCCCCGGAGCTGACGCCACAGGCGGCCGCCAAGGAGCTGGAGGAGGTCATGAAGAGAGTACGCGAGGCCCAGTCCTTCATCTCCGCAGCCATCGAGCCAGGTGAGGTCCCGGGCAACTGACCCGGAGGGCGCCGGGCATCAACACAGTCAACTTGTTGAGTTCCTGGGGGTCTTGCTCGGTGTCTCACTCTGCAAACTGTCGAGACACAAAGGGACTGTGAGACTCCCATTCATTCAATCGTATTTATTGAGCGCTTACTGTGTGCTGAGCACTGTTCGAAGTGCTGGGGGGATACAAGGTGATGAAGCTGTCCCATGTGGGGCTCACAGTCTTAAGTACAAGGCGGCAACATATGGAGACGGTCCCCACCCAACAACGGGCTCACAGTCTAGAAGGGGGAGACAGACGACAAAAGGAAACATGGAGACAGGTGTCAAAGTTGTCAGAACAAATAGAGCTAGGTGCACATCTTTAACAAAATAAATAGAATAGTAAATTTGTGCAAGTAAAATGGATTAATAAATCTGTACAAATATATATACAAGTGCCGTGGGGAGGGGAAGGAGGAGAGGAAAAAGGCCTCTTGGAGGAGGTGAGCTCTCAGGCAGGGACCAAACGCAAATGCGCACATAACTGGTTGCGCAAAACCGGGAAAGCAACTCAAGTCTCCTGGCCGGGGCTCTGAGCCCACCAGAAAGGTCCGTTAGGGTGGTTACGATGGTGGGTGGCTTAGATATCGATGGTTCCTTGGGTCCCAGGGCACTGGGGTCGAGAGAAGAAGGTCGGACACGGCCCCCGGGCCATCGGGGTCTCCCAGACCCAGAGAGAGGGAGGGAAAGAAGGAGGGAGGGAGAAAGAGCAGGGATCAGATCCGATCCCCACCCTGCTGGGGAGGTGGCACAGGTCCCCAGCGGGGGGGTGGCCAGGTGGTTCTGGGAGCCAGGGGTGGGCCACGCTAACGTGCCGGGGGTTGTTTTTTTTTTTTTCCTCTCAGAGTCCGGGAAGAACAATGAGAGGAAAGGCGGCCAATCTCGCTCGCACACACGTTCCAAATCCCGCTCCAGCTCCAAGTCCCGGGCTCGGAGGAAAAGATCCCACTCCACACGCAGGTAAGCGTGAGAAGCAGCATGGCTTAGTGGAAAGAGCCCGGGCTTGGGAGTCGGAGGTCATGGCTTCGAACCCCGACTCCGCCGCCTGTCAGCTGTGTGACTTCGGGCAAGTCACTTCACTTCTCTGGGCCTCAGTTCCCTCATCTGTAAAATGGGCAGTAAGACTGTGAGCCCCACGTGGGACAACCTGTTAACCTTTTATCTACCCCAATGCTTAGAACAGTGCTTGGCGCATTAACAAATACCATTATAGAGAAGCAATCAGTCAATCAATCGTATTTATTGAGCGCTTACTGTGTGCGGAGCACTGTACTAAGCGCTTGGGAAGTACAGGTTGGCAACATGTAGAGATGGTCCCTACCCAACAGTGGGCCCACAGTCTAGAAGCAGCGTGGCTCAATGGAAAGAGCACGAGCTTAGGAGTCAGAGGTCATGGGTTCAAATCCCGGCTCCGCCAATTGTCAACTGGGTGACTTTGGGCAAGTCACTTCACTTCTCTGGGCCTCAGTGACCTCATCTGTAAAATGGGGATGAAGACTGTGAGCCCCACATGGGACAATCTGATCACCTTATATCCTCCCCAGCGTTTAGAACAGTGCTTTGCACATAGTAGGTGCTTAACAAATGCCATCACTGTTGTTATTATTATTATTATTAATATTAAGCGGGAGCCCCAACCCGGACTGGGTGATTGGCTCCGGTCTGTACTGAGCGCCCGGGGCTCCTTCCCTGCCCCCAAGGAGCTGCCACTCCAACCGGGTAAAACTGGGCATAGAAACGTTCACACACAGCGTAGGGGGAATAAAGGATGGGGTCGTTCAGCTGATCGCACCTCTCGCTCTACTCGGAGGGTTGAACTTGGGCAGCTCTAGCCGCGTTTGTGTCGGAGGTGACTCTTGGGCACCTGGGGCTGGTGAGAGTTTGGCCAGGGAATACAGGCCGCTGCCTTCGGCTGCCTTTACTCCTACGCGCTGACCTCGGCATTCCGGTTTATTCAGTCGTGATTTTGGTCACTCCATCTAGTCATATCTGTAAAGACTCCGTGGTCCTCCTCCCCAGAGAAAATGAAAGCTCCTTGTGGGCCGGAGATGGGACCGTGCTTCTGATTTGTGTTTAGTGCGGTACCCTGCCCACAGGGCCACTCGAGGAATACCGTACAGTGGCTAACGCAGCCGCCCCGCTCCCGGAAAGGCTGCAGTGGTCATGGGGGGCGAGGGCAGAGGACTGACTTTTCAGGAAGGGTGACTTGAGCACCCAGCCTTCAACGAAGCCTGTCCGTAATCCTTCCCTCCGGCTCTCTGGAGACGGGTCAAGTGAGTCCATCATCTCCATGGCCCCAGGATTCTCGTCAGGTGAGGTCGGGCGGCACTCCTGGGTCTCAGGGCCGGCTAGGCTTCGAAAGAAGCACGGGCAGTAGCGTGGGGAGAGATGGCAGCCCCCAGAAGTGTTAGCGGTGGTGGAGGGGAAGCCAAGAACCGGCTCGGCCTCTGAAAGTAACGTAGAGCGGCGGCGGCGGAGCCCAGTTTCCTTGCCCGGTTCTCGGCAGCCGTGGGGCGATCCCGTCTGTCAGCGGTGCCCAGTGCCAGTGTGAGGGCTCTACGTGCGCAAAGTTGGCCTGAAATTCAGCAGGCCCGCTTAGGCTGACTGTTGGCCAGCAAGGGGGAGTACCGGGGTTCCCGGGGTCCCCTTGAGAGGCAGCCCCGTCCCGAGAGCTTCCCACAGGTCCCCGGAGCAGTGTGAGGCAGAACAGGAAAATCAGTCATCCCGGGCTTCTCCGGGCATCGCACTGGTGCCGTCAGCGAGGTGGATCCTCGTTTCAGGGGCTCGGCACCGGCCCTTTGGTCAATGGGCCGACTACGGGAGGGGCCGGCCTAGGGTTTCTCCTTTCCCCTTGGCGCGGAGGGAGCCTTTTCACACCGAGCTGCCGAGTAAGAGCTTGAGTTGACTTTTTCAAACACGCCAGAAGGGGAGAGGGCGACGGTTCGGTGTGAGTCTCTCACTTGGGCAGCGGTTTGCAAAGGCCAGAGGCCCCACGTGCGCGTTCTGCCGTTTTCTGCCGCAGGAGCAGCTCCCACACGCGGTCCCAGTCCCGACAGAAGGATCGGCGGCGGTCCAAGAGCCCCCCCAAGAAGCGCTCCAAATCCAACGAGAGACGACGGTCGCGGTCTCGTTCTCGGTCCCGGTGAGCCCCGCGCAAGGGCAGATGCCTTTGCTTTCGGTCATCCGGCTCCGTGGATGAGGGGTCCTTGGGGCAGTGGACGGGGGACAGACTAGCTGGACCGAAGGGACGTCATCCTGGTTTTCCCCATCGACGGGTCACCGTCCAGCTGTTCCTCTGGGCACTGGGATGATGGTGATGACAACAGGAAGGAAAAGGAGAATGTTACCGTTAAGTGCCTTTTAAGGACTGCGCACTGTACAGAGTGCTGGGTTAGGTACAAAATAATCAGAGAAGCAGCATGGCCTAGTGGGTGGAGCAGGGACCTGGGTTCTAATCTCAGCTCCACCACTTGTCTGCTGTCTGACTTGGGGTAAGTCACTTTTTTTTAATGGCATTTATTAAGCAAGCGCTGGCTATGTGCAAAGCACGTTCTAAGCGCCGGGGAGGTTCCAAGGTGATCAGGTTGTCCCACGGTGGGCTCCCAGTCTTCATCCCCATTTTCCAGATGAGGTAACAGGCCCGGAGAAGTGAAGTGTCAGCTGTGTGACTTTGGGCAAGTCACTTCACTTTGGGCAAGTCACTTCACTTCTCTGTGCCTCAGTTACCTCATCTGGAAAATGGGGATGAAGATTGTGAGCCCCTTGTGGGACTGTGTCCAACGTGATTAGCGTGCATCCACCCCAGCACTTAGAACAGTGCCTGGCACCTAGTAAGCGCTTAATGGATACTTTTAAAGAAAAAAATTGGACACAGCCCCCATCCAGCATGGGGCTCACAGTCGAAGGGGGACAAGGAACTGACTCGCTTCACGTCATAGGCAAATGGCAGAGTGGGAACTAGAACCCAGGCATCCTGATGCCCTGGGCTCGCTGCTTCCCCTGCGACCGTAGACCGGCATGGCCGGTTTCTGCTATTGGGCCCAGAAGGATGACCAGGAAGTCCTTTGGTTGGGAGGGGTCTCTTCCCCAGCATGTGAACCGATGCCTTGATCCTGGACTGACTTCAGCGTTGGAATGTGCCCAGTTTGCCCCTGGGGAGGCAACCTCAGCCCTCCCCTCTTCCCCACACTGGCCCCCTGGACCGCTTTCCCAGTTCATCATCCCTATCCCATCTCCCGGGAAACTGCACGGTGCTAGACAAGTACCCTGCCCGGGCTGAGGCCGTACACTTAATTGGCCTGGTGGCTGGCATGGAAACACCTTAGTTTTTAGCGATGACCCACCCGGCGCTCGGGGGGTGCGGGTGGGATGGCGAGAAGGGTGGGGTTGGTGGGGTGGCCGAGTGACCCGCTGAGACTCCTGCCGTTGGCGGTTGGCTCACGGGGCTGTGTCTGAGCCTCTGCTTTGGTCAGAAACCTTGGGTGAATGCGTAAAATGTGTTTCCTGTAGGGACAAGAAAAAAGACAAAGAAAATCGTGACAAGATCAAGGAGAAAGAAAAGGTGAAAGAAAAAGATCGGGACAAGGAGAAGGAGCGAGAAAGGGACAAGGAGAAGGAACGAGATAGGGAGAAGGAGCGAGATAGGGACAAGGAGAAGGAGCGGGATAGGGACAAGGAGAAGGAGCGGGATAGGGACAAGGAGAAGGAGCGGGATAGGGACAAGGAGAAAGAGCGGGATAGGGAGAAGGAGAAGGAGCGGGATAGGGACAAGGAGAAGGAGCGGGATAGGGACAAGGAGAAGGAGAAGGAGCGGGATAGGGACAAGGAGAAGGAGCGGGATAGGGACAAGGAGAAGGAGCGCGATAGGGACAAGGAGAAGGAGCGGGATAGAGACAAGGAGAAGGAGCGGGATAGGGACAAGGAGAAAGAGCGGGATAGGGACAAGGAGAAGGAGCGGGATAGGGACAAGGAGAAAGAGCGAGAAAGGAACAAGGAGAGGGAGCGAGATAAAGACAGGGACAAGGATAAAGAGAGGGAGAAAGACAGGGAGAAGGAGCGGGACAAGGACAGAGAGAAAGACAAAGAGAAGGAAAGAGATAAAGAAAAGGAGCGGGCGAAGAATAAAGAGCGAGAACGAGACCGGGAGAGAGAGAAGGAAAAGGACAAAGAAAGAGAGCAGGAAAAGGAGCGGGACAAAGAGAAGGACAAGGAGCTCGACAAAGAGAAGGAGAGAGAAAAGGAAAAATCGAGAGAGCGAGACGACAAGAGAAAGAAAGAGAAGAAATCGCGGACGCCCCCCAAAAGCCACAACGCCGCGCGGCGATCCCGGAGTGCCAGCAGGTCAGCCCGGCTCGGGTCCGAAGAGGCCTGGGCCAGGATCCCACAGCCGCCCCTTCTCTGAATGTCGCAGTGTGTCAGGGGAATCGTGTGCAGTTGAGAGAGGCGGAGTGGAGGGTCTTGTCCCCATTCTACAGATGAGGAAGCTGAGGCCCAGAGAGGTTAGGCAGCGTGCTTCAAGTCACCCGGTGTGCTGCCTTCCCCTGGTTGCTGTTGCACCTGAGGATGGTTTCATTCATTCATTCAGTTGTATTTATTGAGCGCTTATTGTGTGCAGAGCACTGTACTAAGCGCCTGGGAAGTACAAGTTGGCAAGGATGGTAACATCCCCAGGGCCGGGGGAGAGGGCCCGACCCTTCTTGGCTCCTCTTTTTGCCCAGGGACAGTTGGGAAACTGAGCTTTTTCAGAAAATCAGCGGGGACCCTGTAAAGAAGCGAATCTAGGTTAGGCATTGGGCTGGCTACACACTTCTACTCCTTTCTGTCCATCCACATTTGCTTCTGCTAGTCCATCTTTGTCTAGCAGGGGCTGGTGTTTGGGGCCGGCAGAACCCCAGATCCAGTGGCTACGGCCTGGAGCACGGCCCTGGCCTGATTATCGGATAATCGTCAATCATCATCAATCGTATTTATTGAGCGCTTACTGTGTGCAGAGCACTGTACTGAGCACTTGGGAAGTACAAGTTGGCAACATAAGAGCTGGGAGGGTGGCCCCCATAGCTCAGGTTGGCGGAGGAGGCGGGGAAGGGCTGGTATCGGAGAGGAGGCCCGAGTCTCTTCGGTGGATCTGGGCAAGACGAGCATCCAGTCCCCTGGGCCCGGATTCCCTGGGCGGGAATAAGAAGTGCTGCTGGGAAGTCCTCCGTCTTTGTCCGCCTCCCAACGGCATTCCGCGACGGTGGCAGGGGGGCTCTCCGGAGTCCGGGCCTGGGTCTCCAGCCGTCCGCAGCGTCGGGGAGGTGGTGGCGTGAGGAGGAGGAAGAGGGCAGCCGACCTCAGAATCCCGGGCGGGGGCCGTTCATCAATCGTATTTATTGAGCGCTTACTGTGTGCAGAGCACTGTACTAAGCGCTTGGGAAGTACAAATTGGCAACCTATAGAGACAGTCCCTAACCAACAGTGGGCTCACAGTCTAAAAGGGGGAGAGACGGAGAACAAAACCAAACATACTAACAAAATAAATAGGATATGTACAAGTAAAATAAATAGAGTAATGAATATGTACAAACATATATACATATATACAGGTGCTGTGGGGAAGGGAAGGAGGTAAGATGGGAGGATGGAGAGGGGGACGAGGGGGAGAGGAAGGAAGGGGCTGAGTGTGGGAAGGCCTCCTGGAGGAGGTGAGCTCTCAGTAGGGCCTTGAAGGGAGGAAGAGAGCTAGCTTGGCGGGTGGGCGGAGGGATTGGGGGCATTCCAGGCCCGGGGGATGACGTGGGCCGGGGGTACGTGGGCCGTTCAGGGCAAGCCTGGGACGCTGTGGTCTTTGGTTTGTAGAGAACGGCGCCGGAGGAAGAGCAGGAGCGCCTCCAGGTCCCCTAAAGCATCCAAAACCGTAAGGAGGAAGTCTTCCAGATCGCCGTCCCCACGCAGGTAAGGAGGGACGGGTGGGTGAGATAATAATAGTAATAATGATGGCATTTATTAAGCGCTTACTACATGCAAAGCACTGTTCTAAGCGCTGGGGAAGTTACAGGGTGATCAGGCTGTCCCCCGGGGGGCTCGCAGTCTTCATCCCCATTTTACAGATGAGGGAGCTGAGGCACAGATAAGTGACTTGTCCAAAGTCACACAGCTGACAGCTGGCGGAGCCGGGATTGGAACCCATGACCTCTGACTCCAAAGCCCGGGCTCTTTCTACTGAGCCACACTGCTTCTCTAGGATGGGCGTGATGGAGGTGACTGGCAGGGCCGAGGAAATCTGGATCAGAAAGTTAGCTGTCTGTGCCAGGTTGGCTCTCATCATCAATCGTATTTATTGAGCGCTTACTATGTGCAGAGCACTGTACTAAGTGCTTGGGAAATACAAATTGGCAACAAATAGAGACAGTCCCAACCCAACAGTGGGCTCACAGTCTAAAAGGGGGAGACAGAGAACAAAACCAAACATACTAACAAAATAAAATATATAGAATAGATATGTACAAGTAAAATAAATAAATAAATAGAGTAATAAATATGTACAAACATATACATCTATACAGGTGCTGTGGGGAAGGGAAGGAGGTAAGATGGGGGGGATGGAGGGGGGACGAGGGGGAGAGGAAGGAAGGGGCTCAGTCTGGGAAGGCCTCCTGGACTCTCTCGGACTGAGCCAGTACAACTTATTTTTTCTTTGAAGGTGTTTGTTAGGTGCTTACTATGTGCCAGGCACTGGGATAGATTCAAGCTAATCAAGCTGGACATAGTCCTTGTCCCACATTCATTCATTCATTCAGTGGTATTTATTGAGCGCTCGCTGTGTGCAGAGCACTGTACTAAGCACTTGGGAAGTACAATGGGGCTCACATTCCTAATTCCCATTGTGCGAGCGAGGTAGCTGAAGTCCAAAGAAGTGAGGTGGTTTGCCCAAGGTCAAGAGAAGCCTCGTGGCTCAGTGGAAGGAGCCCGGGCTTTGGAGTCAGAGGTCATGGGTTTGAATCCCGGATCCTCTACGTGTCTGCTGTGTGACCTTGGGCAAGTCACTTCACTTCTCTGAGCCTCAGTTCCCTCATCTGTAAAATGGGGATGAAGACCGTGAGCCCTACGTGGGACAACCTGATCACCTTGTATCCTCCCCCGCCCCCAGCGCTTAGAATCAATCAATCAATCGTATTTATTGAGCACTTACTGTGTGCAGAGCACTGTACTAAGCGCTTGGGGAGTACAAGTTGGCAACATATAGAGACAGTCCCTACCCAACGGTGGGCTCACAGTCTAAAAGGGGGAGAGCTCAGAACATAGTAAGCGCTTAACAAATGCTATCATTATTATACAGCAGGCCAGTGGCGGAGTCAGGATTAGAACCCAGGTCCTTCAGACGCTCAGGCTTGGGCTCTGCCCACTGGGCCGTGCTGCTTCTCCCACTTGGCCGGCGTTACTGCCGGCCGCCCGCTCTCCCGTGGGCCCCCCAAGAGCGTTCCTCCCGTCTCCTTCCAGTTCCCCGGGTAGCCCACCCCGCCGACCACTAGCTACGGTCCGGGCCCGCGTCTGGCTGCTAGCAATTTGAATGTCGCTCGCTTGCCCCATCCAAAAGTCCTTCTTCGGATTTGTTTCGCATTACTTATTTTCTTTCTCGAATCACTTTACTTGGTTCTGCGGGAATGTTGTGTTTCGCCACTTGAGAAAGCCAGCCTGGGCCAGAGTTTTCTGGCTCTGTAGAATTATATATATATATATGTGTGTATTATATATATATATATGTGTGTATTATATATATATATATGTGTGTGTATATATATATATATACATATATATATGTATATATGTGTGTGTGTGTGTGTGTATATATATATACACATACATATATGTATATATGTTTGTACATATTTTTTACTCTGTTTTATTTGTACATATCTATTCTATTTATTTTATTTTGTTAGTATGTTTGGTTTTGTCCTCTGTCTCCCCCTTTTAGACTGTGAGCCCGCTGTCGGGTAGGGACTGTCTCTATTTGTTGCCAATTTGTACTTCCCAAGCGCTTAGTACAGTGCTCTGCACATAGTAAGCGCTCAATAAATACGATTGATGATGATGATGATCTGAGCCTTCGGAGGTAGGTCAGTGCCAGGTTTGGACAGATTCCATCATCATCATCATCATCAATCGTATTTATTGAGCGCTTACTGTGTGCAGAGCACTGTACTAGGCGCTTGGGAAGTACAAGTTGGCAACGTGTAGAGACAGTCCCTACCCAACAGTGGACTCACAGTCTAAAAGGGGGAGATGGAGAACAAAACCAAATGTACTAACAAAATAAAATAAATAGAATAGATATGTACAAGTAAAATAAGTAAATAGAGTAATAAATATGTACAAACGTATATACATATATACAGGTGCTGTGGGGAAGGGAAGGAGGTAAGATGGGGGGGATGGAGAGGGGGACGAGGGGGAGAGGAAGGAAGGGGCTCAGTCTGGGAAGGCCTCCTGGAGGAGGTGAGCTCTCAGTAGGGCCTTGAAGGGAGGAAGAGAGCTAGCTTGGCGGATGGGCAAAGGGATTGGGGGCATTCCAGGCCCGGGGAATGACGTGGGCCGGGGGTCGATGGCGGGACAGGCGAGAACGAGGGACGGTGAGGAGATTAGCGGCGGAGGAGCGGAGGGTGCGGGCTGGGCTGGAGAAGGAGAGAAGGGAGGAATTCCACATTGATGAGACCCCCAAACGATTTTCCAAGGGCCCGGTCCTGAGCGGTTTGTGTTGTTATATTTCTCTCCCGTCCCCACCATAATTAATCGCAGCCCCAGATAGGGATCGAGCCAGATTCCACCCCCCCGGAGCCGGTTTTGGTCACGAACGATTCTTTTCCCGCCGAAGGCTTCCCTCCGAGAGGCTTTCCTGGATTCATTCATTCATTCAACTGTATTTATTGAGTGCTTACTGTGTGCAGAGCACCGTACTAAGCACTTGGGAAGTACAAGTTGGCTCCCCTGCCCAGCAGAGATCGGTGCTCTCTCTGCCAGGGGACTGGGATTTTTAGTCAGAGCAGGGCGACACGAAGGCAAGAAGGGAAAGGAATGGGACGTTAACCCTACCCGGATGCGGGCCGTTTTACGAAACAGAAACAAGAAGGAAAAAAAGAGGGAAAAAGAAAAGGACCAAAGCGGCGACCGGAGAGAGCGCGACGGCTCAGCGGCGGCGGCGGCATCTAAGAAGAAGAGCGGCAAGGAGAAGGAGCGGAAAGAGAAGGCGGAGAAGAGCGCAGCCCCGCTCAAGGTGAGGAGGGGAGAGCGGCTGGGGCCTTGGCCGATCCTCCTCCTCATCATCATCAATCGTATTTATTGAGCGCTTACTATGTGCAGAGCACTGTACTAAGCACTTGGGAAGTACAAATTGGCAACATATAGAGAGAGTCCCTTCCCAACAGTGGGCTCACAGTCTAAAAGATGGGCAGAGGGAGGGCATTCCTCGGCAGCCTCGTCTTCCCGCACGGAGGTGGGATGGAGTCGGGAGAGGGGAAGGCGAGGCGGGGCGGGCAGAGCATAACCTCTGACCTCGTTGGCAGGAGCGAGACCACAGCAAGGAGCCGCCGCCCCCGCCTCCCGCGCCCCCAGCCGCGGGCCCAGAAGCAGACCGCCCCCAGACCCCCGGGCCCGACCGGGTCCAAATTCAGCAGCAGAACGGCAACTGCCAGCCCAGCCAAGAGAGCCCATCGGGGACCACAAACACTGTATAGGGCCGGCTCCCGGCCGCACCCCAAACTCGACCGGGGACGGAGGGGGGCGGGGGCCGGGGGAGGAGCGGCCGAGAGAGCCGGGGCCCACGTCCGGTTCCCCGAGCCCCCCTCCGACCACCGTCTACCCAGAGAGAGCGAGCACACGAAGGAGGCTAGCACAGGACTGCCGGTGGGCGGGTTTTGTATGGTTTTCCTTTTTTTAACTGGTGTATATTGTTGAATGATGTGCTTGAAATACACAACGCTGTCCGTGATGACAAGTGCGTAAGCCGCCCTCCCCCGCTCCTCCTCCCGACCCCCGTCCCTTCAGCGTTCCAGCCAGCGGGCCCCGTGTGTCCACGGCCTCGTTTCCGCAGACGGCCGGCTCCTGGAAAAGACGCTCCGTGCGGATCTTCGGCCCCGGAGCTGTCCTGCTCCGCCACGGTGAATACAGACTCAGACAAAGATACGGTTCAAATTGGGGGCCAGGGGGGATCGTTCCCACCTCCTGTTCCACGCCCCCAGTCCTAGAAGGGGCGGGCAAAGATCCGTTTTTTATTGTAGCGACGGCAGAGGATACAAAGCCACTGCTGGTTACATGTGGTGCAGCAGAAACCAGAGTTACGGGGCAGTTTAGGGGTCCCAACCGGTCATTCCTGGGGGGCAAAGAGCCACGGGGGAGGAGAGGAAGGGGACGAGGGAGAGGACAGCACGGCGGGGGTCAAAGCTGCTTCAGTCGCAGCTGTTCTCAAAGATTAGGCCTGCCCCTGAGATGGAGCCCAGCTCTAAATCAAGGGCACTTGTTCTTAATACAGTTTAAATGCAGTCAAACTACTCAGTTGCCTTACCTCCAGAGAAGATTTCCCCCTAGAAGTCAGGAGGGCCGGGGGAGCAGTGAGGGGGGGTGTCTCTGGGGTGACGAGGGCCCACTGTTCGAGGGCCCGTTCGCCACACGGGCTGGGGACGCGGAGACCGCCGGCCGGGCCCTCGTAAATGCTTTACCGTGTAAAGCCGGGGCGGCCGGCGTGTTGCGTCTGGCGGCGGCGGCGTGAGGGAGCGTGGCTGACGCTGGCTGGAGTCTGGAAGCAGTCCCGCCTCACCAGAGGCTGCTGGAATCCTTGTTATTTTTAGTATCGTTCCCCCAATAAAGTTGGAATATTTTAGAGGGGAGCCTTTCTGTTTGTCCGCTTCGGCAGCGCGTCTGCGTTCGGTGCCGCCCCCGGGGAGGGAGGACAGGGCACGCGCCATGGGCAGGTTATGTTGCCAATATGTACTTCCTGAGCGCTTAGTACAGTGCTCCGCACATAGTAAGCGCTCAATAGATACGATTGATGATGATGATGAGGCCCTTGGACTTGCAGATTCGAGTTGGTTCCTGCAGCCACTCCCGTTTGGAGACGGAGGGGGTGTTTGAGGGAAAGGCGGGAAGGGTCCTTGGCAGAAACAAGGGCCCGCCGCCACCGGAGAGGGTGAGCCCCGATTCCCCTCTGGGGACGTGCCATCTTGACTCCATTTTGCTCAATAAATACGATTGATTGATTTTGCTGGCCGTGAGGGTCCAGCCGGCGGCGGGGTCTCTGCGACTTCCCCTCCCAGAGCTGGTGGAGAGGGGGCCCTTGGAGAAAGGTCGCGTTGCCTCTGGAAGCAGTAGCTTGGCTCGCAGCGGGCACGGCTCCCAGCGCCGTCGGGAGGCAATCAATCAATCGTATTTATTGAGCGCTAACTGTGCAGAGCACTGTACTAAGCGCTTGGGAAGTCCAAGTTGGCAACATATAGAGGCAGTCCCTACCCAGCAGTGGGCTCACAGTCTAAAAGAGGATGGAGGCAGGAGGGTGTCGGAGCTCTGTGGGAGAGAGGTGGACATCAGACAGGAACCAGAAATAGTGCGGCAGTGGGCTAGTTCCGTGGCGAGTTCCCGTTCGGCTGTAATGTCTGGGATGTCCGGAATGGACGATAGCGGGTGCCAGGCCAGGGCGAGGCCAGTAACGACCTCCTGCCCCCTCGATGGGCAACACAGGGAGACCGAGGGGTTCTTGGCCGGCGAGCGCCCACTCAACCAACAGGAAGTGACTTCTAGACTGTGAGCCCACTGTTGGGTAGGTACCGTCTCTCTACGTTGCCAACTTCGCTTAGTACAGCGCTCTGCCCACAGTAAGCGCTCAATAAATACGATAGATTGATTGATTGACTCCTGCCCGGAAGGAAGGGACGGCCCTGGAAAACGGAAGCCCAAGTTTAGCTCCCGGCTTTTTTCCGAGGCCCAATTTGAACGTCTGCGGGCATCAAGCGCCGGAGCCTACAGGCCAGGGCTTGGTCTTCCCCTCCAAAGAAATGGGGGTTGGCGTTGAAGGAGTGAAAGTGGCACACTGGCCTCTTCTGCTGACCCCGACTTGGACCCTGAGCAGGGCTTGTGGGGGCTCCCCCTGCCCCTTCTTCCCTGTTTTTCCTTTCTTGTGGGTTGCCTCCAATCTCTCCTTCTCCTTTGATCCCTGCCCACGTTCCCTGGACGTCTGGTTTTTCCCGTCAGGCTCGGGCCTTGGGCACCCTGGGCTCCGTCTGTCCTCTCCGGGCTCAGGTTGTCATCCCGTTCCTCCGTTCTCAGGTGGCGATTGCAACCAGGTGAATCACCGACCGATTCTCTCCCGAAGAGTGGGCTTTAATCAGTCATCAATCGTATTTATTGAGCGCTTACTGTGTGCAGAGCACTGTACTAAGCGCTTGGGAAGTACAAGTTGGCAACGTATAGAGACGGTCCCTACCCAACAGTGGGCTCACAGTCTAGAAGATAGTAAGTGCTTTACAAATACTGTCATTATTAATGGGGGGTATGGAGTGAAAGGCCTTCCCAGACTGAACCCCTTCCTTCCTCTCCCCCTCGTCCCCCTCTCCATCCCCCCCATCTTACCTCCTTCCCTTCCCCACAGCACCTGTATATATGGATATATGTTTGTACATTTTTATTACTCTATTTATCTTGTACATATCTATTCTATTTATTTTATTTTGTTAGCACGTTTGGTTTTGTTCTCTGTCTCCCCCCTTCTAGACTGTGAGCCCGCTGTTGGGTAGGGACTGTCTCTATGCGTTGCCGACTTGTACTTCCCAAGCGCTTAGTCCAGAGCTCTGCACACAGTAAGCGCTCAATAAATACGATTGATTGATTGATTGATAGAAAATCCAGACCCCCGATTCTCCCTCCCTCCCGTCATTGGTGAAGCAGCCTGTTGTGTGCTGGATCCCGAGGCCGGGGGCTGTGGGATGCTAATGAGGGTGACAGAAGGGGCCCACCCCTCAATAATAATAATAATAATGATGGCATTTTTTCATTCATTTAATCATTTATTGAGCGCTTACTGTGTGCAGAGCACTGTACTAAGCGCTTGGGAAGTCCAAGTTGGCAACATATAGAGACGGTCCCTACCCAACAGCGGGCTCACGGTCTAGAAGGGGGAGACAGAACAAAACCAAACATACTAACAAAATAAAATAAATAGAATAGATATGGGTTTGAATCCTGACTCCGCCGCATGTCTGCTGTGTGACCTTGGGCAAGTCACTTAACTTCTCTGAGCCTCAGTTCCCTCATCTGTAAAATGGGGATTAAGACTGTCAGCCCCATGTGGGACAACCTGATCTCCCTGTAACCTCCCCAGCGCTTAGAACACTGCTTTGCACATAGTAAGTGCTTAATAAATGCCATTATTATTATTATTAGAAGGGGGAGACAGACGACAAAACAACGTATTAACAAAATAAAATGAATAGAATAAATATGTACAAATAAAATAAATAAAGTAATAAATCCGTAGAAACATATATCCATATATACAGGTGCTGTGGGGAGGGGAAGGAGGTAAGGAGGGGGCTCAGTCTGGGTATGGGTTTTATGGTTCTAATGGAATTGAAAACGCATCAAGTGGATGGTGCATGGGCCTGAGTCAGAAGGGCCTGGGTTCATTCATTCATTCAATTGTATTTATTGAGCGCTTACCGTGTGCAGAGCACTGTGCTAAGCGCTTGGGAAGTACGAGTTGGACAGGGGTCAGGCGAAGGTGCGCGTGTGCTCGTGGGAATGTTGTGATCCCTTACGGATGAGAAAAACAGATGGCCAAGTTACCGTCAACACCGGCTGCCATGGTAGCTGATTGGAAAAACAGGCCGCGCTTCTAAATTGTTTCTCTGTCTCCTCCGGCTCCCACCCCCTCGATGTAGAAATATCTCCTGAGCCCACTGTTGGGTAGGGACTGTCTCTATATGTTGCCAACTTGTACTTCCCAAGCGCTTAGTACAGTGCTCTGCACAGAGTAAGCGCTCAATAAATACGATTGATTGATTAAACATGCACTTGTTCATTCACTCATTCAATCGTATTTATTGAGCGCTTACTGTGTGCAGAGCACTGTACTAAGTGCTTGGGAAGTCCAAGTTGGCAACGTATAGAGATGGTCCCTACCCAACGGTGGGCTCACAGTCCAGAAGGGGGAAACAGAGAACAAAACAAAACATATTAACAAAATAAAATAAATAGAATAAATATTAGTATTATTATGCATTATGGAGGAGGGGCTCCAGGCACTGGTTGGACCCCTGGGGTAGATACGAGGTAATCAGATTGGACAAAGTCCTTATCAATCAATGTATCAATCGTATTTATTGAGCGCTTACTGTGTGCAGTGCACTGTACTAAGCGCTTGGGAAGTACAAGTCGGCAACATATAGAGAGGGTCCCTACCCAACAGCGGGCTCACAGTCTAAAAGGGGGAGACAGAGAACAAAACCAAACATACTAACAAAATAAAATAAATAGAATAGATATGTACAAGTAAAATAAATAAATAGGCTCACAGTCTTAACCCCCATTTTACAGATTAGGTAACTGAGGCACAGAGAAGTTAAGTGACTTGCCCGAGGTCACACAGAAGCTGTAAACTCGTTGTGGCGAGGGAATGTGTCTGCTGTAGTTGTGTTGTTCTCACCCAAGTGCTTAGTGCTGTGTCCTGCTCAAGTGCTCAATAATAATAATAACAATAATAATAATGGCATTTGTTAAGCGCTTACTATGTGCCAAGCACTGTTCTAAGCGCTGGGGGAGATACAAAGTGATCAGGTTGTCCCGCATGAGGCTCACAGTATCAATCCCCATTTTCCAGATGAGGGAACTGAGGCCCAGAGAAGTGAAGTGACTTGCCCAAAGTCGCACAGCTGACAAGTGGCGGAGCCGGGATTAGAACCCATGACCTCTGGCTCCCAAGCCCGCGCTCTCTCCGCTGAGCCACGCTGCTTCTCGAGTTCTCAATAAATACGGTTGATTGGTGGATGGATGGACAAGTGGCAGAGAAAGGATGAGAACTCGGGCCCTTCTGACTCCCAGGTGTGAGTTTTAACCACTAGCGGGTAGATGGGAGAGGGTGAGCCGCTCGATGAGTGGTATTTATTGAGCGCTTTCCGTGTGCAGAGGACCGGACGAGGACCAGATGGTGCGGAGTTTCTGTTTGCTGCAGAAGTGGATGAGCAACCACTGGAGATTAGTGGGGGGACGTGGGCTAAACATTTTTGTAGAAGAATTATCTGGGCAACAGAGTGAGTTATGAACTGGAGTGGGGAGAAACAAGAGCCTGTACACTTGTACATATCTATTCTATTTATTTTATTTTGTTAGTACGTTTGGTTTTGTTCTCCGTCTCCCCCTTTTAGCCTCTGAGCCCACTGTTGGGTAGGGACTGCCTCTATATGTTGCCAACTTGGACTTCCCAAGCGCTTAGTCCAGTGCTCTGCACACAGTAAGCGCTCAATAAATACGATTGATTGATTGATTGATTGTTTTGATGTCTGTCTCTCCTCTTCTAGACTGTGAGCCCGTTGTTGGGTTGGACTTGTCTCTATTTGTCGCTGAATTGTACTTCCCAAGCGCTTAGTACAGTGCTCTGCACACAGTAAGCGCTCAATAAATACGATTGATTGACTGATTGATTGAATTGTACTTTCCAAGCGCTTAGTACAGTGGTCTGCACACAGTAAGCGCTCAATAAATATGATTGAATGAATGAATGAACAAGAGGCGGGGCATTTGTTTTATTTGTACATATTTATTCTATTTATTTTATTTTGTTAATGTGTTTTGTTTTGTTCTCTGTCTCCCCCTTCTAGACTGTGAGCCCGCTGTTGGGTAGGGACTGTCTCTAGATGTTGCTGACTTGGACTTCCCAAGCGCTTAGTGCAGTGCTCTGCACACAGTCAGCGCTCAATAAATATGATTGATTGATTTATTGATTGAATTGTACTTTCCAAGCGCTTAGTACAGTGCTCTGCACACAGTAAGCACCCAATAAATATGATTGAATGAACGAATGAACAAGAGGCAGGGACATTTGTTTTATTTGTACATATTTATTCTATTTATTTTATTTTATTAATGTTTTGTTTTGTTGTCTGTCTCCCCCTTCTAGACTGTGAGCCCGCTGTTGGGTAGGGACCGTCTCTAGATGTTGCCAACTTGGACTTCCCAAGCACTTAGTACAGTGGTCTGCACACCATAAGCGCTCAATAAATATGATTGAATGAATGAATGAACAAGAGGCGGGGCATTTGTTTTATTTGTACATATTTATTCTATTTATTTTATTTTGTTAATGTGTTTGGTTTTGTTCTCTGTCTCCCCCTTCTAGACTGTGAGCCCGCTGTTGGGTAGGGACCGTCTCTCCATGTTGCCAACTTGTACTTCCCAAGCGCTTAGTACAGTGCTCTGCACACAGTAAGTGCTCAATAAATACAATTGAATGAATGAATGAATGAATGAATGTATTTGTGAGGAGGCCTGAGGCTTAAGTTTACTTAATTGCTAACTTGTGTGGGCATCCCTTCTTCCTTATCAGTCAGTCTGGAAATTAGTTCATGCATTCGTTCATTTAATCGTATTTTTTAAGCGCTTACTGTGTGCAGAGCACTGTACTAAGCACTTGGGAAGGTACAATACAACAGTAAACGGTGACATTCCCTGCCCACAACAAGCTGACAGTTTAGAGGAGGGGGAGACGGACATCAATACAAATAAATAAAATGACAGATATATACCTAAGCGCTGTGGGGCTGGGAGCCCGGGGAAGGGCAAAGGGAGCGAGTCAATGTCTGCCTTTTCCTCTCGATTGTAAAATCCTTGAGATGAGGAATCAGGTCTCCGAAAGCTATTGTAGTCTCCCAGGCGCTTAGTACAGTGCCCCGCACCCAGTAGGAGCGGGGTTCTGATCGGTCATAGGGGTCACCGAGGGGCTGAACGTGATCCTTCTCCTTAGGAGAAGCAGCATGGCTCAATCAATCATATTTATTGAGCGCTTACTGTGTGCAGGGCAGAGGGAACTGAGGCCCAGAGAAGTGAAGTGACTTGCCCAAAGTCACACAGCTGACAATTGGCAGAGCCGGGATTTGAACCCATGACCTCTGACTCCAAAGCCCGGGCTCTTTCCATTGAGCCACGCTGCTTAACAAATACCACTGTTGTTACTATTATTAGCATTATCATTACTATTATTATTGTATTTGTTAAGCGCTTACTATGTGCCAACCATTCATTCAGTTCATTCAGTCGTATTTATTGAGCCCTTACTGTGTGCGGAGCACTGTACTAAGCGCTTGGGAAGTCCGAGTTGGCAACATATAGAGACAGTCCCTACCCAATAGCGGGCTCACAGTCTAAAAGGGGGAGACAGAGAACAAAACCAAACGTACTAACAAAATAAAATAAATAGAATACATATGTACAAGTAAAATAAATAATTAAATAAATAAATAAATCAGTGGAAAGAGCCCGGGCTTTTGAGTCAGAGGTCATAGGTTTGAATCCTGCTCTGCCAATTGTCAATCAATCGTATTTATTGAGCGCTTACTGTGTGCAGAGCACTGTACTAAGCGCTTGGGAAGTACAAGTTGGCAACATATAGAGACAGTCCCTACCCAACAGTGGGCTCGCAGTCTAGAAGTCAGCTGTGTGACCTTGGGGAAGCCACTTAACTTCTCTGGGCCTCAGTTCCCTCATCTGCAAAATGGGGATTAAGACTGTGAGCCCCCCGTGGGACAACCTCATCACCTTGTAACCTCCCCAGCGCTTAGAACAGTGCTTTGCACATAGTAAGTGCTTCTTAAGTGCCATTATTATTATTGTCATCATCATCATCATCATCAATCGTATTTATTGAGCGCTTACTATGTGCAGAGCACTGTACTAAGCGCTTGGGAAGTACAAATTGGCAACATCTAGAGACAGTCCCTACCCAACAGTGGGCTCACAGTCTAAAAGGGGGAGACAGAGAACAAAACCAAACATACTAACAAAATAAAATAAATAGAATAGATATGTACAAGTAAAATAAATAAATAGAGTAATAAATATGTACAAACATATATACATATTGTCCTTGCTGAGCCTCTCCTAGATGTAGTCCTTCACTGCTTAATTGATCTAGTTTCCCATGGAGGAACTCATTATTAAATCCGGCGGGACTCCGCACGGTGTCGAGATGATTTTGCAGTCTTACACATTTTCCCTCTATTTGCCCGTAAGTCTCATCTTACATTAAATGCGGCGGAATGACAGGAAGATGTAACTTATCAAAATGACTGGAGATGACTTTGAAAACATCTTTCTCTTTATTTTTTGAGAAGGGGAAAGGCAGCCGCTGGGAAGAGTCTCTGAAGCTGAAAATTAATATTTAACCGCGTTGTGAAAGCTTTTCTCATTCAAGCCCTTGATTGCTTTATTAGGAGTAATTGCTGATCGCAGATCGGGAAGATTGGCCAAGACAGCTCATTCACTTTCCTATTTCATTCATATAAACTTTCATTACTGCTTCTAAATGCACGTTAACTCCCAGAGTGCCACAAATTGGAAACGAAGGATTCGGGGCAAACCGGGCCCGACAAGGAGACTAGTCATCATCATCATCATCATCAATTGTATTTATTGAGCGCTTACTGTGTGCAGAGCACTGGACTAAGCGCTTGGGAAGTACTTCTCGTCCCTGCTCTGGCCCTGGCCTGCTGTGTGAACTTGGGCCAGTCACTTCACCTCTCTGGGCCTCCATGTTCTCATCGGCTAATAATAATAATAATGGCATTTATTAAGCGCTTACTATGTGCCAAGCACCGTTCTAAGCACTGGGGAGGTTACAAGGTGATCAGGTTGTCCCACGGGGGGTTCACGGTTTTAATCCCCATTTTACAGATGAGGGAACTGAGGCCCAGAGAAGTTAAGTGGCTTGCCCAAGGTCACACAGCTGACTTCTAGACTGCGAGCCCACTGTTGGGTAGGGACTGTCTCTATATGTTGCCGGTTTTAATCCCCGTTTTACAGATGAGGGAACTGAGGCCCAGGGAAGTGAAGTGACTTGCCCAAAGTCACCCAGCTGACAATTGGCGCAGCTGGGATTTGAACCCACGACCTCTGACTCCGAAGCCCGGGCTCTTTCCGCCGAGCCACGCCGCTTCTCAAATGGGGATAAGGTATCCGCCCCCTCGGAAAGAGCCCGGGCTTGGGAGTCAGAGGACGTGGGTTCTAATCCTGGTTCTGCCACTTGTCGACTGTGTGACCTTGGGCAAGTCACTTCACTTCTCCGTGCCTCAGTGACCTCCTCTGTAAAATGGGGATTAGGACTGTGAGTCCCATGGGGGACAGGCCAAGGGCTGAGAATGCCACCCAGTGAACACCAACTGGGTACTTTGAAACTACCCCAGCGCTTAGAATAGTGCTTGGCACATAGTAAGCGCTTAAATACAGCTATTATTCTTCATTCATTCATTCAATCGTATTTACTGAGTGCTTACTGCGTGCAGAGCACTGTACTAAGCGCTTGGAAAGCTTGGAAAGTATAATACAGAAGCAGCATCGCTCGGGGGAAAGAGCCCGGGCTTTGGAGTCAGAGGTCATGGGTTCAAATCCCAGCTCTGCCAACTGTCAGCTGGGTGACTTTGGGCAAGTCACTTCACTTCTCTGGGCCTCGGTTCCCTCATCTGTAAAATGGAGATTAAAATTGTGAGCCCCTCGTGGGACCACCTGATCACCTTGTAACCTCCCCAGTGCTTAGAACAGTGCTTTGCACATAGTAAGCGCTTAATAAATGCCAACATTATTATTATTATTATTATTATACGGCAACAAAGAGAGACAATCACCGCCCGGAATAGGCTCACAGTCTAGAAGAGGGGAGCCAGACATCAGCACAAGTAAACAGACATCAATTCATTCATTCAATCGTATTTATTGAGCGCTTACTGTGTGCAGAGCACTGTACTAAGCGCTTGGAAAGTATAATACGGCAACAAAGAGAGACAATCGCTGCCCAGAATAGGCTCACAGTCTGGAAGAGGGAAGCCAGACATCAGGACAAGTAAACAGACATCAATTCATTCATTCAATCATTTATTGAGCGCTTACTGTGTGCAGAGCACTGTACTAAACGCTTGGAAAGTACAATATGGCAACAAAGAAGGACAATTGCGGCCCACAACAGGCTCACAGTCTAGAAGGGGGGAGCCAGACATCAGGACAAGTAAACAGACATCAATTCATTCATTCAATCATTTATTGAGCGCTTACTGTGTGCAGAGCACTGTACTAAGCGCTTGGAAAGTATAATACAGCAACAAAGAGAGACAATCGCCCCCCACAACAGGCTCACAGTCTAGAAGAGGGGAGCCAGACATTAGGACAGGTAAACAGACATCAATTCATTCATTCAATCGTATTTATTGAGCGCTTACTGTGTGCAGAGCACTGGACTAAGCGCTTGGAAAGTACAATACGGCAACAAAGAGAGACAATCGCCGCCCACAACAGGCTCAGAGTCTAGAAGAGGGGAGCCAGACATCAGGACAAGTAAACAGACATCAATTCATTCATTCAATCCTATTTATTGAGCGCTTATGGTGTGCAGAGCACTGGACTAAGCGCTTGGAAAGTACAATACGGCAACAAAGAAGGACAATCGCCGCCCACAACAGGCTCACAGTCCAGAAAAGGGGAGACAGACATCAGGACAAATAAACAGATATCAATTCATTCATTCAATTGTATTTATTGAGCGCTTACTGTGTGCAGAGCACTGTACTAAGCGCTTGGAAAGTACAATAAGGTAACAAAGAGAGATAATCGCCGCCCACAACAGGCTCACAGTCTAGAAGGGGGGAGACAGACATCAGGACAAGTAAACAGACATCAATTCATTCATTCATTCAATCGTATTATTAGATTGTGAGTCCCGTTTGGGACAGGGACTGTGCCAATCTGATTAGCACAGTGCCTGGCACAGAGAAAATGCTTAATCAGTACAATAAGTGCCCAGACAGTCAATCTTACTTACTGAGTATCCCAAGCGCTTAGTACAGTGGTCTGCACACAGTCAGTGCTCAATAAATACGATTGATGATGATGATGATGAGTACTTACTGTGTGCAGAGCACTGTACTAAGCACTTGGGAGAGGACAATGGAACAATATAACAGACACATTCCCTGCCCACAATGAGCTGACAGTCTTTGAGGGCCAGACAGACATCAATAGAAATAGAGAAGCAGCGTGGCTCAGTGGAAAGAGCCCGGGCTTTGGAGTCAGAGGTCATGGGTTCAAATAATAATAATGATAATAAGGATGGCATTTATTAAGCGCTTACTATGTGCAAAGCACCATTCTAAGCGCTGGGGAGGTTACAAGGCGATCAGGTTGCCCCACAGGGGGCTCACAGTCTTCATCCCCATTTTACAGATGAGGTAACTGAGGCCCAGAGAAGCGAAGTGACTTGCCCAAAGTCACCCAGCTGACAATTGGCGGAGCCGGGATTTGAACCCGTGACCTCTGACTCCAAAGCCCGGGCTCTTTCCACTGAGCCACGCTGCTTCTCTTAAAATGATCAGGTTGTTCCACTTGGGGCTCACGGTCTTCATCCCCATTTGACAGATGAGGTAACTGAGGCACAGAGAAGTTGCGTGGCTTGCCCAAGGTCACGCAGCTGACAAGTGGCGGAGTCGGAATTCGAACCCATGACCTCTGACTCCCAAGCCCGCGCTCTTTCCACTAAGCCACGTTGCTTCTCCACGTTGCTGCCGATTGTCAGCTGTGTGACTGTGAGCGAGTCACTTAACTTCCCTGGGCCTCAGTTCCCTCATCTGTAAAATGGGGATGAAGACTGTGAGCCCCCCGTGGGACAACCTGCTCACCTTGTAACCTCCCCAGCGCTTAGGACAGTGCTTTGCACTTAGTAAGCGCTTAATAAATGCCATCATTATTATTATTATTATTACCCCAGCGCTTAGAACAGTGCTTGGCATGTAGTAAGCACCTAACAAATACCATAATTATTACTATAAGAGTGTGAGCCCACTGTTGGGTAGGGACTGTCTCTATATGTTGCCAACTTGGACTCCCCAAGCGCTTAGTGCAGTGCTCTGCACACAGTAAGCGCTCAATAAATACGACTGAATGAAATGAATGAATGGTTGGCACATAGTAATCAATCAATCAATCAATTGTATTTATTGAGCGCTTACTGGGTGCAGAGCACTGTACTAAGCGCTTGGGAAGTGCAAGTTGGCAACATCTAGAGACAGTCCCTACCCAACAGTGGGCTCACAGTCTAGAAGAGTGCTTAACAAACACAATAATAATAGTAATGATAATGCTAATAATAGTAACAACGGTGGTATTTGTTAAGCAGCGTGGCTCAATGGAAAGAGCCCGGGCTTTGGAGTCAGAGGTCAGGGGTTCAAATCCCGGCTCTGCCACTTGTCAGCTGTGTGACTTTGGGCAAGTCACTTCACTTCTCTGGGCCTCAGTTCCCTCATCTGTAAAATGGGGGTGAAGACTGTGAGCCCCCTGTGGGACAACCTGATCCCCTTGTAACCTCCCCAGCGCTTAGAACAGTGTTTTGCACGTAGTAAGCGCTTAATAAATGCCATTATTATTATTATTATAGAGAAGTTAAGTGTTGCCCAAGTGGCGGAGGGGGGGATTCAAACCCATGACCTCTGACTCCCAAGCCTGCGCTGTAGGGACTGTCTCTGCATGTTGCCGACTTGTACTTCCCAAGCGCTTAGTGCAGTGCTCTGCACACAGTAAATGCTCAATAGATACGATTGATTGATTGATTACTCTATTTTACTTGTACATATCTATTCTATTTATTTTATTTTGTTAGTATGTTTGGTTTTGTTCTCTGTCTCCCCCCTCTAGACTGCGAGCCCGCTGTTGGGTAGGGACCGTCTCTACGCGTTGCCAACTTGGACTTCCCAAGCGCTTAGTACAGTGCTCTGCACACAGCGCTCAATAAATGCGATTGATTGATTGATTGATTGTTTCCACTGAGTCACGCCGCTCAGATCTGGACATAAGTGGCTTGGCCCGGCCTCGGCTGGCCCGGGGCCCGGCTACGGGGTCAGCCTCCTTGGAGTGTAGCGTGCCCGGCTGATGGGGGTCAAGGATTTTCAGCCGGGGAAGGTTGGGTTTCAGTGGCATTTGATGCCCAAGCAGAGGACATCTGGAAAACCCATGGCCGGTAGTGTTACCAGCCGGTTATCCGACCCCATCAAGGCTGAAAGACTCCCCCTCCCCATCCCCCCGGCCTTACCTCCTTCCCCTCCCCACAGCACCTGTATATATATTTGTACAGATTTATTACTCTATTGTTTTATTTGTACATATTTATTCTATCGATTTTATCTTGTTAATATGTTTTGTTTTGTTCTCTGTCTCCCCCTTCTAGACTGTGAGCCCACTGTTGGGTAGGGACCGTCTCTGTATGTTGCCAACTTGGACTTCCCAAGCGCTTAGTCCAGTGTTCTGCACACAGTAAGCGCTCAATAAATACGATTGAATGAATGAATGAATCCCCCCCACCTTACCTCCTTCCCCTCCCCACAGCACCTGTATATATATATTTGTACGGATTTATTACTCTATTATTTTATTTGTACATATTTATTCTATCAATTTTATCTTGTTAATATGTTTTGTTTTGTTGTCTGTCTCCCCCTTCTAGACTGTGAGCCCACTGTCAGGTAGGGACCGTCTCTGTATGTTGCCAACTTGGACTTCCCAAGCGCTTAGTCCAGTGTTCTGCACACAGTAAGCGCTCAATAAATACGATTGAATGAATGAATGAATCCCCCCCACCTTACCTCCTTCCCCTCCCCACAGCACCTGTATATATATATTTGTACGGATTTATTACTCTATTATTTTATTTGTACATATTTATTCTATCGATTTTATCTTGTTAATATGTTTTATTTTGTTGTCTGTCTCCCCCTTCTAGACTGTGAGCCCGCTGTCGGGTAGGGGCCGCCTCTATATGTTGCCAACTTGGACTTCCCAAGCGCTTAGTCCAGTGCTCTGCACATAGTAAGCGCTCAATAAATACAATTGAATGAATGAATGAGTCCCCCCCACCTTACCTCCTTCCTCTCCCCACAGCACCTGTATATATATTTGTACAGATTTATTACTCCATTATTTTATTTGTACATATTTATTCTATCAATTTTATCTTGTTAATATGTTTTGTTTTGTTGTCTGTCTCCCCCTTCTAGACCGTGAGCCCGCTGTCGGGTAGGGACCGCCTCTATATGTTGCCAACTTGGACTGTCCAGGCGCTTAGTCCAGTGCTCTGCACACAGTAAGCGCTCAATAAATACGATTGAATGAACTAATGAATCCCCCCACCTTACCTCCTTCCCCTCCCCACAGCACCTGTATATATGGATATGTGTTTGTATGTATTCATTACTCTATTTTATTTGTACAGATTTATTCTATCGATTTTATTTTGTTAATATGTTTTGTTTTGTTGTCTGTCTCCCCCTTCTAGACCGTGAGCCCGCTATCGGGTAGGGACCGCCCCTATATGTTTCCAACTTGTACTTCCCAAGCGCTTCGTCCAGTGCTCTGCACACAGTAAGCGCTCAATAAATACGATTGAATGAATGAATGAATGAATGAATCCCCCCGCCTTACCTCCTTCCCCTCCCCACAGCACCTGTATATATGGATATGTGTTTGTACGTATTTGTTACTCTATTTTATTTGTACAGATTTATTCTATCGATTTTATTAATATGTTTTGTTGTCTGTCTCCCCCTTCTAGACTGTGAGCCCGCTGTTGGGTAGGGACCGCCTCTATATGTTGCCAACTTGGACTGCCCAAGCGCTTAGTCCAGTGCTCTGCACACAGTAAGCGCTCAATAAATACAATTGAATGAATGAATGAATGAATCCCCCCCGCCTTACCTCCTTCCCCTCCCCACAGCACCTGTATATATGTTTGTACGGATTTATTACTCTATTTTCATTGTACATATTTCTTCTATTGATTTCATTTTGTTAATATGTTTGGTTTTGTTGTCTGTCTCCCCCTTCTAGACTGTGAGCCCGCTGTTGGGTAGGGACCGTCTCTACATGTTGCCAACTTGTCCTTCCCAAGCGCTTAGTACAGTGCTCTGCACACAGGAAGCGCTCAATAAATACGGTTGATTGAATGAGTGAATGAATCATTCTGTTGCACTCTACAACACGGTAAATGCTCAATAAATGCCACTGACGGATTGATTGATGAGAAGGGGGCAGCAGCGAAACTCTGGCCAAATCGAAAGGCGTCTATTCCATCCTCATCCTCCCCGGCTGCTTATTGGGGACCACCCCCTTCTCCTGGAAACCCTTTCTAACTCTGGTTTCGCCGACACCATCCTGTCCTGGTTCTTCGAGCTCTCTAAAAGATTATTTTTATCTGCCTCCCACTCCTTAGCTATGGAGCTCCTTAGCTATGGTTGTTAATATGTTTTGTTATAATATGTTACGTTTTGTTGCCAACTTGTCCTTCCCAAGCGCTTAGTACAGTGCTCTGCACGCAGTAAGCGCTCAATAAATACGATTGATTGATGATTGATTGATTGTTTTGTTGTCTGTCTCCCCCTTCTAGACTGTGAGCCCGCTGTGGGTCTCTATATGTTGCCAACTTGGACTTCCCAAGCGCTTAGTACAGTGCTCCGCATGCAGTAAGCGCTCAATAAATACGATTGATTGATTGATTGATTGTTTGATTGTTTTGTTGTCTGTCTCCCCCTTCTAGACTGTGAGCCCGCTGTGGGTCTCTATATGTTGCCAACTTGGACTTCCCGAGCGCTTAGTACAGTGCTCCGCACGCAGTAAGCGCTCAATAAATGCGATTGATTGATTGATTGTTTTGTTGTCTGTCTCCCCCTTCTAGACTGTGAGCCCACTGTGGGTCTCTATATGTTGCCAACTTGGACTTCCCAAGCGCTTAGTACAGTGCTCCACACGCAGTAAGCGCTCAATAAATACGATTGATTGATTGATTGATTGATTGTTTTGTTGTCTGTCTCCCCCTTCTAGACTGTGAGCCCGCTGTGGGTCTCTATATGTTGCCAACTTGGACTTCCCAAGCGCTTAGTACAGTGCTCCGCATGCAGTAAGCGCTCAATAAATACGATTGATTGATTGATTGATTGTTTTGTTGTCTGTCTCCCCCTTCTAGACTGTGAGCCCGCTGTGGGTCTCTATATGTTGCCAACTTGGACTTCCCAAGCGCTTAGTACAGTGCTCCGCACGCAGTAAGCGCTCAATAAATGCGATTGATTGATTGATTGTTTTGTTGTCTGTCTCCCCCTTCTAGACTGTGAGCCCACTGTGGGTCTCTATATGTTGCCAACTTGGACTTCCCAAGCGCTTAGTACAGTGCTCCGCACGCAGTAAGCGCTCAATAAATACGATTGATTGATTGATTGATTGATTGATTGTTTTGTTGTCTGTCTCCCCCTTCTAGACTGTGAGCCCGCTGTGGGTCTCTATATGTTGCCAACTTGGACTTCCCAAGCGCTTAGTACAGTGCTCCGCACGCAGTAAGCGCTCAATAAATACGATTGATTGATTGATTGATTGTTTTGTTCTCTGTCTCCCCCTTCCAGACTGTGAACCCGCTGTGGGTCTCTATATGTTGCCAACTTGGACTTCCCAAGCGCTTAGTACAGTGCTCCGCACACAGTAAGCGCTCAATAAATACGATTGAATGAATGAATGACAGGGGCTGGGAGTGGCGTTCCTCCGGGCTCAGTTCTGGGGCTCCTTCTATTCTCAGTCACAGTGGCATTTAATAATAATCGTAATCCTAATAATTGCCATATTTGTTGAGCGCTTACTAGGTGCCAGGCACTGTACTAAGCGCTGGGGTGGACCAGCAAACTGGGTTGGACACAGTCCCTGTCCCACGTGGGGTCACAGTGTCAACCGCCACTTTGCGGATGAGGAAACATAGGCCCGGAGGAGAAGTAAAGCGACTTGCCCAAGGTCACGCAGCAGATGAGTGGCGGAGTCAGGATTAGAACCCATGACCTTCTGATTCCCAGGCTGTGGCTCAGTGGAAAGAGCCCGGGCTTTGGAGTCAGAGGTCATGGGTTCAAATCCCAGCTCTGCCAACTGTCAGCTGGGTGACTTTGGGCAAGTCACTTGACTTCTCTGTGCCTCGGTTACCTCATCTGTAAAATGGGGATTAAAATTGTGAGCCCCCCGTGGGACAACCTGATCGCCTTGTAACCTTCCCAGCGCTTAGAACAGTGCTTTGCACATAGTAAGCGCTTAATAAAACCGACATTATTATTATTATTATTATTATTATTATCCACTGGGCCACGCTGCTTCTCTACCCTGTTGGGTCTCGGTGTCCTCATTCGTCAGGACAATTAGGGGGCGGGGCCTGGAAAAGTGTCGGAGCCAATCAGGGGGCAGAGCTAAGACAGGGGGCGGGGCCTAGAGAAGTGGCGGAGCCAATCAGGGGGTGGGCCGAGACAGAGGGCGGGGCCGAACCAAGCGCCGGAGCCAATCAGGGGGCGGAGCCGAGGCGGGGGCGGGGCCAGTGAGGGGCGGAGCCAACCAGGGGGCGGAGCCGAGCCAAGGGTCGGAGCCAATCAGGGGGCGGAGCCGAGGCAAGGAGGGGGACCTAGAAAGGGGGCGGGGCCGAGACAGAGGGCGGGGCCTAGCCAAGCGTCGGAGCCAATCAGGGAGCGGAGCCGAGGCGGGGCGGGACCAATGAGTGGTCGGAGCCAACCAGGGGGCGGGGGCTGAGCCAAGCGTCGGAGCCTATCAGGGTGCGGAGCCGAGCCGGGGCGGGGCCAATGAGGGAGGAAGTCGAGGAGGGGCGGGGCCAATCAGGGTTCGGAGCCAATCAGGGGACGGAGCCGAGGCAAGAGGCGGGGCCCAGCTAGGTGTCGGAGCCAATGAGGGGGCGGAGCCGAGGCAAGGGGAGGAGACGAGACAGGGGGCGGGGCAGAGCTGTGTCAGAGCCAATGAGGGGGCGGAGCCGATCCGAGGGCGGGGCCAATGAGGGGGCGGAGCCAATTAGGGGACGGAGCCGAGACAGCGGGGGGGGGGGCCGACCCAGGTGTCGCAGCCGTTCAGGGGGCGGAGCCTAAAAGTGTCGGAGCCAATCCGGGGGCGGAGCTGCTTCAGGGGGCGGGGCCGCGGCCTGGGGCGGAGCCAATCAGGGTGCGGAGCGGTGGGGCGGGGCCGATAAGAGAACCGGAGCCAATCAGGGGGAGGAGCCAATCCAGTGGGCGGAGCCTGGTCACGTGTCGGAGGCGATCAGGGGGCGGAGCCTAGAAAAGCGTCGGAGCCAATCAGGGGGCGGAGCCGATCCAGGGGGCGGAGCATAGAAAAGTGTCGGAGCCAATCAGGGGACGGGGCCGCGGCCTGGGGGCGGAGCCAATCCAGGGGGCGGAGCCTAGAAACCTGTCGGAGCCCATCAGGGGGCGGAGCGGCGGGGCGGGGCCGATCCAAGTGTCGGAGCCAAGCCGGGGGCGGAGTCCGGTCATGCGTCGGAGCCAATCAGGGGGCGGAGCGGCATTCGGAGGCGGGGCCGAGGCAAGTGGCGGAGCCAATCAGGGGGCGGGGGCAATCAGGGGGCGGGGCCAATCCAGGGGGCAGCGCCTAGAAACGTGTCGGAGCCAATTAGGGGGCGGAGCCTAGAAAAGTGTCAGGGCCAGTCAGGGGGCGGAGCCAAGACAGGGGGCGGAGCCTAGACACGTGTCGGAGCCAATTAGGGGGCGGAGCCTAGAAAAGTGTCAGAGCCAATATCAGGGGGCGGAGCATAGAAAAGTGTCGGAGCTAATCAGGGGGCGGGGCGCGGCGCGGAGCCAATCAGGGTCGGAGCCAATCCAGGGGGCGGAGCCTAGAAACGTGTCGGAGCCAATCAGGGGGCGGAGCCGATCCAAGTGTCGGAGCCAAGCCGGGGGCGGAGCCCGGTCATGCGTCGGAGCCAATCAGGGGGCGGAGCGGCGTTTGGGGGCGGGGCCGAGGCAAGGGGCGGAGCCAATCAGGGGGCGGGGCCAATCCAGGGGGCGGAGCCTAGACACGTGTCGGAGCCAATTAGGGGGCGGAGCCTAGAAAAGTGTCAGAGCCCGTCAGGGGGCGGAGCCAAGACAGGGGGCGGAGCCTAGAAAAGTGTCGGCGCCAATCAGGGGGCGGAGCCAATCCAGGGGGCGGAGCCTAGAAACGCGCCGGAGCCAATCAGGGGACGGGGCCGTGGCCGGGGGCGGAGCCAATCCAGGGGGCGGAGCCTAGAAACGTGTCGGAGCCAATCAGGGGGCGGAGCGGCGGGGCAGGGCCGATCCAAGTGTCGGAGCCAATCATGGGGCGGAGCCAGGCCAGGGGGCGGAGCCTAGAAACGTGTCGGAGCCAATCAGGGGGCGGAGCCAGGCCAGGGGGCGGAGCCTGGAAAAGTGTCGGCGCCAATACAGGGGGCGGGGCCTAGAAAAGTGTCGGAGCCAATCAGGGGGCGGAGCGGCGGGGCGGGGCCGATCCAAGTGTCGGAGCCAAGCCGGGGGCGGAGCCCGGTCATGCGTCGGAGCCAATCAGGGGGCGGAGCGGCGTTCGGGGGCGGGGCCGAGACAAGTGGCGGAGCCAATCGGGGGGCGGGGCGGGCCGTGGGAGCGGAGAGCGGGGAGCGGGGAGCGTCCGTCGGGGTCCGTCGAGGTTCGGTGTTGCGGCCATGGAGCGTCCGGAGCCCCGGCCGGCCGCCGGGGTTGGGCTCCGGGGACCCCCGGGACCCCCGGGACCCTCCCCGTCCAAGCCCTCGGGGGAGCCGGGACCGGGGGACCCCCGCGACGCGCAGCAGCAGGAGCAGCAGGAGGAGCGGGAGGAGGAGGTACGTCACCGCCGACCTTCCAACGCTTAGTATAATGATGGCATTTACTGAGCGCCTACTATTCATTCATTCAATCTGTGAGCCCGCCGTTGGGTAGAGCTTGCCAACTTGGACTTCCCAAGCGCTTAGTACGGTGCTCCGCACGCAGTAAGCGCTCAGTAACTACGGTTGAATGAATAAATATGATTGAATGACAGTAAGCGCTCAATAAATATATTATTGAGAATAATATAATATAATATAACACAATATAATATAATATAACACAATATAATATAATAATTATATTATATAATATTATATGGACTTCCCAAGCGCTTAGTACGGTGCTCCGCACGCAGTAAGCGCTCAGTAACTGCGGTTGAATGAATAAATATGATTGAATGACAGTAAGCGCTCAATAAATATATTATTGAGAATAATATAACACAATATAATATAATATAACACAATATAATATAATAATTATATTATATAATATTATATGGACTTCCCAAGCGCTTAGTACGGTGCTCCGCACACAGTAAGCGCTCAGTAACTACGGTTGAATGAATAAATATGATTGAATGACAGTAAGCGCTCAATAAATATATTATTGAGAATAATATAATATAATATAACACAATATAATATAATATAACACAATATAATATAATAATTATATTATATAATATTATATGGACTTCCCAAGCGCTTAGTACGGTGCTCCGCACGCAGTAAGCGCTCAGTAACTACGGTTGAATGAATAAATATGATTGAATGACAGTAAGCGCTCAATAAATATATTATTGAGAATAATATAATATAATATAACACAATATAATATAATATAACACAATATAATATAATAATTATATTATATAATATTATATGGACTTCCCAAGCGCTTAGTACGGTGCTCCGCACGCAGTAAGCGCTCAATAACTACGGTTGAATGAATAAATATGATTGAATGACAGTAAGCGCTCAATAAATATATTATTGAGAATAATATAATATAATATAACACAATATAATATAATATAACACAATATAATATAATAATTATATTATATAATATTATATGGACTTCCCAAGCGCTTAGTACGGTGCTCCGCACACAGTAAGCGCTCAGTAACTACGGTTGAATGAATAAATATGATTGAATGACAGTAAGCGCTCAATAAATATATTATTGAGAATAATATAACACAATATAATATAATATAACACAATATAATATAATAATTATATTATATAATATTATATGGACTTCCCAAGCGCTTAGTACGGTGCTCCGCACACAGTAAGCGCTCAGTAACTACGATTGAATGAATAAATATGATTGAATGACAGTAAGTGCTCAATAAATATATTATTGAGAATAATATAATATAACACAATATAATATAATATAACACAATATAATATAATAATTATATTATATAATATTATATGGACTTCCCAAGCGCTTAGTACGGTGCTCCGCACGCAGTAAGCGCTCAGTAACTACGGTTGAATGAATAAATATGATTGAATGACAGTAAGCGCTCAATAACTACGGTTGAATGAATAAATATGATTGAATGACAGTAAGCGCTCAATAAATATATTATTGAGAATAATATAATATAACACAATATAATATAATATAACACAATATAATATAATAATTATATTATATAATATTATATGGACTTCCCAAGCGCTTAGTACGGTGCTCCGCACGCAGTAAGCGCTCAGTAACTGCGGTTGAATGAATAAATATGATTGAATGACAGTAAGCGCTCAATAAATATATTATTGAGAATAATATAATATAATATAACACAATATAATATAATATAACACAATATAATATAATAATTATATTATATAATATTATATGGACTTCCCAAGCGCTTAGTACGGTGCTCCGCACACAGTAAGCGCTCAGTAACTACGGTTGAATGAATAAATATGATTGAATGACAGTAAGCGCTCAATAAATATATTATTGAGAATAATATAATATAACACAATATAATATAATATAACACAATATAATATAATAATTATATTATATAATATTATATGGACTTCCCAAGCGCTTAGTACGGTGCTCCGCACACAGTAAGCGCTCAGTAACTACGGTTGAATGAATAAATATGATTGAATGACAGTAAGCGCTCAATAAATATATTATTGAGAATAATATAATATAACACAATATAATATAACATAACACAATATAATATAATAATTATATTATATAATAATAATTATTATATAATATATAATATAGCAATAATATATATTATATATTTTATCTAGAAATATTATTATTTCTAGACTATGAGCCCACTGTTGGGTAGGGACCGTCTCTGTATGTTGCCAACAATATAATAATTATGTAATGATAATAATATAATATATAATAATATATAATATAATAATAATATATATTATATCTGGAAATATTGTTATTTCTAGACTGTGAGCCCACTGTTGGGTAGGGACCGTCTCTGTATGTTGCCAACTTGTGCTTCCCAAGCGCTTAGTACAGTGCTCTGCACACCGTAAGCGCTCAATAAATACGATTGATTGATTTTACTTGTACCTATCTATTCTATTTATTTTATTTTGTTACTACGTTTGGTTTTGTTCTCCGTCTCCCCCTTCTAGACTGTGAGCCCGCTGTTGGGTAGGGACCGTCTCTGTATGTTGCCAACTTGGACTTCCCAAGCGCTCAGTACAGTGCTCTGCACACCGTAAGCGCTCAATAAATACGATTGATTGATTTTACTTGTACCTATCTATTCTATTTATTTTATTTTGTTACTACGTTTGGTTTTGTTCTCTGTCTCCCCCTTCTAGACTGTGAGCCCGCTGTTGGGTAGGGACCGTCTCTCTATGTTGCCAACTTGGACTTCCCAAGCGCTTAGTACAGTGCCCTGCACACAGTAAGCGCTCAGTAAATACTATTGATTGATTGATTGATTATTATTATTACCTAGTCTGAGCAGCAGCCCACTCCCCAACCCAACCCCGTCCCCCTTTCCTACTGGGCTTCTAGACTGTGAGCCCACTGTTGGGTAGGGACCGTCTCTATATGTTGCCGACTTGTACTTCCCAAGCGCTTAGTACAGTGCTCTGCACACAGTAAGCGCTCAATAAATACGATTGATGATGCTGCTGCTGATGATGAATGAATGAATAAATATGATTAAATGAATGAATGAATTCAATCGTATTTATTGAGCGCTATTGGGTGCAGAGCACTGCACTAAGCGCTTGGGAAGGTCAAGTCGGCCACATCTAGAGACGGTCCCTACCCAACAGTGGGCGACAGTCTAGAGGGATAAATACGTACAAACATATATACATTCATTCATTCAATCGTATTTATTCAGCGCTTACTGTGTGCAGAGCATTCATTCATTCACTCGGTCGTATTGAGCGCTTACTGTGTGCAGAGCACTGTACTAAGCGCTTGGGAAGTACAAGTTGGCAACATATAGAGACGGTCCCTACCCAACAGCGGGCCACAGTCTAGAGAGATAAATACGTATAAACATATATACATTCATTCATTCAATCGTATTTATTGAGCGCTTACTGTGTGCAGAGCAGTCATTCATTCAATCGTATTTATTGAGCGTTTACTGTGTGCAGAGCACTGCACTAAGCGCTTGGGAAGTCCAAGTCGGCAAAACATAGAGACGGTCCCTACCCAACAGCGGGCTCACAGTCTAGAAGGGGGAGACGGACAAAAAAACAATGATAATAATAATAATGATAATGGCATTTATTAAGCGCTTACTATGTGCCAAGTTGGCAATATATAGAGACGGCCCCTACCCGACAGCGGGCTCACGGTCTAGAAGGGGGAGAGAGACAACAAAACAATAATAATAATAATAATGATGATGGCGTTTATTAAGTGCTTACTATGTGCAAAGCACTGTTCTAAGCGCTGGGGAGGTTACAAGGTGATCAGGTTGTCCCACGGGGGGCTCACAGTGTTAACAAAACATATTACCAAAATAAAATAAATGGAATAAATATGTACAAGTAAAATAGAGTAATAAATATGTACAAACATATATGTATATATATATATATATATATACACACACACACACAGGTGCTATGTGCAAAGCACTGTTCTAAGCGCTGGGGAGGTTACAAGGCGATCAGGTTGTCCCACGGGGGGATCACAGGCTTCATCCCCATTTTCCAGATGAGGTCACTGAGGCCCAGAGAAGTGAAGTGACTTGCCCAGTGTCACACAGCTGACAAGCGGCGGAGCCCGGGATTTGAACCCCTGACCTCGGACTCCAAAGCCCGGGCTCTTTCCACTGGGCCACGCTGCTTCTCTTATTCTCGCACCCACTCATTTTTGAGCCCCCCCTTTCTCTCCCCCTTTTCCTCCCCCCCCCCCCCGGGACCCCCTATTTTCTCCCCTCTTTCCCCCCTTTTTTGGTCCCACCCACTCACTGTGGAGCCCCCCCACTCTCTCCCCCTTCCCCCCCGGTCCTCACTGAGGTTGGGGGGACCCCCTCTTCCTCCCCCGCAGCCCCCTAAGGATCCCCTGTTGTCTCCCTCTTTTTCCCCTTTTTTTGCTCCCCCCTACTCACTTTGGAGACTCCCCCTCCCCCCTTTTCCCTGCCCCCTCCCTGCCTGCTCCCCTTTCCCCCCCTTTTTTCTCCCCCCTACTCACTTTGGAGACCCCTTTTCCTCCCTCCCACACTCCCCTAAGGGGCTCCTACTTTCTCCCTTTCCCCGCACCCCTTTTTTCCTCCCACCAACTCCCTTTGGAGACCCCCCCACTTTCTCTCTCCCCTTTCTCCTCCCTTCCCCCCCTGCCCTCACTAACTTTTGGGAGACCCTCTCCCCCTCTCGCATTCCCCTAAGGTCCCCCACCGTGTCTTCTCCCTTTTTCCCCCTTTTTTTCTCCCTCCTACTCACTTTGGAGACCCTCTTTTCCCCCTCTCACACTCCCCCAAGGGACCCCTACTTTCTCCCTTTTTCCCCCCCTTTTTTCTCCCACCAACTCATTTTGGAGACCCCCCCACTTTCTTCCTCCCCTTTCTCCTCCCTTCCGCCCCCCACCCCCCTTGACTTTGGGAGACCCTCTCTCCCTCTCGCATTCCCTTAAGGGATCCCTCCCTGTCTTTTCCCTTTTTCCCTTTTTTCTTCTCCCCTCTACTCACTTTGGAGACCCCCGCCTCTCTGCCCCCATGCCCTTCCCCTCCTTTCCCGCCTCCCCCACTCCCCTAAGGGACTCCTACTTTCTCCCTTTTTTCCCCCCTTTTTCCTCCCACCAACTCTCTTTGGGGACCCTCCCCCCATTTTCCCCGTCCCCTTCTCCTTCCTTCCCCCCTGCCCTCATTCACCCGGGGGATCCTCTCCCCCGTCGCATTCCCCTAAAGGCCCCTTCCCTGCCTGCTCCCCTTTTTTCTCCCATCTACTCACTTTTGAAACCCCCACTTCTGCCCTCCCCTTTCCTCCCCCCACCCGCACTCCCCTAAGGGTCCCCTCCCTGCCTTCTCTCTTCCCCCCCTTTTTTTCTCCCGCCTACTCATTTTTGAGACCCCCCCGCTTCTCCCCACCCTTTTCCTCCTTCCCCCCCCCCCACATTCACCTAAGGGACCCCTACTTTCTCCTTTTTCTCCCCTCATCCACTCACTTTTGAGACCCTCCCCTTCTCCTCTCTCCCCCCCCCCCCCAGCTTCTCTTCCCTCCCCCCCCACTCACATTCACCTAAGGGACCCCTGCCTTCTCCCTTTTTTCCCAGATCTGGACTCCCTCCAGTCACCTTGGCCGGGACCAAGGACACAGATTCCCTCTCCCCATCTCCACCCAAGGGTGGGCTCCTCAGCCCCCATCCCCTCCCTCATCCCTCCTCCTTCCCTCCCCTGCAGCCCTGCCAGGGACAGCAATCAGACTACATTCACTCTAGGTAATAATAATTAATAATAATGATGGTATTTGTTAAGTGCTTACTATGTGCCAGGCACTGTAATAATAATAATAATAATAATAGTGGCATTTAAGCGCTTACTACGTGCAAAGCATTTTTTTAAGCGCTGGGGAAGTTACAAGGTGATGAGGTTGTCCCACAGGGGGCTCACAGTCTTAATCCCCATTTTACAGATGAGGTAACTGAGGCCCAGAGAAGTGACGTCTTCTAGACTGTGAGCCCACTGTTGGGTAGAGACAGTCTCTATATGTTGCCAGCTTGTACTTCCCAAGCGCTTAGTACAGTGCTCTGCACACAGTAAGCGCTCAATAAATATGATTGAATGAATGAATGAAGTGACTTGCCCATAGTCACACAGCTGACAATTGGCGGAGCCAGGATTTGAACCCGTGATCTTGGACTTTGAAGCCCGTGCTCTTTCCACTGAGCCACGCTGTACTTCTCTGTACTGTACTAAGCGCCGAGTACAGACAGCCCACTCCTGCCCTCCCTACATGGAGGGCTCCTTCAAACAGAGGCCCGGTTTGGCCCACGCCGGGTGAGACTGTATCAGTGAAGACCCCAAAGTTTCCTGGTGGTGTCCCTTGATGGACCTCTCATGTGGGGATTTATCCGACCCGGATTTATCCATAACCTGCCCTCGCCCACGTGTGGGGCATCAGCGGAGGGCACCAGGTTGTCCGTGAGACATTTGACCCACTGTGATCCTGTTGGGAAGTTGTGTAGACTATCCCGGGCTCGGGGGCTGCCCTCCATGGCCCCCACTGTAGTGGACAGAAGGGTAGGTGAGCCTCACCCCCTTTATTTATCGGGCAGGGGGACTGTAAGCCTGTTGTGGACAGGGATTGTCTCTCTCTGTTGCTGTCTTGTACTTTCCAAGCGCTTAGTACAGTGCTCTGCCCACAGTAAGCGCTCAATAAATACGATTGAATGAATGAAAGACGGCCCGATCCTGGGGCCGGATCCCACGGAAGAGAGGCAGGAAGGCTGGACTCCTTTAATCCATCAATCAATCAATCGTATTTATTGAGCGCTTACTGTGTGCAGAGAACTGTACTAAGCGCTTGGGAAGTACAAGTTGGCAACGTATAGAGACAGTCGCTGCCCAACAGTGGGCTCACAGTCTAGAAGGGGGAGACAGAGAACAAAACCAAACGTACTAACAAAATAAAATAAATAGAATAGATATGTACAAGTAAAATAAATAGAGTAATAAATCTGTACAAACATATATCCATATATACAGGTGCTGTGGGGAAGGGAAGGAGGTAAGATGGGGGGATGGAGAGGGGGATGAGGGGGAGAGGAAATAAGGGGCTCAGTCTGGGAAGGCCTCCTTTAGACTGTCAACTCACTGTGGGCAGGGAACGTGCCTGCCAACTCTGTTACGTCGTACTCTCCCAAGAGCTTAGTACAGTGCTCTGAGCATAGGAAGTGCTTAATTCATTCATTCATTCAATCTTATTTATTGAGCGCTTTCTGTGTGCAGAGAACTATACTAAGCGCTTGGGAAGTACAAGTTGGCAACGTATAAAGACAGTCCCTACTCAGCGATGGGCTCACAGTCTAGAAGCTTAATAATAATAATAATAATGATGGTATTTGTTAAGCGCTTACTATGTGCAAAGCACTGTTCTAAACGCTGGGGAGGTTACAAGGTGATCAGGTTGTGCCAGGGGGGCTCACAATTTTCATCCCCATTTTTACAGATGAGGTAACCGAGGCACAGAGAATTGAAATGACTGGCCCAAAGTCACACAGCTGACAGTTGGCAGAGCCGGGATTTGAACCCATGACCTCTGACTCCAAAGCCCGGGCCCTTTCCACTGAAATAAATCCGATTGATCGACTCATGTGGGAGCCCCAGGATCCTCCCAGCGAGGACTCGGGGCCGTAGGGGCTCCGGGGGTGTGATAACTTGGGTAGGGACTGTCTCTATATGTTGCCAACTTGTACTTCCCAAGTGCTTAGTACAGTGCTCTGCACACAGTAAGCGCTCAATAAATACGAATGAATGAATGACTCCAAAGCCCATGCTCTTTCCACTGATCCATGCTGCTTCTCCTCTAGACTGAAAGCTCACTGTGGGCAGAGAACACGTCTACCAACTCTGTTATAGTGTACGCTCCCAAGCGCTTAGTACAGTGCTCTGCGCACAGTAAGCCCTGGATAAATAATAATGATGCTATTTGAGTGCTTACTTTCATTCATTCATTCATTCAATTGTATTGAGCGCTTACTGTGTGCAGAGCACTGTACTAATCAATCAATCGTATTTATTGAGCGCTTACTATGTGCAGAGCACTGTACTAAGCGCTTGGGAAGTACAAATTGGCAACACATAGAGACAGTCCCTACCCAGCAGTGGGCTCACAGTCTAAAAGGGGGAGACAGAGAACAGAACCAAACATACCAACAAAATAAAATAAATAGGATAGAAATGTACAAGTAAAATAAATAAATAAATAAATAAATAGAGTAATAAATATGTACTAAGTGCTTGGGAAGTCCAAATTGGCAACATATGGAGACAGTCTCTACCCAACAGCGGGCTCACAGTCTAGAAGGGGGAGGCAGAGAACAAAACAAAACATGTTAACAACATAAAATAAATAGAATAAATATGTACAAATAAAATAGAGTAATAAATACGTACGCTATACATAGCTTACTATGTGCGAAGCACTGTTCTAAGCGCTGGGCACCGTTCTAAGCGCTGGATTGATCGATTGCTCCTTGAGTTTAAAAGGTTTTTCCATAACAAAGAGGGGAACAGTGTCCCAACACAATTTAATACGTTGCCTTATTGATGATGCCCCCGTAACCTTGAAGTCCCCAAGGCTCCTCAATAATCTGGAAAAATAACCTTCGGCTTTCCTTTCAAGGATCGAAGGCGTGAGCCGCGGAAGGGGTGTGACTTTTTTGTCGTTTAACTAAGCCTGCAGTTGTGATCGGTACCGTTTCTTCCAAAATCCCGAGCCTCTGGGGAACTTGGGCTTGGCAGTTTGAGGGGAACGACGGTCCTGGATTGCGGCTCTCTGGCTCCCGTGAGCGTTTGACTAGTGGATAGGCCCTGGGCCTGGGTTCTAATCCCTGCTCCGCCACTTTTCATTCATTCAGTCGTATTTATTGAGCTCTTACTGTGTGCAGAGCACTGTACTAAATGCTTGGGAAGTCCAAGTTGGCAACATATAGAGACGGTACTTGTCTGCTGTGTGACCTTGACTTCTCTGGGCCTCAGTTACCTCATCTGTAATATGGGGATTCAGACTGTGAGCCCCATGTGGGACAGGAACTATGTCCAAGCGTACTGTGTTGTATCTTCCCCAGCGCTTAGAACAGTGCTTGACACATAGTAAGCGCTTAACAAATGCCACAATTATTATTATTATTATCTTCCTGGGACTGTGCAACCTTGGGGATAGGGAGCCACCTTTTCTCGGAAAAAATAAAACAAAAACCAAACAACTTTTCTCCTTGGTGGGAGGCCAGATATCCTGAGTTTGCCTCCTGGGGGTTCTGATGCCAGAATCGTACAGATCCAGCCCCGCGTGTTACACGACTAAGGCTGCAAACTTAAGGTGTCCAAAACGGGACTCCTATCTTTCCACCTAAACCCTGTCCTCCACCTGACTTTCCCGTCACTGTATCATCATCGTCAATCGTATTTATTGAGCGCTTACTGTGTGCAGAGCACTGTACTAAGCGCTTGGGAAGTACAAATTGGCAACATATAGAGACAGTCCTTACCCAACAGCGGGCTCACAGTCTAAAAGGGGGAGACAAAACCAAACATACTAACAAAATAAAATAAATAGAATGGATATGTACAAGTAAAATAAATAAATAAATAAATAAAAATAAATAAAATTTATTTTATGTAGACAGCATCACCCTCTCCGCCCCCCCCCATCTCACAAGCCTGTAGCCTTGGCATTGTCCTCGACTCATCTCTGTCATGCAACCCACATGTTCAATCCGTCACCAGACCCTCTCCGCTCTACCTTCACAGCATGACTAAAATCCATCCTTTCCTCTCCATCATCATCATCATCATCATCATCAGTCGTATCTATTGAGCGCTTACTATGTGCAGAGCACTTTACTAAGCGCTTGGGAAGTCCAAGTTGGCAACATATAGAGACAATCCCTACCCAACAGTGGGCTCACAGTCTAAAAGGGGGAGACAGAGAACAAAACCAAACATGTCTATTCTATTTATTTTATTTTGTTAGTATGTTTGGTGCAAGTAAAATAAATAAATCAATAAATAGAGTAATAAATATGCCGACTCCATGTTCATCCAGGCATTTATCCTATCCCGCCTGGATTACTGTATCAGCCTCCTCGCTGGCCTCTCTGTTTCCTGTCTCTCCCCCACTCTAGTCCATATTTCACTGTGCCGCCAGGATCATTTTTCTACCAAACCGTTCAGCCTATGTTTTCCACCCCTCAAGAACCTCCAGCGGTTGCCCATCCATCTCCGCGTCAAACAGAGACTCAAAGCCGTCAATCACCTTGTCCTTCCTAGCCCGGCCAAGACACTTCGCTCCTCCAATCCAACCTACTCGTTGTACCTCAATCTCACCTAGCTCGTCGCTGACCTCTCTCCCCTGTCCTGCTTCTGTCCTGGGCCTCCTTCCCTCTTCATATCATCATCATCATCAATCGCATTTATTGAGCGCTTGCTATGTGCAGAGCACTGTACTAAGCGCTTGGGAAGTACAAATTGGCAACATATAGAGACAGTCCCTACCCAACAGTGGGCTCACAGTCGAAAAGGGGGAGACAGAGAACAAAACCAAACATGCTAACAAAATAAAATAAATAGAATAGATATGTACAAGTAAAATAAATAAATAAAAGATGTTCCCTCTCCCCACCTTCAAAACCTTATTAAAAGCACATCTTCTCCAAAAAGGCCTTCCCTTAATAAGCCCTCATTTCCTCTCCTCCCCGTCCCTTCTGTCGCCTTCACACGTGGATTCTCACCCTTTATTCATCCCTCTCAGCCCCGCAGCACTTACGTATACATCCATAATTTATTCATCTTAATGTCATTATGCGCAGGGAATGTGTGTACCAACTCTGCTATACTGTCCTCTCCCAAGCATTTAATACGGTGCTCTACACACTGTAGGTGCTCAGTAAATATGACGGATTGATGGAGAATTTCGAGAGGAGTGGCCAGTTGGAATTAACACAGAGGTGATGGGATTGGAAGGTGTCCGCCACTTGCCAGTTGTGTGACTTTGGGCACGTCACAACTTCTCTGTGCCTCAGTTACCTCATCTGTAAAATGGGGATTAAGACTGTGAGCCCCCCGTGGGACAACCTGATCACCTTGTAACCTCCCCAGCGCTTAGAACAGTGCTCTGCACCTAGTAAGCGCTTAATAAATGCCATTATTATTGTTGTTGTTGGGCTGTACTCTCCCAAGTGCTTAGTACTGTGCTGCGCATAAAGTAAGCGCTCAGTTGTCCTTTCCAATCAATCAATCAATCAGTCGTATTTATTGAGTGCTTACTATGTGCAGAGCACTGTACTAAGCGCTTGGGAAGTACAAATTGGCAACACATAGAGACAGTCCCTACCCAACAGTGGGCTCACAGTCTAAAAGGGGGAGACAGAGAACAGAACCAAACATACCAACAAAATAAAATAAATAGGATAGAAATGTACAAGTAAAATAAATAAATAAATAAATAGAGTAATAAATAAATAAATAGAGTAATAGAGTAATACAGTGCTCTGCACACACTAAGCGCTCAATGAATTTGATTGAATGAATGAATAAGTGCAATTGAATGGGCTAGCAGGATGTTTCGCACAAACTTGGGAAGTTCTGAATCTCTGTGGAATTGGTTCTCCAAAACTAGGGCTTGGCGTTCCATGTTTCCCGTCTAGGCTCCCTAATCACAGCTCGATGCTTTTGGGGTATTCTCCCCAGTTGTTCCCGGAGTCCAACAGCAATCTAAGTGTGCCTCAAGTCAACCTATTACTCTCACCTCTTCCTCCTCTCCCGCCTTTCCCCTTCCTGGAGTTCCCTCCCCACTAACAGCCGATCTTCCCACCTTATTATCCCACCAATCCCCCAGTCAGCACTCTCAGACCACCTAAACACTCTCATGGGCCTGTCTTACAGTCGATTACTTAGGAAATAACGCATTTCTGTATATATGTATATATGTTTGTACATATTTCTCTATTTATTTATTTATTTTACTTGTGCATATCTATTCTTAGAACAGTGCTTTGCACATAGTAAGCGCTTAATAAATGCCATCATTATTATTATTATTATTATTCTATTTATTTTATTTTGTTAGTATGTTTGGTTTTGTTCTCTGTCTCCCCCTTTTAGACTGTGAGCCCACTGTTGGGTAGGGACTGTCTCTATATGTTGCCAATTTGTACTTCCCAAGCGCTTAGTACAGTGCTCTGCACATAGTAAGCACTCAATAAATACGATTGATGATGATGATGATTGGCATATACCCAGTTACTTATGATGATGATGGTATTTGTTAAGCGCTTTCTACGTGCCATGCACTGCTCTAAGCGCTGGGGTAGATGTAGTGTAATCAGGTTGTCCCACGTGGGGCTCACATTATTAATCTCCATTTTACAGATGAGGTAAGTGAGGCACGGAGAGGTTGTGAGTTGCCCAAGGCCAAACAGCAGACAAGTGGCGGAACCGGAATTCGAACCCACGACCTCCGGCTCCCAAACCCGGGCTCTTTCCACTAAGCCATGCTGCTTTACTCCTTTTCTCTGTATGTCTCTCTCCCCGGCTATGAGATAAGCACCTTGAGGGCAAGGATCATATCTGCCAACTCTGCCGTGCTCTCTCAAGCGTGTTGTTGTGTACAGTAATAGTACAGTTAGAGAAGCAGCGCGGCTTGGTGGAAAGAGCCCGGGCTTTGGAGTCAGAGGTCGTGGGTTCGAATCCTGGCTCCGCCACTTGTCAGCTGTGTGACCTTGGGCAAGTCACTTCACTTCTCTGGGCCTCGGCTCCCTCATCTGTAAAATGAGGATGAAGACTGTGAGCCCCACGTGGGACAACCTGATTACCTTGTATCTACCCCAGTGCTTAGAACAGTGCTTGGCACATAGTAAGCGCTTAAATACCAACATTATTATTATTATTATTAATAGTAGCTCGCAGCTTATTGGTCTGCACACAAGTAGGTATTCCACCCCTTATTTGATGGAACATCTTGAGAAGTTATTCAAGTGCTCCAGAAAGTCATTCGGAGGGGAGAGCACTGTCACGGCATTAAGTACAAATGATCTGAAAATGATTTAGAGGTCTGCCCCCCTCTAGACTGTAAGCTCGTTGTGGGCAGGGATTGGGTCTGTTTATTGTTTTATTGTCCCAGGCGCTTAGTACAGTGCTCTGCTCCCAGGAAGTGCTCACTAAATACCACTGATCGATGGAAAAACGCACGTTAATATCCGTGGGCTTTTAAGACCGTGGTTGAAACTGCGGGAAAAAGAGTTTGGACCTTGCCGAATGCCGTTGGGAAAAGCAGCTGTTTTTCTAGGTCTCCAGATGTTGGGCCTGACTTTGTCCTGACGCCCGCTTCCTGTCCCGCTCGGGTCAAGGATGGGGGCGACCCCGGCTTACCCCCCTCGGGACTTGACCGTCCCTCGTGATCCAGTTTCCTTCGCCGGACGTGCTTGGTGCGGCACTCGGAGAATCCCACGCTGTCCTTACACCCCAGCGAATCAATCCATCAATCTGTGGTATTTATGGAGCGCTTACTGTGTGCAGAGCCCTGAACTGAGCACTTGGGAGAGTACGCCCTAACGGAACTGGGAGACACATTCCCTGCCCACAAGGAGTGTACAGTCGTATCCAGGATCATCAATCAATCGTATTTATTGAGCGCTTACTATGTGCAGAGCACTGTACTAAGCGCTTGGGAAGTACAAATTGGCAACATATAGAGACAGTCCCTACGCAACAGTGGGCTCACAGGATGAAGAAGAGAGGGCCCGTGGAGGGATTTGAAATAAGGTTATTTCACCTCTCTATGCCTCGGTTTCCTCACCTGGGATTTCAATACCTGTTCATTCATTCATTCAATCGTATTTATTGAGCACTTACTGTGTGCAGAGCACTGTACTAAGCGCCTGGGAAGACTGTTCTCTCTCCTACCTAGACTGTGAGCCTCATGGGGGACAGGGATTATGTCCAGTCTGATCATCGTGTAGCTACCCCAGTGTTCAGTACAGTGCTGGGCATATAGTAAGCGCTTAACAAATACCACAATTATTATTTGGAACTACTGAATTGGATTCTTTCCAAAAAGAGGAAAATGTGCCTCATTGTGCTTTCAGGGGGTTTTTTTAATCAGTTAATCATCTAATTGTATTTATTGAGCCGTTACTGTGTGCAGAGCACTTTACTAAGCCCTTGGGAGAGTACAAAGCAACAGAGTTGGTAGACACGTTCCCTGCCCACAGCCAACCGATAATGGGATTTACTGAGCGCTTACTATGTACTAAGTAAGCCCTTGGGAGAGTACAACAGTTAGCAGACATGTTACCTGCCCACAACGAGCTTACAGGCTGTTGGGCGAGGCAGACATCAATATCACTAAGTAACTTATAATTTGTAATACGTCATTTAAAGATATACATGTGAGTGTTGTGGGATTGAGGGTAGGGAGACTATCAAATACCCAAAGGCATTTGGACACAAGGAGCTTGCAGTCTTATTGCTCTATTTATTTAGTTATTTTATTTGTATATCTTTATTTTATTTTGTTAGTATGTTATGTTTTGTTCTCTGTCTCCCCCTTCTAGACTGTGAGCCCACTGTCGGGTAGGGACCGTCTCTATATGTTGCCAACTTCCCAAGCGCTTAGTACTGTGCTCTGCACACAGTAAGCACTCAATGAATATGATTGAATGAACGGGGAGACAGACACTGAAAATAAATTATGGCTGTATTACATAAATGCTGTGGGATTGAGGGTGGGGTGAAAAGGGATGAAAGGGAACAGAGCCAAGCGCATGGGTGACGCAGAAGGGAGAGGAAGTAGGGGAAATGAGGGCTTAGTCAGGGATGGCCTCTTGGAGGAGATGGGATTTTAATGAGGCTTTGAAGATGAGGAAAATAATAATAATGGCATTTATTAAGCACTTACTATGTGCAAAGCACTGTTCTAAGCGCTAGGGATGTTACAAGTTGATTAGGTTGTCCCACGTGGGGCTCACAGTCTTAATCGCCATTTTACAGATGAGGGAACTGAGGCACAGAGAAGTTAAGTGACTTGCCCAAAGTCACACAACTGACAAGTGGTGGAGCCGGGATTTGAACCCATGACCTCTGACTCCAAAGACCGGGCTCTTTCCACTGAGCCACGCTGCTTCTCTCAGAAAGTAGTGTTCTTTTGGCTGAGATGGAGGCCCAGTGAGAAGGTTAGCGCCAGAGGAGTGAAATGTGCGGGCTGGGTCGTAGAAGGAGAGAAGCCAGGTGAGGTAGGAGGGGGCGAGGTGATGGACTGCTTTAAATCAATCAATCAATCATATTTATTCATCATCATCATCAATCATATTTATTGAGCGCTTACTATGTGCAGAGCACTGTACTAAGCGCTTGGGAAGTACAGATTGGCAACACATAGAGACAGTCCCTACCCAACAGTGGGCTCACAGTCAGCGCTTACTGTGTGCAGAGAACTGTACTAAGCGCTTGGGCTGTCCAAGTTGGCAACATATAGAGACGGCCCCTACCCAACAGTGGGCTCACAGTCTAGAAGGGGGAGACAGAGAACAAAACCAAACATATTAAAATAAAATAAAGAGAATAGATATGTACAAGTAAAATAAATAAATAGAGTAATAAATCCGTACAAACGTATATCCATATATACAGGTGCTGTGGGGAAGGGAAGGAGGCAAGGCGGGGGGGATGGAGAGGGGGAGAGGAAAGAGGGGGCTCAGTCTGGGAAGGCCTCCTGGAGGAGGTGAGCTCTCAATAGGGTGAGGAGCTTTAGTGTGATAGTTTACTGGTTTTGATGTCTGTCTCTCCCTTCTTAACTGTGAGCCCGCTGTGGGCAGGGATTGTCTCTCTTTGTTGCTGAATTGTGCTTTCCAAGCGCTTAGTACAGTGCTCTAAACACAGTAAGTGCTACTAAGAGCTCACCTCCTCCAGGAGGCCTTCCCAGACTGAGCCCCCTCCTTCCTTTGCCCCTCCTCCCCATCCCCATCCCCCCCGCCTTACCTCCTTCCCCTCCCCACAGCACCTGTATATATGTATGTATGTTTGTATGTATTTATTACTCTATTTATCTATTTCTTTTATTTGTACATATTTATTCTATTTATTTTATTTTGTTAATATGTTTTGTTTTGTTGTCTGTTTCCCCCTTCTAAACTGTGAGCCCACTGTCGGGTAGGGACTGTCTCTATATGTTGCCAACTTGGACTTCCCAAGCGCTTAGTATGGTGCTCTGCACATAGTAAGTGCTCAATAAATGCGATTGAATGAATACGGAGGTGGATGGGCAACCACTGGAGTTTCTTGAGGAGCGGGGTGACATGTCCTGAACGTTTTTGTAGAAGAATAATCCAGGCAGCAGAATGAAGTATGGACTGGAGTGGGGAGAGACGGAAGGCTGGGAGGTTAGCAAGGAGGCTGGGGCCCTAAATAATAATAATAATAATAATAATGGCATTTATTAAGCACTTACTATGTGCAAAGCACTGTTCTAAGCACTGGGGAGGTTACAAAGTGATCCGGTTGTCCCACGGGGGCTCACAGTCTTAATCCCCATTTTACTCTCTTAAGTCCAGAGAAGTGAAGTGACTTGCCCAAAGTCACACAGCTGACAATTGGTGAAGCTGGGATTTGAACCCATGACCTCTGACTCCAAAGCCTGCGCTCTTTCCACTGAGCCACGCTGCCCTGACTTGATCCCTTTATTCATCCCCCCCCCCAGCCCCACACCACTTTTCATTCATTCAGTTGTATTTATTGAGCGCTTACTGTGTGCAGAGCACTGTACTAAGCGCTTGGGAAGTACAAGTTGGTAACCTATAGAGACGGTCCCTACCCAATAGCGGGCTCATGGTCTAGAAGGGGAAGACAGGCAACAAAACAACACATATTAACAAAATAAAATAAATAGAATAGTAAATATGTACAACTTATGTACATATCTACTTCCCAAGCACTTAGTACAGTGCTCTGCACACAGTAAGCGCTCAATAAATAAGATTGAATGAATGACTATTTGTCATTTTACGCTTGGGAAGTACAAGTTGGTAACATATAGAGACGGTCCCTACCCAACAGCGGGCTCACAGTCTAGAAGGGGGAGACGGGCAACAAAACAACACATATTAATAAAATAAATAGAATAGTAAATATGTACAAGTTATGTACATATCTACTTCTCAAGCGCTTAGTACAGTGCTCTGCACACAGTAAGCGCTCAATAAATACGATTGAATGAATGACTCTCTGTCATTTTACGCTTGGGAAGTACAAGTTGGTAACATATAGAGAACGGTCCCTACCCAATAGTGGGCTCACGGTCTAGAAGGGGGAGACAGGCAACCAAACAACACATATTAACAAAATCAAAGTAAAAAAAATAAAAGTAAATATGTACAACTTATGTACATAGCTACTTCCCAAGCGCTTAGTACAGTGCTCTGCACACAGTAAGTGCTCAATAAATAAGATTGAATGAATGGCTTTCTGTCATTTTACGCTTGGGAAGTACAAATTGGTAACATCTAGAGACGGTCCCTACCCAACAGCGGGCTCACAGTCTAGAAGGGGGAGACAGGCAGCAAAACAACATATATTAATAAAATAAATAGAACAGTAAATATGTACAAGTTATGTACATATCTGCTTCCCAAGCACTTAGTACAGTGCTCTGCACACAGTAAGTGCTCAATAAATACGATTGAATGAATGGCTATCTGTCATTTTACGCTTGGGAAGTACTAGTTGGTAGCATATAGAGACAGTCCCTACCCAATAGCGGGCTCACGGTCTAGAAGGGGGAGACAGGCAACCAAACACCACATATTAACAAAATCAAATAAATAGAATAGTAAATATGTACAACTTATGTACATATCTGCTTCCCAAGCGCTTAGTACAGTGCTCTGCACATAGTAAGCGCTCAATAAATACGATTGATGATGACTATTTGTCATTTTATTTATTTGTATTGAAGTCTGTCTCCCCCAGCACCCGCCCCATCTGGACTGTGAGTTCCTTGTGGGCTGGGAATGTCACTTTTTATTGTTGTATTGTACCTTCCCAAGCACTTAGTACAGTGAGCCCTCAATAAATACGCTTGAATGAATAAATAAATATGAAGAGGTAGGGGGCCCCAGGCCAGAGGAAGGATGTGGGCAAAGGTCTGGCAGTGAAATAGATGAGTTGGAGGTTCAGTGTGTGGGCAGCGGCGGAGCAAAATGTGAGGACTGGGTTTTAGTAGAAAATCAGGGAAGTGAAGTAGGAGGGGGCAAGGTGATTGAGTCTTTAAATCAGTTAGTAAGAAAGGAGTCTCTCTTGTATTCGGAGGTGGATAACAATAATAACAATTATGGTACTTGTTAAGCGCTTACTCTGTGCCAAGCACTGTTCCAAGCACCGACCCACCAGAGGTTCTTGAGGAGCGGAGAGACGTGGACTGAATGGTTTTTTTAGAAAAGCAGCAGATTTCATTCATTCAGTGGTATTTATTGAGCGCTTACTGTGTGCAGAGCGCTGTACTACTAAGCGCTTGGGAAGTCCAAGTTGGCAACATATAGAGACGGGCCCTACCCAACAATCAATCAATCAATCAATCGTATTGAGCGCTTACTGTGTGCAGAGCACTGTACTAAGCGCTTGGGAAGTCCAAATTGGCAGCATATAGAGACGGGCCCTACCCAACAGTGGGCTCACAGTCTAGAAGAGGGAGACAGACAGCAAAACAAGACATATTATATGTATATATGTTTATATGTATTTATTACTCTATGTATTTTATTTGTACATATTTATTCTATTTATTTTATTTTGTTAATATGTTTTGTTGTCTGTCTCCCCCTTCTAGACTGTGAACCCGCTGTTGGGTAGGGACCGTCTCTATGTGTTGCCAACTTGTACTTCCCAAGTGCTTAGTACAGTGCTCTGCACACAGTAAGCGCTCAATAAAGACGATTGAATGAATGAATGAATATTAACAAAATAAAATAAATATGTACAAATAATATTTTGTTTATATGTTTTGTTTTATTGTCTGTCTCCCCCTTCTAGACTGTGAGCCTGCTGTTGGGTAGGAACCGTCTCTATATGTTGCCAACTTGTATTTCCCAAGCGCTTAGTACAGTGCTGTGCACACAGTAAGTGCTCAATAAATATGAATGAATGAATGAATATTAACAAAATAAATCGAATAAATATGTACAAATAATATTTTGTTAATATGTTTTGTTTTGTTGTCTGTCTCCCCCTTCTAGACTGTGAGCCCGCTGTTGGGTAGGGACCATCTCTATATGTTGCCAACTTGGACTTCCCAAGTGCTTAGTACAGTGCTCTGCACACAGTAAGCGCTCAATAAATACGATTGAATGAATGAATGAATATTAACAAAATAAAATAAATAGAATAAATATGTACAAATAATATTTTGTTAATATGTTTTGTTGTCTGTCTCCCCCTTCTAGACTGTGAGCCTGCTGTTGGGTAGGGACCGTCTCTATATGTTGCCAACTTGGACTTCCCAAGCGCTTAGTACAGTGCTCTGCACACAGTAAGCGCTCAATAAATATGATTGAATGAATGAATGGAGAGGGGAGAGGCCGGGAGGTCAGCGAGGAGGCTGATGCATTAATAATGGCATTTATTAAGCGCTTACTATGTGCAAAGCACTGTTTGAAACGCTGAGAGGATAAGTGCTTGGATTAGTGTAGCAGCAGTTTGAATCAAGAGGAAAGGGGAGATTTCACTGAGATTGTGGAGGTAAAACCAACAGGATTTGGTGACAGATTGAATGTGTGGGTGGGATGAGAGAGATGAGTCAAGAATAATGCCAAGGTTCTGGGCTTGCGAAGCAGGGAGGACGGTGGTGCTCTCTACAGGGATGGGAAAGTCAGGGGGAGGACAGGGTTTGGGAAGGAAAGTGAAGAGACTGTAGATTTTAAGCTCGCTGTGGGCAGGGAATGTGTGTTTATTGTATTGTACTCGCCCAAGTGCTTAGTACAGTGCTCAGCGCACAGTAAGCGCTCAATAAATCTGATTAACTCACTGAGTGAAGAGTCTTGTTTTGGGCATGTTAAGTAAAGATGTCCCAGAGGCAAGATGAAAGGCAAGACTGCGGAGGAGGAGAGCGGGCAGAACCGGAGAGGAAGATTTGGGAATCATCCGCGTAGAGATGGGAGTTGAAGCTGTGGGAGCCAATGAATTCTCCAAGGGGTGAGTGTAGGGGACTCAACCTGAACCTTGATGGACTCCCAAAGTTAAAGGGTGAGGGACTCAGGAGGAGCCCCCCAAAAGGATAATAATAATAATGATAATAATAATAATGGCATTTATTAAGCGCTTACTATGTGCAAAGCACTGTCATCATCATCATCATCATCATCAATCGTATTTATTGAGCGCTTACTATGTGCAGAGCACTGTACTAAGCGCTTGGGAAGTACAGATTAGCAACACATAGAGACAGTCCCTACCCAACAGTGGGCTCACAGTCTAAAAGGGGGAGAAAGAGAACAAAACCAAACATACCAACAAAATAAAATAAATAGGATAGATATGTACAAGTAAAATAAATATATAAATAAGTAGAGTAATGAATATGTACAACCATATATACAGGTGTATATATACTGTCCTAAGCGCTGGGGAATTTACAAGGTGATCAGGTTGTCCCACGGAGAACCAGGAGAGCACAGCGGCAGTAAATCGAGGTTAGATAACGTTTCCAGGAGATGGGGGGTGGTCAGCGTTCATTCAGTCGTATTTATGGAACACTATTTTGCAAATCATATTTTAGGTTTATACGTTTATGAAATCCCTTTGAAAATGATTTTGTTTTTACAGAGAACAGTGTCCACAGTCAAATATATTCATTCATTCATTCATCTATATTGTATTTATTGAGCGCTTACGGTGTGCAGAGCACTGTACTAAGCGCTTGGGAAGTCCAAGTTGGCAACATAGAGAGACGGTCCCTACCCAACAGCAGGCTCACAGTCTAGGAGGGGGAGACGGACGACAAAACAAAACCCGTGGACAGGTGGCAAGTCATCAGAATAAATAGAAGTCAAGCTAGATGCACATCATTAACAAAATAAATAGAGTAGTAAATATGTACAAGTAAAATACAGGAAGTGCTTAAAGAACACCATTAAAAAAGATAAGGAAACTGAGGCACAGATAAGTTAAATTCATTCATTCATCAGTGCTTCAGTGCTTACTGTGCGCCGAGCACTGTACTAAGCGCTTGGGAGAGGACAGTACAATAGAATTGGTGGACACGTTCCCTGCTCACAATGAGCTTACATCAAAGAGATGATAATCATCATCAATCGTATTTATTGAGCGCTTACTATGTGCAGAGCACTGTACTAAGCGCTTGGGAAGTACAAATTGGCAACAATAATAATAGTATTTGCCAAGCCCTCTTCTAAGCGCTGGGATACATACACGAGAAGCAGCGTGGCTCAATGGAAAGAGCCCGGGCTTTGGACTCGGAGGTCAGGGGTTCAAATCCTGGCTCCGCCACTTGTCAGCTGTGTGACTTTGGGCAAATCACTTAACTTCTCTGGGCTTCAGTTACCTCATCTGTAAAATGGGGATGAAGACTGTGAGCCCCCCGTGGGACAACCTGATCACCTTGTAACCTCCCCAGCGCTTAGAACAGTGCTTTGCACATAGTAAGCGCTTAATAAATGCCATTATTATTATTATTAAACACGGTAATCAGATTGTCCCACGGGGGGCTCACAGTCTTCATCCCCTCATAGCCAACTGATAACAACCTTTTGTGGAAATTTCTCATTCTACTGGCTATTCACTTTTTGGCATTTGGAAAGTAATCTGAGAAACCGATTGCTTAGTAGCCAAAAATGGACTAGAAAACAGAATTTCAGGAGCAGTCCTTTTACAGAATTCCTTATCACAAAGACTACAAAAATAATCATTGGGGAAACAGATCTAAGAATTTCACAGATTTCCTCTTCCTCTTGATCAGAACATTTAATTCATTCAATCGTATTTATTGAGCACTTACTGTGTGCAGAGCACTGTACTAAGCGCTTGGGAAGTACAAGTTGGCGACATATAGAGACGGTCCCTACCCAACAGCGGGATCACAGTCTAGAAGGTGCACAGGCTTTAATGTGCATATTCATTCATTCAGTGGTATTTATTGAGCGCTTAGTGTGTGCAGAGCACTGTACTAAGCGCTTGGGAAGTACAAGTTGGCAACATATAGAGACGGTCCCTACCCAACAGTGGGCTCACAGTCTAGAAGAGTGGGTGCATATAGAATGTGATTTTAGCGTGGCTCAGTAGGAAAGAGCCCGGGCTTTGGAGTCAGAGGTCATGGGTTCAAATCCCAGCTCCACCAATTGTCAGCTGTGTGACTTTGGGCAATTCACTTAAATTCTCTGTGCTTCAGCTACCTTTTCACTCATTCATTCAATCATATTTATTGAGCGCTTACTGTGTGCAGAGCACTGTACTAAGAGCTTGGGAAGTCCAAGTTGGCAACCTATAGAGACAGTCCCTACCCAACAGTGGGCTCACAGTCTGTAAAATGGGTATTAAGACCGTGAGCCCCACGAAGAACAACCTGATCACCTTGGAATCTCCCCAGCGCTTAGAACAGTGCTTTGCACATAGTAAGGGCTTAATAAATGCCATTATTATTATTATTATTATCTTCTAGACTGTGAACCCACTGTTGGGTAGGGACCATCTCTATATGTGGCCAACTTGGACTTCCCAAGTGCTTAGTACAGTGCTCTGCACACACTAAGTGCTCAATAAATATGATTGATTGATTGGTTATTGAGCGCTTACTGTGTGCAGAGCACTGTACTAAGCGCTTAGCAGGGTCGAAGGCAGCTGAGAAGTCGAGGAGTTGCCAACGTGTACTTCCCAAGCACTTAGTACAGTGCTCTGCACACAGTAAGCGCTCAATAAATACGATTGAATGAATGAATGAATGAATGAATGAATGAATGAGGAGGATTAGGATGGGAAGGAAAGGCCGTACAGCTGGGGAAGAAGGTCCTTAATGGTGATTTCAGAGAGGGCAGTTTCCTTTTCGTCCTGATGTTCTCTCATTGCCCTCCACCCTTGGTGGGCATTGGCTAAATAAGTAAAGAGGAGGGATTTATTACTCTATTTATTACGTATTTATTACTCTAATTATTTATTATTATTTATTTTATTATTTATTTATTTTACTTGTACACATCTAGTCTATTTATTTCATTTTGTTACTATGTTTTGCTTTGTTCTCTGTCTCCCCCTTCTAGACTGTGAGCCCGCTGTTGGGTAGGGACCGTCTCTATGTGTTGCCGACTTGGACTTCCCAAGCGCTGAGTCCAGTGCTCTGCACACAGTAACCGCTCAATAAAGGTAGGGCCCGTCTCTATATGTGGCCGACTTGTACTTCCCAAGCGCTTAGTACAGTGCTTTGCACAGAGTAAGTGCTCAATAAATACGATTGAATGAATGAATGAATGAATAAATACGATTGATTGATTGATTGAGGGAGACCGGATGACCTGCCGTCCACTGGCTTTTGTCAAAACAGGCTGAATAAGAACCCAAGTCAATCAATCAATCGTATTTATTGAGCGCTTACTGTGTGCAGAGCACTGTACTAAGCGCTTGGGAAATACATGTTGGTAACATATAGAGACAGTCTCTACCCAGCAGTGGGCTCACAGTCTAAAAGGGGGAGACAGAGAACAAACCCAAACTAACAAAATAAAATAAATAGAATAGATAAGTACAAGTAAAATAAATAAATAAATAAATAGAGCAATAAATAAATAAATAAATAAGTAATAAAAGTCCTTTGGACGCCCAGGCCCATGCTGTATCCCCTGTGCCACGTTGTTTCTCTTTATTGTATACCTCCTGGGCCCGGAGTTTGGGAGAGTTTAATGAGGTTAACCGTGACCCCTGCCCTCAGGGATCTTCCTCCAGCGCTTAGAACAGTGCTTTGCACATAGTAAGCGCCTAATAAATGCCATCATTATTATTATTATTATTGTTACAGTCTAGCTGGGGAAACGACCAGTCAGTCAGACACAAGATCATTTATGGAGAGAAGAAGAGAAAGGAAAAATAGATCTGTGGAGGACTGTAGCCTGTTACTTGCTAAGCGTGTTATGACTGTAGCCTGTTACTTGCTAAGCGTGTCGGCTCTCACCTGTCTGAACAGGTTTGTTCCCTGACAAGCCCCTGGATTGGTGGTTGACGTCAGAAAAACTGGAAAATATTTTGTAGCTGCCTGGGGATTTACCGCTGGTTTGAGTGGAGGTGGTGGTGGTTCTGAAGCCTTTTTTTTTTTTTTTCTGGGATTTTGTTTGGTTTCTTTGGAAAAACCATTTAGAGGGAAGGTGGAGTGTGTTCCTGAGAGGTGAAAGAATGAGTCAGGAACATCAGAGGTGTTTGTTATCCCATCCAGTTAATGTGGCTTTTTTTGACATCTTGTGATCTGAACTCTGGCGCCTGTTCATCGTATTTATTCAATCAATCGTATTTATTGAGCGCTTACTGTGTGCAGAACACTGTACTAAGCTCTTGGGAAGTACAAGCTGGCAACATATAGAGACGGTCCCTATCCAACAGCGGGCTCACAGTCTACAAGCACATATCGTACATATTTATTCTATTTATTTTATTTTGTTAATATGTTTTGTTTTGTTCTCTGTCTCCCCCTTCTAGACTGTGAGCCCACTTTTGGGTAGGGACCGTCTCTATATGTTGCCAACTTGGACTTCCCGAGCGCTTAGTACAGTGCTGGGAGACTGGGGAGAGGTGGACTGAACGGTTTTTTAGAAAAATGACCCGGACAGGTATCCGTAAATCTGGGCTGGAGAGGGGAGAAACTGGAGGCAGGGAGAACCATAAGGAGGTTGATGCAATAGTTGAGATAATAATAATAACAATAATGATGGCATTTGTTGAGCGCTTACTACTACTAGACTACTACTTACTACTACTACTATTACTTCTAGACTGTGATTCCAGTGTTGGGTAGGGACCGTCTCTATATGTTGCCAACTTGGACTTCCCAAGCGCTTAGTACAATAAATATGATTGAATGAATGAATGCTCTGCACACAGCAAGCTCAAAATGAGCACCGTTGATTGATTGATTGATTGATTGATTGGAGAAGGTGAGCAGCATTATGGGCCAGTCAAAATAAGACCAGTTTAATATTTGGGAGACCTTGGTTCTATTTCCAGCTCTGCTTCTCCTCCCCCTCCCCCCCTGCCTTACCTCCTTCCCCTCCCCACAGCACCTGTATACATGTATATATGTTTGTACGGATTTATCACTCTATTTATGTATTTTATTTGTACATATTTATTCTATTTTATTTTGTTAATATGTTTTGTTCTCTGTCTCCCCCTTCTAGACTGTGAGCCCACTGTTGGGTAGGGACCGTCTCTCTATGTTGCCAACTTGGACTTCCCAAGCGCTTAGTACAATAAATATGATTGAATGAATGAATGCTCTGCACACAGCAAGCTCAAAATGAGCACCGTTGATTGATTGATTGATTATTGGAAAACGTGAGCAGTATTATGGGCCAGTCAAAATAAGACCAGTTTAATATTTGGGAGACCCTGGTTCTATTTCCAGCTCTGCTTCTCCTCCTCCTCCCCCCCCCCCCCCCCGCCTTACCTCCTTCCCCTCCCCACAGCACCTGTATACATGTATATATGTTTGTACATATTTATTGCTCTATTTATGCGTTTTATTTGTACATATTTATTCTATTTATTTTATTTTGTTAATATGTTTTGTTCTCTGTCTACCCCTTCTAGACTGTGAGCCCACTGTTGGGTAGGGACCATCTCTCTATGTTGCCAGCTTGTACTTCCCAAGCGCTTAGTTCAGTGCTCTGCACACAGTAAGCGCTCAATAAATACGGTTGAATGAATGAATGAATGCTGCTGGTCGGCTGTACGACCCAGAGGGAGTCGCTTGGCCTCTCTGGGCCTCAGTTTCCTCCTCTGTAAAATGGGGACAAGCGCCCTGCGCTCTCTCCCCCGAGGATGCAGGTGAGAGCGCCGTGGAACATTAAAAGCACTGCGCAAATCCAAGTGGCTGCAGTGAGTCAGGATGGGAATAGGGTCACTTGAGGGTCCCGAGGGTCTCCCCTCCTCCACCACCAAGCACCAAGTCCTCACTGACTGCGGCTGCTTCCAAATAATAATAATAACAATAATAATAATAATAATAATAATAATAATAATAATGGCATTTATTAAGCGCTTACTGTGTGCAAAGCACTGTTCTAAGCGCTGGGGAGTTTACAAGGCGATCAGGTTGTCCCACGTCGGGCTCACCGTCTTCATCCCCATTTTACAGATGAGGTAACTGAGGACCAGAGAAGTGAAGTGACTTACCCAAGTTCACACAGCAGACAAGCGGCGGAGCCGGGATTAGAACCCATGACCTTCGGACACCCAAGCCCGGGCTCTTTCCACTGAGCCATACTGTTTCTCACTGCACCATACTGCTTCCAAATGTCAATCTTCCCTCTTGACGTCTCCGTCTTCCGAGGCCTGCCGGTCCAAACACCTCTCCCGACTGTTTTTCGACTGTGAGCCCGCTGTTGGGTAGGGACTGTCTCTATATGTTGCCAATTTGTACTTCCCAAGCGCTTAGTACAGTGCTCTGCACACAGTAAGCGCTCAATAAATACGATTGATTGATTGATTGTTATCCTGGAGTCCCGCGGGGATTAAGCTGCGTTCCTTTAGCCTCGGCTGTCCCGGGCGGTCAGTGCCAGGGGAGAACCGGTCCTGATTCTCTGTACAAGCGCTTAGTACAGTGCTCTGCACATAGTAAGCGCTCAATAAATACGATTGATGATGATTCCAGAGTCCCCCCTTTGGCGAGGTCGGGGCCCCGTGGGTTATGAAGGAGGCGTCTAGACTGTGAGCCCGCTGTTGGGTAGGGACCGTCTCTATATGTTGCCAACTTGGACTTCCCAAGCGCTTAGTACAGTGCTCTGCCCACCGTAAGTGCTCAATAAATACGATTGAATGAGTGAATGCGTGAGGCAGGAAGGAAGAGCACGGCTCAGAGGGAACGACTCGAAAAAGCCGAGAAGGAATTTCCACCCAGGCCTCCGGGCTCTGTTTCGCGGTTGTGCGAGTTCCCGGACCTTAGTGGAGTCTCCTTTAATAATAATAATAATAATAATAATAATAATAATAATAATAATAATAATAATATTTGTTAAGCACTTACTATGTGACAAGCACTGTTCTAAGCGCGGGACCATCTGAGTGATGCATTCAAAACCCTCCCTGCATCCAAGGCCTGGGCACATCACACCGTATATCGGCGGGCGTCGTGAGTCATGAGAAGCAGTGTGGCCTAGTGGATACAGCCTGGGTGTCAGGGGTCCTGGGTTTTAATCCCGACTCCGCCACTTGTCTGCTGGGTGACCTCGGGCAAGTTACTTCACTTCTCTGGGCCTCAGTTCCCTCTTCTGTAAAATGGGTATTGAGACTGTGAGCCCCACGTGGTAGAAGCAGCATGGTTCAATGGAAAGAGCCTGGGCTTTGGAGCCAGAGGTCATGGGTTCAAATCCCAGCTCTTGCCAGTTGTCAGCTGTGTGACTTTGGGCAAGTCACTTAACTTCTCTGGGCCTCAGTCACCTCATCTGTAAAATGGGGATGAAGACTGTAAGCCTCCCGTGGGACAACCTGATCACCCTGTAACCTCTCCAGTGCTTAGAAAAGTGCTTTGCACATAGTAAGCACTTAATAAATGCCATCGTTATTGTTATTACAGGGACTGTGTCCAACCCAATTTGCTTGTCTACACCTTGGCGCTTAAGACAGTGCCTGGCATATAGTAAGAACTTAACAAATGCCACTATTATTTGATCACAACCTGATCACTTTGCAACCTTCCCAGCGCTTAGAACAGTGCTTTGCACATAGTAAGCGCTTAATAAATGCCATTATTATTATTATTATTATTTGTAATAGTATTAGTACTGCGAGGGAAGGGGCACCGCACCCGGGACATTCATTCATTCATTCAATCATCATCGTCATCATCATCATCATCAATCGTATTTATTGAGCGCTTACTATGCGCAGAGCACTGTACTAAGCGCTTGGGAAGTACAAATTGGCAACACACAGAGACAGTCCCTACCCAACAGTGGGCTCACAGTCTAAAAGGGGGAGACAGAGAACAAAACCAAACATACCAACAAAATAAAATAAATAGGATAGATATGTACAAGTAAAATAAATAAATAAATAAATAGAGTAATAAATATGTGTATACATATGTATGTATTCAATCGTATAAAGGAAGCAAGGGGGATATAAAAGGGAGTAAAGACAAGGAAAAGAGGACTAAGTCAGGGAAGCCCTCTTGGAGGAGATTTATTTATTCAATTGTATTGAGCGCTTACTGTGTGCAGAGCACTGTACTAAGCGCTTGGGAAGTACAAGTTGTTAATATATAGAGATGATCCCATCCCAGTAGTGGGCTCACAGTCTTTGGAATGGCAGTGCCCTAGAGTTGTTATTGCCACAGTGGATAGCACTGAGCTATCCACGCTTTCCCTCTCAGGCCACCCCGCTCCGTGCCTTTTCCACGAGACGGCCAGCGGCGAGACTGGAGGCCGCTTGTAGACCTTATGACTTCCCCAGAGCTTCGAACGGTGCTTTGCACATAGTAAGCGCTTAATAAATGCCATTATTATTATTATTATTATAGAGCAGGCTACCTCTGAGTCCCGGCTGGTAGCGGGCATCGCCAGAACTCGCCCACGTGGGAGCCGCCGTGGCCCTGTTTGAGTGGCTGGGGATGACTCAGAGGAGGCGTCTTGCGCTTCCTCGTGAAAATCGGGGGCAAAACAAAGCTGAAAACCCTGCTGGGCGCCCTTGGCTGAGGGGTGGGGCAGAGACGTGCCCCTCCCGTGCCCTCCCCTGCCAAGGCAGCTCTGCGTCACCAGAAGGCCGCTCCCAACCCCCCGGGGTGGAATGGCGAGACTCACCCGTCCCCGTGAGTCGTCCCCACTGGCCGGGCGGTGGTCCGGCCTCTCCCGGGGCCTTGACGCCAGTCTCACATCCGGTGGGCCGACTTCATTCATTCTTTCATTCATTCAATCGTATTTATTGAGCGCTTACTATGTGCGGAGCACTGTACTAAGCGCTTGGGAAGTACAAGTTGGCAACATCTAGAGACGGGCCCTACCCAACCACCCAAAAGGGTGGTTGCCCGTCAGGCCAGAAGCCTCCTGAGGGCAAGGGCCAGGGGCTTCCTTTTCCGGCCTAAGCCAGCGGAGAGCAGGGAATGTTGACTGTGAGCCCACTGTTGGGTAGGGACTGTCTCTATGTGATGCCAATTTGTACTTCCCAAGCGCTTAGTACAGTGCTCTGCACATAGTAAGCGCTCAATAAATACGATTGAGTGATTGATTGATTGTACCAACCCCGTTGCGTTGTACTCTCCCAAGTGCTTAGGACAGTGCTCTGCACACTGTAAGCGCTCAATAATTACCATTCATTCACCGACTGGAGGAATAATAATAATGATGGCATTTATTAAGCGCTTACTCTGTGCAAAGCACTGTTCTAAGCGCTGGGGAGGTTACAGGCTGATCAGGTTGTCCCACGTGGGGCTCACAGTCTTCATCCCCATTTTCCAGATGAGGTAACTGAGGCACAGAGAAGCGAAGCGACTTGTCCAAAGTCACACAGCTGACAATTGGCGGAGCCGGGATTTGAACCCATGACCTCTGACTCCCAAGCCCGGGCTCTTTCCACTGAGCCACGCTGCTTCTCCAGGAAGACAGAAGAGAAACTTTCATCCCCAGTCACGGCACTTGTGTCCGTATCTGTCATTTATTTATTTTTAGTGTTTGTCCCCCCTTCTAGACCGTAAGCTCTTTGTGGGCAGGGAGTAATAATAATGTTGCCAACTTGTACTTCCCAAGCGCTTAGTACAGTGCTCTGCACACAGTAAGCGCTCAATAAATACGATTGAATGAATGAATGAATAATAATAATGATGGCATTTGTTAAACACGATGCGCGAAGCACTGTTCTAAGCGCTGGGGGGATACAAAGTGGTCAGGTTGTCCTACATGGGGTGCTTATTATATGCCAAGCACTGTTCTAAGCGCTGGGGTGGATATCAGGTCATCAGGTTGTCCCACGTGGGGCTCACAGTCTTCATCCCCATTTTACAGGTGAGAAAACTGAGGCACAGGGAAGTGAAGTGACTTGCCAAGGACACACAGCAGACAGGTGGCAATTAGAACCCACGTCCTCTGACTCCTAAACGCATGTTCTTGCCACAGTGCCATGTATTTATTGTTGCAATGTACTCTTCCGAGCGTTTAGTACAGTTCTGCACAAACAGTAAGTGCTCAATAAATACGATTGAATGAATGGATGAATGATAGGGCTTACCCTGCTTACTGCCCTTCTGCTTGGATCCCAATTGTATTCTATCGTAGAGGGAGACCCTTGCAGCCGATGTACAGAGTGTTGGTCATTAGAAGCGCTTAGTACAGTGCTCTGCACACAGTAAGCACTCAGTAAATACGATTGATTGATTAGAAGGGGTAAAGAAAAGCCAGTGGGGGAGTAAAGTGAAAATCTGTGGCCTCCACAGTATCTTCCAGTTGTCATCATCATAAGCGCTTAGTACAGTGCTCTGCACATAGTAAGCGCTCAATAAATACGATTGATGATGATGATCATCAGTGATTATTGAGCACTTGCTGTGTGCTAACCGCTTGGGAGAGTACAATACAACCGGGTCGGTAGACACGTTCCCTGCCCCCAGAGAGCTTAGTTTAAGGGGAAAATCTGTTGGGAAGCAGTGTGGCTCAGTGGAAAGAGCCCGGGCTTTGGAGTCAGAGGTCGTGGGTTCAAATCCCGGCCCCGCCACTTGTCAGCTGGATGACTTTGGGCAAGTCACTTCACTCCTCTGGGCCTCAGTTCCCTCATCTGGCAAATGGAGATGAAGACTGTGAGCCCCTCGTGGGACAACCTGATTACCTTGCATCTACCCCAGCGCTTAGAACAGTGTTTTGCACATAGTAAGCGCTTAACAAATACCAACATTATTATTATTATTATTATTATTATTGTCACTTCACTTCTCTGGGCCTCAGTTCCCTCATCTGTCAAATGGAGATGAAGACTGGGAGCCCCTCGTGGGACAACCTGATTACCTTGTATCTACCCCAGTGCTTAGAACAGTGTTTTGCACATAGTAAGCGCTTAACAAATACCAACATTATTATTATTATTATTATTGTCACTTCACTTCTCTGGGCCTCAGTTCCCTCATCTGTCAAATGGAGATGAAGACTGTGAGCCCCTCGTGGGACAACCTGATCACCTTGTATCCCAGACTGAGCCCCCTCCTTCCTCTGCCCCTCCTCCCCCTCCCCCCAGCGCCTGTATATATGTGTATATGTTTGTATATAATTATTACTCTATTTATTTATTTATTTTACTTGTACATATTTATTCCATTTATTTTATTTTGTTAATATGTTAGTCTGTCTCCCCCTTCTAGACTGTGAGCCCGCTGTTGGGTAGGGACCGCCTCTAGATGTTGCCAACGTGTACTTCCCAAGCGCTTAGTCCAGTGCTCTGCACACAGGAAGCGCTCAATACATACGATTGAATGAATGAATGAAAAAGGGGAGGTGGATATTAATATCGATAAATAATTTACAATCTATAATTTGTAGCTATGTACATAAGGGCTGTGGGGTTGAGGGGGAGGCGAATATGAAAGGCCCAGAGGCGACAGGTCCAAGTGCGTAGATGATGCGGAGGGGAGAAGGAGCCGGGGAAGAGAGGGCTTAATCAGGGAAGGCTTCCTGGAGGAGAGAGAGCAAGCCAGGAGGCTTGGAGGAGGGGATCCATGGAGCTCCAGAATCCTCCCCTGACGTAAGCTAGCTCTCTTCCTCCCTTCAAAGCCCTACTGAGAGCTCACCTCCTCCAGGAGGCCTTCCCACACTGAGCCCCCTTTTTCCTCTCCTCCTCCCCATCCCCCCCGCCCTACCTCCTTCCCCTCCCCACCGCACCTGTATAGATGTTTGGACAGATTTATTACTCTGTTTATTTGACTTGTACATAGTTACTTTTCTATTAATTTTGTTAATGATGTGCATCTAGCTTTACTTGTATTTATTCTGATGACTTGACACCTGTCCACGTGTTTTGTTTCGCTGTCCGTCTCCCCCTTCTAGACTGTGAGCCCACTGTTGGGTAGGGACCGTCTCTATATGTTGCCAACTTGGACTTCCCAAGTGCTTAGTCCAGTGCTCTGCACACAGTAAGCGCTCAATAAATATGATTGAATGAATGAATGACGATGATAATGGCATTTGTTAGGTGCTTACTATGTGCACACAGTCTTCATCCCCATTTTCCAGATGAGGGAACCGAGGCACAGAGGAGTGAAGCGACTTGCCCAAAGTCACACAGCTGACAATTGACAGAGCCGGGATTTGAACCCGTGACCTCTGACTCCAAAGCGCCGGCTCTTTCCACTGAGCCACGCTGCTTCTTATCTGCGTAATGGGGATTTATGTGCTCCCTTCTGCTTAGAAAATGAACCCCAAGTGGGCCCGATTATTTGGTTTTAACCTCAGAACTTAGCGCTTGGCGCTTAGTAAGCGTTCAACAAATATTACAGTTATTATCGGGGGCTTAGCACTAGCAGGCGGACACTATTTTCAGTTTAAATAAACAATCCTATCTCCTTCATCGGATCGGAAGCTTCCCGAGGACGGAGATCGTGCCTGCTCTATTGTACTATTCCAAGTACTTAGTACAGTGCTCTGCACACCGTAGATGTTCAAAGAAGGCTGCTTGGCTGCTGTGTGACCTTGGGCAAGCGACTTTGCTTCTCTGTGCCTCAGTTACCTCATCTGTAAAATGGGGATGGAGACTGTGAGCCCCACGTGGGACAGGGACTGTGTCTAACCTGATTTGCTCGTATCCACGCCAGCGCATAGTACAGTGCCCGGCACAGAGTAAGCGCTTAACAAATGCCACTATTATTTATAAATATTGTTTTTGTCATTCTACTTGGAACTGATTTTATGTCTGTCTTCCATATTTTATTTTGTTAGTACTATTTATTTTATTATGTTAGTATGTTTGGTTTTTGTTTTTTTTCTCTGTCTCCCCCTTTTAGACTGTGAGCCCAATGTTGGGTAGGGACTGTCTCTATATGTTGCCAATTTGTACTTCCCAAGCGATTAGTACAGTGCTCTGCACATAGTAAGCGCTCAATAAATATGATTGATTGATTGATAGAGTGGCAGCTGATGCTGTCCATTCCCAAGCTTTTAGTACAGTGCACGCCCCCGGAGGGTGCTCAGTAAATACTATTCCTACAAGGAGCGGGGTTCGACTTGTACTTCCCAAGCGCTTAGTACAGTGCTCAGCACACAGTAAGCGCTCAATAAATACGATTGATTGATTGATTGATTCACTCGCCGTAGATAGGCCGTGATTCGGGAGTGAATCTCCACATCCTGACTTCCCCACGAAGGGCAGAAAGAGGTCAGGGGCTGTGTGGGATGTGGGGAATTTTCCCCCTCTCCTCCCCACGCCGGATACCTGGATTTCCGCGGAATCTTGCCGAGTTTTCGGGACGTTCTGTTTCCCGCGGCCTTTTCCCGCCGCCCGGCGTGGGGAATTCCCCACCGCGTAAGCGTTGGCTGGAGGAGAGGCGGGCGTGGGCTTTGGGAAATCGAATTTGTCATAAATGTCAGCTGCCCCCACCCCCCTTACCCAGCTGGTCTTAGGGTGGCACTGGTGCCAGGCTCTCCCCCAGATCTCTCTTCAGTTCCTCCTTTCGCCCATAATAACAATATTATTATTATTATTAACAATATATTATTAACAATATTAACATATAACAATATTATTATTGTTAAGCGCTTACTTAACAGCAGTACTTATGGTACTTGTTAGGCGCTTACTTAAGCACCGTTCTTCGCGCGGGGATAGGTAAAAGCCGATCAGGTTGGACACAGTCCCCATCCCACGTGAGGATCACAGTCTTCATCCTCATCTTACAGATGAGGGAACTGAGGTCTGGAAAAGTGATGGAGCGTGCCCAAGGTCACGCGGCAGATAAGTGGCAGGGCCGGGATTAGAACCCAGGTCCTTCTGACGCCCAGGCCCGGGTTCTGTCCATTAGGTCACGCTGCTGCTTCTTCTTATGGGAAATGCGGCGGGAGAGGAGGGGGTGAAAGTTCATTGGGGAAGCATTCCTGGAGGAGGCAGGGCTTCAATCAATCAATCAATCGTGTTTATTGAGCGCTTACTGTGTGCAGAGCACTGTACTAAGCGCTTGGGAAGTTCAAGTTGGCAACATATAGAGACGGTCCCTACCCCACAGTGTTTGGGAGAGCTGTGGACTGGTGCATTGGGAGAGTGAAGAAGCTCTCTGAGAGGGGAAGGGGAGGAGGCTAGCAAGGAGTCGGTGGGCGGGAAACCTGGAGGTCTTGGGCAAGTCACTTCACTTTCATTCATTCATTCATTCAGTCGTATTTATTGAGCGCTTACTGCGTGCGGAGCACTGGACTAAGCGCTTGGGAAGTCCAAGTTGGCAACGTATAGAGACGGTCCCTACCCAACAGTGGGCTCACAGTCTAGAAGGGGGAGACAGAGAACAAAACCAAACATATTAACAAAATAAAATGAATAGAATAAATATGTACAAATAAAATAAATAAATAAATAGAGTAATAAATACATACAAACACATATACATATATACAGGTGCTGTGGGGAGGGGAAGGAGGCTGGGGAGCTCACGGGAACTTCCTCTCCCCCTCGTCCCCCTCTCCATCCCCCCATCTTGCCTCCTTCCCTTCCCCACAGCACCTGTATATATGTATATATGTTTGTACATATTTATTTCTCTATTTATTTATTTATTTATTTTACTTGTACATAGCTATTCTATTTATTTTATTTTGTTGGCATGTTTGGTTTTGTTCTCTGTTCTCCGTCTACCCCTTTTAGACTGTGAGCCCATTGTTGGGTAGGGACTGTCTCTATATGTTGCCAACTTGTACTTCCCAAGCGCTTAGTACAGTGCTCTGCACACAGTAAGCGCTCAATAAATATGATTGATGATGATGATGATGATGAAGGAGGTAAGGCAGGGGGATGGAGAGGGAGGAAGGGGAGAGGAAGGAGTGGGCTCAGTCTGGGCCCACTTCTCTGGGCCTCGTTTTCCTCCTCGGTAAAATGAATAAGATCCTTGCTCTCCCTCCCTCTTAGATCAGGATTCCCACAGGCCAGGCACTGTATCTGATCAGATTGTCTCATATAATAATAATAATAATAATAATAATAATAATAATAATGATGGCATTTATTAAGCGCTTCCTATGTGCAAAGCACCGTTCTAAGCGCTGGGGGATACAAGGTGATCAGGTGGTCCCACGGGGGGGCTCACAGTCAATCCCCATTTTACAGATGAGGTAACTGAGGCCCGGAAAAGTGAAGTGACTTGCCCAAAGTCACACAGCTGACAGTTGGCGGAGCCGGGATTTGAACCCATGACCACTGACTCCAAAGCCCGGGCTCTTTTCCACCGAGCCACGCTGCTTCTCAGTATCTACTCCAGGGCTTAGCAGCACAGTGCTTGGCACATAGTAAACACTTTCTAAGAACCGTCAGTGATGATCAACTTGTACTTCCCAGGCGCTTAGTACAGTGCTCTGCACACAGTAAAAGCGCTCAATAAATACGATTGAATGAATGGAAAGACTGTGACCCCAGGTGGGACAGGGACTGTGTCCAACTGATTAGCTTGCATCTACCCCAGCGCTTAGTACAGTACCTGGCACATAGTAAGCACTTAACAAATATCTCAATTATCATTATTATTATTAGACTGTCAGCTCATTGAGAGCAGGGAATGCGGCTATCTTGTTATAGTGTCCTCTCCCAAGCGCTTAGTATAGTGCTCTGCCTACAGTCAGCACTCAATAGATACGATTGACTGATTGACTTCTTTTTTCTTTTTGATCAATCAATCAATCGTATTTATTGAGCGCTTACTGTGTGCAGAGCACTGTACTAAGCGCTTGGGAAGTACAAGTCGGCAACACATTTTGATAGCATTTATTAAGCCAACAGAAAGCACTGTTCTAAGACTTGTTTTGACGTTTTGATGTCTGTCTCCCCTGTTCTAGACTATGGGCCCGTCGTTGGGTAAGGATCGTCTCTGCTGCCGAATTGTACTTTCCAAGCGCTTAGTACAGTGTTCCGCACACTGTAAGCACTCCATAAATATGATTGAATGAATGCGTGAATGATACAAGGAGCCTACAATCTGATGTGAGGTGTTCAGGTGTTCAGGTGTAAAAAATTTTGACGCATAGTGATCAGGGTGAATAACTGAATGAACTTAAATTCAAAGGGATGTTCAGGTGTAAAAAATTTTGACGCATAGTGATCAGGATGAATAACTGAATGAACTTATATTCAAAAGTGCTGAGGATAAGTGCTTGATCCACGAATCGGTGGTATTTATGGAGCACTTACTGTGGTATTTATCGAGCACTTTCTGTGGGCAGAGCACTGGACTACTTGGAGAGAGTGGAAACAAAGGCCCTCTGCCCCCAAGGCTTTGACAATCTAATGGAAGGCCTAGGCAGATGCAAATAGTTTATTAATAAGGGACGTTGGCTATTTTTTCCCCTTCCGTCTTGTAAACATCCCATCGCCGGAGTGTGTTCCCGCTGTGGGAAAAGCTTCCAGCTGGAGGGAGTGAAGCACGTTCTCACTGTCGTTTTCCTGGGAAGGGCTTGATTTGTGGGATGGAGAAGGGAGTGATTGACAGGGTCGGGGGGAAGTGGTCCATCCGTCAGCCCTTAAGGGTGGATTCTTTTTCAATCCATCAACCACCCGGTAGTGTTTATTGAGCGCTTATTGTGGGCAGAGCACTGTACTGATCCCTTGGGAGAATCCCGAAGAGTTAGTAGACACCATTCCCGTCCTCAAGGAGCTGACAGGCTGCCGTGTGCAGGACACTGGACTGAGCGCTTGGGAGAGTCCAGGAGAGTTAGTAGACACCATCTCTGCCCTCCCTCAAGGAGCTGATAGTCTGTGGTGTGCAGCTTGTGGGCAGCAGTGGAGTTAGAGAAACAGCATGGCTCAGTGGAAAGATCCTGGGCTTTGGAGTCAGAGGTCATGGGTTCAAATCCCGGCTCCGCCAACTGCCAGCTGTGTGACTTTGGGCAAATCGATTCACTTCTCTGGGCCTCAGTTCCCTCATCTGTATAATGAGGATTAAGACTGTGAGCCCCACGGGGGACAACCTGATCACCTTGTATCCCCCCAGGGCTTAGAACAGTGTTTTGCACATAGTAAGCGCTTAATAAATAGCATCATCGGTGGAAGTGTGACCCATCGCCCGATTTTCCCGCTCCTGAGGTTCTCCGAGGGCCGAGCCCTCATGTGTTGGAGGATCCCACTGCGTTCCCGTGAGCTCCTCAGCCCCCATTCACCCGAGACAAGTCGAAAATGAAAACCCTCTGGGGCCCCGGCCTGGGCCCGAGCTCAGTGGCCCCTGTGCTTCCCACCCTGTCGTCTTCCTCCTCCTGCTCCGTCCTTCCTTCCTTCCTTCATTCATTCAGAGAAGCAGCGTGGCCCAGTGGAAAGAGCCCCGGCTTTGGAGTCAGAGGTCATGGGTTCAGATCCCGGCTCCGCCGATTGTCAGCTGGGTGACTTTGGGCGAGTCACTTCACTTCTTTGTGCCTCAGTTACCTCATCTGTAAAATGGGGATGAAGACTGTGAGCCCCGCGTGGGACAACCTGATCACCTTGTAACCTCCCCAGAGCTTAGAACAGTGCTTTGCACATAGTAAGTGCTCAGTCGTATTTATTGAGCACTTACTGTGCACAGAACGCTGTACTAAGCACGTGGAAAGTAATAATAATAATGATGATGTTTCTTAAGCGCTTACTATGTGCCAAGCACTGTTCTAAGCGCTGTGGGGGTTACAAGGTGATCAGCTTGTCCCGTGTGGGGCTCACAGTCTTAATCTCCATTTTCCAGATGAGGGAACTGAGGCCCAGAGAAGTGAAGTGACTTGCCCAAAGTCACCCGGCTGACAAGTGGCGGAGCCAGGATTTGAACCCATGACCTCTGACTCCAAAGCCCGTGCCCTTTCCACTGAGCCACGCTGCTTCCTTATCCCACGTAGGGCTCACAGTCCTAAGCCCCTTGTATCCACCCCAGCGCTTAGTAAAGTGCCTGGCACACAGTAGGCGATTAATAAATACCACAGTTATTATTCATTCATTCAATCGTATTTATTGAGTGCTTACTGTGTGCAGAGCACTGTACTAAGCGCTTGGGAAGTACAAGTTGGCTACATGTGGAGACAGTCCCTACCCAACAACGGGCTCACAGTCTAGAAGGGGGAGACAGACAACAAAACAAAACAATGTCCTTCTTTTACTTTGTCATAGGACCTAATGCAGTCTGTCAGTTGATAGACATCGTCAGTGTTAAGAAGGGATCATTCTTATGAGGTTTTTTCCATATTTTTAGATTTTCAAAGTCCTAAAAGTCCCAGAACGATTGCAGATGACAGTGGGGCGTTCGGGGAGACATGTGTGTCCGCTAAGGGTCAGAGACGACTCGACAGCATAAGACAAGCCGAAAGTCCTGTAGACTGTAAGCTCGTTATGGGCAGGGAAGTGTGTCTGTTTATTTTTATATTGTACTCTCCCAAGCGCTTAGTACAGTGCTCTGCACTCGGTAAGCACTCAGGAGATACCATTGACCGACTGACCGTGCACACAGTAAGCGCTCAGTAAATACCAAGAAGAAGAAGAGAAGCAGCATGTCTCAATGGAAAGAGCACGGGCTTGGGAGTCGGAGGTCATGGGTTCTAATCTCGGCTCCTCCAATTGTCAGCTGTGTGACTTTGGGCAAGTCACTTCACTTCTTTTTGCCTCAGTTCCCTCATCTGTAAAATGGGGATTAAGACTGTGAGCCCCACGTGGGACAACCTGATCACCTTGAATCCCCTCCAGTGCTTAGAATAGTGCTTTGCACATAGTAAGCACTTAACAAATACCATCATCATTATTATTATTATTATTCTCTGAGCTTCAGTTACTTCATCTCTAAAATGGGGATTAAGACTGTGAGCCCCCCGTGGGACAACCTGATCACCTTGAATCCCCCCCGGTGCTTAGAATAGTGCTTTGCACATAGTAAGCGCTTAACAAATACCATCATTATTATTATTATTATTTCACTGAGCTTCAGTTACTTCATCTGTAAAATGGGGATTAAGACTGTGAGCCCCACGTGGGACAACCTGATCACCTTGAATCCCCCCCAGTGCTTAGAATAGTGCTTTGCCCATAGTAAGTGCTTAACAAATGCCATCATTACTATTATTATTATTATTATAATTATTATTACCACTGACTGAGCCCAGCAGGCCGGAAACTGCACGCAGACTTAACTGTGGCCCTGCAGGTATTCTTCAAAGGGGACACCATGTGCGTTTAGCCCAGTCGACCTTTTAGACTGTGAGCCCACTGTTGGGTAGGGACTGTCTCTACATGTTGCCAACTTGTACTTCCCAAGTGCTTAGTACAGTGCTCTGCACACAGTAAGCGCTCAATAAATACGATTGATTGATTGATTGATTGACCTGGGATTCTCAAGGTCATGGAGGTCGGCCTGGAGGGTGACAGGACCTCAAGGGGTTGGGGGTGGCACCATCCTGGCATGACACTCCCTCAGCCCCTGCACGGTGGAGAATGACAAAATAAGACCCAATTCCAGTTGGCTTAGCGCAAACACCACGGGCATGGGAGTCAGAGGACCTGGATTATCTCCTGCTCCGTGACCTCGGGCAAGTGATTTAACTTCTCCGGGCCTCGGTTATCTCATCTGTCAAAGGAGGATTAAGCTTGTGAGCCCCATGTGGGGCACGGACTGTGTCCAACCTGATTAGCTCGGGTGTCTGGCGAAGGGGAAGCGGGTGGACTCCGCGGGCCCGGGGTGGGACTCAGGCCAGCGGCCTTGGCATGAGTCCCTGAGGGATGACGAGAACTTGCTCTCCCCACCATCGATGCCTTGTCCGGGGCCCATCTCTGGGCAGGGATTGTCTCTATTAGTTGCAGAATTGTACTTCCCAAGCGCTTAGTACAGTGCTCTGCACACAGTAAGTGCTCAATAAAGATGATCAAGGCCCTACTGAGAGCTCACCTCCTCCAGGAGGCCTTCCCAGACTGAGCCCCTTCCTTCCTCTCCCCCTCGTCCCCTTCTCCATCCCCCCATCCTACCTCCTTCCCTTCCCCACAGCAGCTGTATATATGTATATATTTTTGTACATATTTATTACTCTATTTTACTTGTACATATCTATTCTATTTATTTTATTTTGTTAGTATGTTTGGTTTTGTTCTCTGTCTCCCCCTTTTAGAGTGTGAGCCCACTGTTGGGTAGGGACTGTTTCTATATGTTGCCAATTTGTACTTCCCAAGTGCTTAGTACAGTGCTCTGCACATAGTAAGTGCTCAATAAATACGATTGATGATGATGATAATTAGCTTGATCAATCCTAGCGCAGAGTACAGTGCCTGACACATCGTAAGCGTTTAACAAATACTATTTTAAAAAGAGAGAGAGAGAGAGAGAGAGAGCTCCCTTGTACACCTGGCATTCCTCAACTGGCACTCCGAATGGTTTGGGGTAACCATAATGGAGGTCCATTCATTCATTGTCATATTTATTGAGCGCTTACTGTCTGCAGAGCACTGTACTAAGCGCTTGGGAAGTACAAATTGACAACATATAGAGGCGGTCCCTACCCCACAGTGGGCTCACAGTCTAGAAGGGGGAGACTGTGATGGGAAGGTCCATCACGGCAGCAGCGTGGCTTAGTGGAAAGGGCACAGGCTCGGGAGTCAGAGGTCGTGAGTTCTAATCCTTCCTCTGCCACTTGTCTGCCGTGTGACCTTGGGCAAGTCACTTAGCTTCTCTGTGCCTCTGTTACCTCCTCGGTAAAATGGGGATTAAAAGTGTGAGCCCCACGTGGGACAACCTGATTATACCCTGTTTCTACCCCAGTGCTTGGAACAGTGCTTAGCACATAGTAAGCGCTTAACGAATACCATCATCATTATCATTATTATTACCTCAACTCTGTCCACCTCTCTCACTCTCACAGAACCAAACTCTTGACGGGGAGGGGGCCGCTCTTGCAAACGATCAGGGTGATTCTGGAAGTGATCAAGACTGACTGAGACTGAGCCCCTTCCTTCCTCTCCCCCTCGTCCCCCTCTCCATCCCCCCCATCTTACCTCCTTCCCTTCCCCACAGCACCTGTATATATGTATATATGTTTGTACATATTTATTACTCTATGTATTTATTTATTTATTTATTTTATTTGTACATATCTAGTCTATTAATTTTATTTTGTTAGTATGTTTGGTTTTGTTCTCTGTCTCCCCCTTTTAGACTGTGAGCCCACTGTTGGGTAGGGACTGTCTCTGTATGTTGCCAATTTGTACTTCCCAAGTGCTTAGTACAGTGCTCTGCACATAGCGCTCAATAAATACAATCGATGATGATGATGATGATCAAGGGCGGGGGGGGAATTCAACCATCTGGGCAGTTCTGCCAGCCCGGCGGTTTTTAAAGGAGAGCGACACGGAGATTGTCGATCCCCTCTCCAAGGATGCCAGGTGTCACGGGGGCTGGCTGCCTGCTGATTGAGACCATCTATTTTAATTTTCCGGGACGCGGTGTAAGAACCTGCAGACAGGCTGGGGAGTGAGTGTGGGGAAAGATGCATTAGGGGAGAGGGGAGATTTAGAGTCTATTGTTCGAGATTGTGCTTGCTAGCAAATGCGTGACATTTCCAGTCAGAGACTTGACTTTCTAGAGTAATATGCAGCATACGCATTTTGCAGTTAGCAACAACGACTAAAAAAGAGCGGTGTTTTTGGCCAATCCCAGACTGAGCCCCCTCCTTCCTCTCCCCATCCCCCCAGCCTTACCTCCTTCCCCTCTCCACAGCACCTATATATATGTAAATATGTTTGTACAAATTTATTACTCTATTTTATTTGTACATATTTATTCTATTTTGTTAATATGCTTTGTTTTGTTGTCTGTCTCCCCATTCTCGACTGTGAGCCCACTGTTGGGTAGGGACCGTCTCTATACGTTGCCAACTTGTACTTCCCAAGCGCTTAGTCAATCAATCAATCAATCGTATTTATTGAGCACTTACTATGTGCAGAGGACTGTACTAAGCGCTTGGGAAGTACAAAGTTCAGTGCTGTGCACACAGTAAGCGCTCAATAAAAACGATTGATTAAATACGATTGATTGAATAAATACGATTGAATGAATGAAAAAGAGCGGTGTTTTTGGCCAAGCCGTAGTGGAGGTGGTGACGGGTGAGCCGGTACCAGCCTCGTTGGATAGATAGGTCTGAGAGGTGACTTTGGGCCCTTATGGATTGGGGGGAGAGCGCTTGTAAATTAAAGCATCGTGTAGGAGGATTGAAAAATGCTTATTATAATACCTCCCTTCGCATGAATGCATCAGGGAATATAATGGGCACATGGCAGTTTTTGCCAAAAAGGTCAGTGTGATCCAAGTATGTTTCCCGAAGCCTTTTGGGGGAGGGGGAGTGTGGTAGGGAGATGCCCTCCCTCTCCGTGTCGGACAGAGCCTTCCATCACCCTTGCTGGTCTCTCCTGCCACCGCTCTGCGTGGAATCAATCAATCAATCAATCATATTTATTGAGCTCTTACTGTGTGCAGAGCACTGTACTAAGCGCTTGGAAGTCTCCCTCCCCTCAGATCCACTGAGCCACAAGTCTGCCTCACTTCATCATCATCATCATCATCAATCATATTTATTGAGTGCTTACTATGTGCAGAGCACTGTACTAAGCGCTTGGGAAGTACAAATTGGCAACATATAGAGACAGTCCCTACCCAACAGTGGGCTCACAGTCTAAAAGGGGGAGACAGAGAACAAAACCAAACATACTAACAAAATAAAATAAATAGAATAGATATGTACAAGTAAAATAAATAAATAGAGTAATAAATATGTACAAACATATATACATATATACAGGTGCTGTGGGGAAGGGAAGGAGGTAAGATTAGGGGGATGGAGAGGGGGACGAGGGGGAGAGGAAGGAAGGGGCTCAGTGTGGGAAGGCCTCCTGGAGGAGGTGAGCTCTCAGTAGGGCCTTGAAGGGAGGAAGAGAGCTAGCTTGGCGGATGGGCAGAGGGATTGGGGGCATTCCAGGCCCGGGGGATGACGTGGGCTGGGGGTCGATGGCGGGACAGGCGAGAACGAGGTACGGTGAGGAGATTAGCAGCAGAGGAGCGGAGGGTGCGGGCTGGGCTGGAGAAGGAGAGAAGGGAGGTGAGGTAGGAGGGGGTGAGGTGATGGACAGCCTTGAAGCCCAGGCTTCTCATTCCCTTCCTAAAGTCAGTCAGTCCATCATTCGTATTTATTGAGCGCTTTCTGTGTGTCGAACACATTACTAAGCACTTGGGAGAGTACAACAGAACAATAGACACATTCCCTGCCCACAACGAAGCTTACAGTCTAAACCTACTTTTTCCAGGAGGCCTTCCCGGATTAGAGAAAAAGCATGGCGTGGTGGATAGAACATGGGCCCCGGAGTCAGAAGGTCCTGGGTTCTAATCCCGGCTCCGGTACATGTCCGCTGGGTGACCTTGGGCAAGTCACTTCACTTCTCTGTGCCTCAGTTCCCTCATCTGGAAAAAGGGGATTGAGACCGTGAGTCCCATGTGGGACAGGGACTGTGTCTGACCCGATTTGCTTGTATCCACTCCAGCACTTAGTACAGTGCCTGGCACATAGTAAGTGCTTAACAAATACCATAATTATCATTATTAGTTCCTCCACGCTTCGCCGTACTGTCCCGGTTCGGCCGTCTCATGGACAACCATGGTGCTTATTTATGTACATATCTGTTATCTATTTAACTGAAACTTTTGTCTGTAATCATCATTCCCCCTTCTAGACTGTGAGCCCGTTGTTGGGTAGGGACCGTCTCTATATGTTGCCGACTTGGACTTCCCAAGCGCTTAGTCCAGTGCTCTGCACATAGTAAGCGCTCAATAAATACGATTGAATGAATGAATTATTATTATGGTACATATGAAGAGCTCACCAAGCATTGTCCTAAGCACCAGTTGAGATATGAGACAGATTGGACACAGTCCCTGTCCCACCCAGGGTTTCCAGTGGAAGAGAGAGAGGAGGAGAGCAGGTGTATTATTCCCATTTTACAGGTAGAGAAACAGACCCAGTGAGGTGTGGTGACTAACTAAAGGTCACACAGCTGCCCAGTGGCAGAGGCGAGACTAATAAAAATAACAATAATAATAATTGTGAGCCCGTTGTTGGGTAGGGACCGTCTCTATATGTTGCCAACTTGTACTTCCCAAGCGCTTAGTCCAGTGCTCTGCACACAGTAAGCATTCAATAAATACGATTGAATGAATGAATGAATTGTGGTATTTAAGCGCTTATTATGTGCCAGGGACTGTACTAAGCGCTGGAGTGGATACAAGCAAATCGGGTTGTACACGATCCCTGTCCCATAACAAGCGGTGGCCTTTCTCACTCTCTCTGGGCTCTTCCACTAACTGCAAAGAAGGTAGAAGTTATTCACATTAAAGTCAGTTTCCCCCCATCTAGACTGTAAGCTCATTATGGGCCGGGAATCTGTCTGCGTATTGTTCTCTCCCAAGTGCTTAGTACAGTGCTCTGCACACAGTAAGCGCTCAATAAATATGATTGAATGAATGAATTGAATGCTCCTAGAATCAGGGTCTTCTAGATCCCGACTCCGGGCTTTTCCCACTCCACGACCCAAGTTCCTATTTTCTTGCTCTGTTACCTGGGGTAGGCCTAACCCATAGTAGAAAATTCTGATTTGTGGATGTCTTGTGTTCTGTGTCCTGTGTCATAGCTATAATTCTATTTGTTTTGACGATTTTGACACCTGTCTACATAGTAATAATAATAATAATAATGGCATTTATTAAGCACTTACTATGTGCAAAGCACAGTTCTAAGCGCTGGGGGGGGGATACAAGGTGATCAGGTTGTCCCACGGGGGGCTCACAGTTTTAATCCCCATTTTACAGATGAGGTAACTGAGGCCCAGAGAAGTGAAGTGACTTGCCCAAAGTCACACAGCTGACAGTCGGCAGAGCCGGGATTGGAACCCATGACGACTTATGTTTTGTTTTGTTCTCTGTCTCCCCCTTCTAGACTGTGAGCCCACTGTGGGGTAGGGACCGTCTCTATGTGTTGCCAACTTGTACTTCCCAAGCGCTTAGTACAGTGCTCTGCACACAGTAAGCGCTCAATAAATACGATTGATTGATTGATTGACTCCAAAGCCCGGGCTCTTTTCCACTGAGCCACGCCGACCACATGGTTTGTTTTGTTGTCTGTCTCCCCCTTCTAGACTGTGAGCCCGTTTTGGTGGGTAGGGACCGTCTCTATATGTTGCCGACTTGTACTTCCCAAGCGCTTAGTCCAGTGCTGTGCACACAGTAAGCGCTAAATAAATACGATTGAATGAATGAATGTTCAGAAAAATCCTCTCCTATTTTAAAGAACATTTCTGGCCCAAATGTTGCTCTTCCCGGGCTCATCTGCCCGCCTTCGCTGGCTTGGACCCAGGCCCGAATCCCACAGCGATTACATCATGTTTCCTGTGTTCCCAAGGCACCCCTGAGGCCGAGCTCCCACCTCCTGGATTCATTCATTCATTCAATCACATTTATTGAGCGCTTACTGTGTGCAGAGCACTGTACTAAGCGCTTGGGAAGTCCAAGTTGGCAACATACAGAGACGGTCCCTACCCAACAGCGGGCTCACGGTCTAGAAGGGGGAGGCAGACAACAAGACAGAACTTATTAACAAAATAAAATAAATAGAATAAATCTGTACAAATAAAATAGAGTACTAAATACGTACACACATATATATATTCCTTCAATCGTATTTATTGAGCGCTTACTGTGTGCAGAGCGCTGTACTAAGCGCTTGGGAAGCGTTGGCAACATAGAGAGACGGCCCCTACCCAACAGTGGGCTCACAATCTAGAAGGGGGAGACAGACAACAAAAACAAAACATATTAACAAAATAAAAGAGAAGCTAGATGACTTGCCCAAAGTCACACAGCTGACAATTAATAATGATAATAATAATAATAATAGTATTTGTTAAGCGCTTACTATGTACAAAGCACTGTTCTAAGCGCTTGGGGGATACAAAGTAATCAGTCTGTCCCATGTGTGGCTTACAGTCTTAATCCCATTTTACAGATGAGGGAACTGAGGCCCAGAGAAGTGAAGTGGCTTGCCCAAGGTCACACAGCTGACAAGTGGCGGAGCAGGGATTTGAACCCGTGACCTCGGACTCCAAAGCCCGGGCTCTTTCCACTGAGCCACGCTGCTTCCGACCCTTTCACCATGGGGACGGTGGCGGATCCTGTCGGGAATAAATGAAGGCTGGTTAGTACAGTTCTCTGCGCACAGTAAGTGCTCAATAAATACGATTGAATGAATGAATGGCCCAGAGCCTCCAGTTCCCCTGAGGGAGCTCACCACTTCCTGTGCCATTTCCCGTCTTGCTTCCTCCTGTCTCTGGAGTTACTGTGGCCAGGGCAGAGCTTGGGGCTACTAACTCTACTTCGCTCTCCCCAGCGCTCAGTACAGTGCCCCCCCCCACACAGCGGTAGACACCCATTTATTTCTATTGACGGGTTAAAGATCTCTCCCCGTCCCTTCTGCATCGCCCTGACTTGCTCCCTTAATTCATCCCCCTTCCCAGCCCCACACCACTTATGTGCATATTTGCACATAGTAAGCGCTTAATCAATCAATCCATCGTATTTATTGAGCGCTTACTGTGTGCAGAGCACTGTACTAAGCGCTTGGGAAGTACAAGTTGGCAACATATAGAGATGGTCCCTACCCAACAGTGGGGTAACAATGGCTTAACAAATGCCATTATTATTATTATATCTGTCATTTATTTATTTCTGTTTATGCCTGTCTCCCCCTCTAGATTGTAAGCGCGTTGTGGGCAGGAAATGTGTGTGCTTATTGTTCTATTGTACTCTCACAAGCGTTCTGCACAAAATGCTCAATAATGATGTCATTTATTAAGTGCTTACTATGTGCAAAGCACTGTTCTAAGCGCTGGGGAGGTTACAAGGTGACCAGGTTGTCCCACAGGGGGGCTCACAGTCTTCATCCCCATTTTCCAGATGAGGTAACTGAGGCCCAGAGAAGTTGTGACTTGCCCAAAGTCAATCAATCAATCAATCAATCATATTTATTGAGCGCTTACTGTGTGCAGAGCACTGTACTAAGCGCTTGGGAAGTCCAAGTTGGCAACATAGAGAGACAGTCCCTACCCAACAGTGGGCTCACAGTCTAGAATAATAATAATAATGGCATTTGTTAAGCGCTTACTATGTGCAAAGCACTGTTCTAAGCGCTGGGCACTGCTCTAAGCACTGGAGACAGAGAACAAAACCAAACATATTAACAAAATAAAATAAATAGAATAGATATGTACAAGTAAAATAAATAGAGTAATAAATATGTTCAAACATATCTACATATATACAGGTGCTGTGGGGAAGGGAAGGAGGTAAGACGGTGGAGATGGAGAGGGGGACAAGTCACCCAGCTGACAGTTGGCGGAGCGCGGGATTTGAACCCATGACCTCGGACTCCAAAGCCCGGGCCCTTTCCACTGAGCCCCGCTGCTTCTCTGCAACTGCAGTAAATAAACTGCAATAAATACGGAATGAATTGAAGGTAGCTATGGTTTCCGTGACGAATTCAGACCTGTCTCTCACTATTAACATTCCATGCAAATTTGGTCAGATTTCTCCCCGAAGAGCAGGCGCCTCAGATAATTAAAGCTTTCTTATTTTGTAGCCGGATGATGGTGTCAGCTAGTGATGAAGAGGAATTGGGTCATTTTTCCTCAATTTTTCCTCAATTTTTCCTCAGTTCATCCCCCCACCTTCCTCCGAACTGCAAGGGACTTTGCGACCCCACGTCTGAGCTAAGCATCTGGCCAAGAAATCTTAGATTTTCGGCCTCCCTCTTTTTCTCCCTTCCTCCTCCTCCCCCGCCTGTAGCCAAATGTAGCTCACGTAAATACCTTCCGTTGCATAGATCATTTAAATAATCTGTTACATAGCCCGTTTAAATAGGTTTAAGTAGTGCCTGTTAAATAGATCATGTAAAGAACTCCTGCTAAGTAGATCATGTGAATGTCACCGGTGGTATTTATTGAGCGCTTACTGTGTGCTTTGTACAGTGCTCTAAGCGCTTACTACAGTGCTCTGCACACAGTAAGCGCTCAATAAATACGATTGAGTGAATGAATGAATGTAGAGCACCGGGAGAGTACCATTGTACTTCCCAAGTACTTAGTACAGTGCTCTGCCCACAGTAAGCGCTCAATAAATACGATTGAGTGAATGAGTGTAGAGCACCGGGAGGGTACAATTGTACTTCCCAAGGACTTAGTACAGTGCTCTGCCCACAGTAAGCGCTCAATAAATACGATTGAATGAATGAATGTACTGTTCTAAGCGCTCAACGAAGCCACTTAACTTCTCTGTGCCTCAGTTACATCTTCTGTAAAATGGGGATTGAGACTGTGAGCACCATGTGGGACAACCTGATTACCTTGTTTCTACCCCAGTGCTTAGAACAGTGCTTGGCAGTTTTAGACTGTGAGCCCACTGTTGGGTAGGGACTGTCTCTATATGTTGCCAATTTGTACTTCCCAAGTGCTTAGTACAGTGCTCTGCACACAGTAAGCACTCAATAAATACGATTGATTGATTGATTGATTGGCACATTGTAAGCGCTTAACAAATACCATTATTATTATTATTATTCATTCGTTTTTAGACTGTGAGCCCACTGTTGGGTAGGGACTGTCTCTATATGTTGCCAACTTGTACTTCCCAAGTGCTTAGTTCAGTGTTCTGCACACAGTAAGCGCCCAATAAATACGATTGATTGATTGATTGATTGAATGTAGAGCACTGGGAGAGTACAATTATACTTCCCAAGTACTTAGTATAGTGCTCTGCCCACAGTAAGCGCTCAATAAATAGGATTGAATGAATACAATGTGACAGAGCTGATAGACACCCTCCCCGGCCACAGCGAGAAGCAGTGTTTCCCAGTAGTTAGAGCATGGGCCTGGGCGTGAGAGGGCCCTGGGTTCCAATTCTGACTCCCTTACTTCTCTGCTTTGTGACCTTGGGCAAGTCACCTCACTTCTCTGTGCCCCAGTTTGCTCATCGGTAGAATGGGGATTAAAAAGAGAAGCAGCGTGGCTCAGTGGCAAGAGCCTGGGCTTGGGGGTCAGAGGACATGGGTTCTAATCCAGGCTCCGCCACTTGTCTGCTGTGTGACCTTGGGCGAGCCACTTAACTTCTCTGGGCCTCAGTTACGTCCTCTGTAAAATGGGGATTAAGACTGTGAGCGCCACGTGGGACAACCTGATTACCTTGATTCTACCCCAGTGCTTAGAACAGTGCTTGGCACATTGTAAGCACTTAACAAATGCCATTATTATTATTATTATTATTAAGCCTGGAGCCCCAAGTGGGGCAAATACCATTTAAAAAAAAAAGAGTTCATTTATTCAGTCATATTTATTGAGCACTTACTGTGTGCAGAGCACTGTACTAAGTGCTTGGGAAGTACAAGTTGGCAACATATAGAGACGGTCCCTACCCAACAACAGGCTCACAGTCTAAGAGGGGGAGACAGACAACAAAACATATTAACAAAATAAAATAAATAGAATAGTAAATATTAGAAATGATCCCTGCCCTCAAGGAGCTTCCTGTCTAGTGGGATCTAACGTGGCTCCAGACGTGACAGTTCCCCCCCCGCCCCCCCCCCCAAAAAGAGGAACTGGATTCTCCTCTTGTAGTTGAGGAATTGTAGGATTTGGGAAGCAGCTTTAATTTCTCTTTACCTGTTTCTGACTGAAGCGCTTGAATTATTCATACTGATTAAGGAACCTTTTATAGCACCCGTCAGTCAGCGAGTGTGTTGCTTCCAAAAGTAATTCGCCAGCCCATCGTTTTCTGGGTTGGCAATGTTTCTGGAACGCGAGCAATGAATCACTGAAATGAGAGTCTCTGGGGGACTTGGAGTCGCATTTTCCACGTAAAGATAATAATAATAATAATAATAATAATAATAATAATAATAATAATAATGGCATTTATTAAGCTGGTGAGGTTACAAGGTGATCAGGTTGTCCCCCGTGGGGCTCACAGTCAATCCCCATTTTACAGATGAGGTAACTGAGGCACAGAGAAGTTAAGTGACTTGCCCAAGGTCACACAGCTGACAATTAGTGGAGCCGGGATTCAAACCCATGACCTCTGACTCCAAAGCCCGGGCTCATTCCACTGAGCCACGCCGCTTCTCTAAGATGAGCCAGGTCTCCGCCGGAGGGGCGTGAGGAGGTAGCATGGCCCAGCGCAAACAGCACAAACCTGCAAATCAGAGGACCCGAGTTCGAGTTCCGGCGTGGCCGCCTGCCTTCTGTGTGACTCTGGGTGAGTCACTTCACTTCTCTGGTTTCCTCGGCTGTAAAATGGGGATTCGATTCCGGTTCTCCCTCCTCCTTAGACCGGGAGCCCCATGTGGGACAGAGGGTACGTCCGACCTGCCGATCTACTCCAGCACTTAGGATGGATCCCTCCGGGGCTGGAGTTACCGCTCCTGTCCCTCCAAAACCAGAGGGAAGTTTAGACGACCTCGTGAGGTAATTTGGGCATTTTCCCAACGGGACAGATCTCGCCCTTTCCCGAAGTGGCAGTGGAAGGAAATGGTGATGAAAGAGCAGGAGGCAGCTGTCACTTCCTGCCCCACTCCCTTCTTAAGATCTGTCTCTCTTTCTGTCTCTGGGTGTGTGTCTCTTTCTCTCCCCCCCCCCATAATTAATAATAATAATAATAATAATAATAATGGCATTTATTAAATGCTTACTATGTGCAAAGCACTGTTCTAAGTGCTGGGGGGGGATACAAGGTGATCAGGTTGTCTCATGTGGGGCTCACAGTCTTAATCCCCATTTTACAGATGAGGTAACTGAGGCACAGAGAAGTGAAGCGACTTGCTCAAAGTCACACAGCTGACAAGTGGCGGAGCCGGGATTTGAACCAACGACCTCTGACTCCAAAGCCCAGGCTCTTTCCACTGAGCCACCCTGCCTCTATAGTAATAATAATGATGATGGTATTTGTTAAGCGCTTACTATGTGCGATGAACTATTCTAAGCGCTGGGGGGGATACAAGGTGATCAGGTTGTCCCAAGTGGGGCTCACAGTCTTGATCCCCATTTTACAGATGAGGGAACTGAGGCACAGAGAATTTAAATGACTTGCCCAAAGTCACACAGCTGACAAGTGGCAGAGCCGGGATTTGAACCAACGACCTCTGACTCCAAAGCCCAGGCTCTTTCCATTGAGCCACCCTGCCTCAATAATAATAATAATAATAATAATAATAATAATAATAATAATAATGTATTTGTTAAGCACTTACTATGTGTGATGCACTGTTCTAAGCGCTGGGGGGGATACAAGGTGATGAGGTTGTCCCAAGTGGGGCTCACAGTCTTGAGCCCCATTTTACAGATGAGGGAACTTCGCCCAGAGAAGCGAAGTGGCTTGCCCAAGGTCACACAGCTGACAAGTGGCGGAGCCGTGACTCAAACCCACGACCTCTGACTCCCGAGTCCGAGCTCTTTCCACTGAGCCACGCTGCTTCCCAGCAGATCCACAGTTAATAATAATTGTGGTATTTGTTAAGTGCTTACTTGGTGCCAGGCACTGTACTAAGAACTGGGGTGGATACAGGCCAATCGAGCTGGGCACAGTCTCTGCCCCGCACAGCGCTCACAATCTTAATCCCCATTTTACAGATGAGGGAACCGAGGCACAGTAAAGTGAAGCGACTTGTCCACAGTCACACAGTAGACAAGTGGCGAACCCAAGCCCGCGCCCTCTCCACTAAGCCATTCCCGAGTCAGCCTGGGCGAAAATGGGAGGAGGAGAGGCGGGGGCGTGGAATATGTGTGTGTTGGGAAGTTAAACCCAGAAATCCAAAAAGAGCGCCAGGATGAGGGATGTCACTTTTCCAGACCTTCTCGGGCTGATTTAACACTACCTTCAGGTCTGATTCATAGTCAAATGAGCGCACACTCCCAACAGTTCATTTTCCATTCGTCATCCGCCGTGGCTTCTGCGCTCTCCAAACAGGCCGAGCCAGGAGAAGAATTCCTTGAATTCCCATGCAGCACGTCTATTTTTCCAGAGTGCTCTCGTATCAGCGATCTCAGGAGCGATCAGCACCACCTCCTCCCACCTCTGGCCTCGAGGCTCCGATTTTCTCTGATTTGCCAATGGAATTGGTGAGATTTTTTTTTGGTTGTGGAAGGGCAGGATCGATTTTTGGTTCGGAAAGTCCATTTGGCAGTCAAAAAAAAAAACCAAGATTGGGATAGCAAAGTTCTGATTTACAGTTTCCCCCAGAGGAGGGAAAAGAAAATCAATTCTCTAAGAGATCAAATTAGTTCTGAAGCTCTGTTTTACAGCTGGGGGAACTGCAATGGGATTGTGGGATCTATTTTCTGAGATCTAACAACGGCGTTCCTGGGGACTAGGATTACTGTGGCTTTTCGTTTTCCTGCTGCCAATTAAAGCTCATTCGGAGGACGGGGGAAGTGTGAAGTCAGAGGGGGAGGAAGAGATGGTTGGCGGTCTGGAGGCTGCCTCACCGCTAAGATGCCGTTCTCCGAGTTGTTTTTCCAGAGGACCGTGGGAGAGGATTTCGGAGTGGGAGACATTTTAGGACAATTAATCTGTGAAAGGCGTCGTGGATAGAATACTGATCTGGGAATCGCAGTGTTATGGCTTCTGATCCCGGCTCTGCCGTCTGTCTGCTCTGTGCCCTTGGACAAGTCGCTTCGCTTCTCCGGGCCTCAGTTACCTCCTCTGTAAAATGGGGATGGAGACTGTGAGCTCCGTGTGATGGAGAAGCAGCGTGGCTCAGTGGAGAGAGCGCGGGCTTTGGAGTCAGAGGTCATGGCTCACGGTCTTCATCCCCATTTTACTGATGAGGTAACTGAGGCCCAGAGAATCAATCAATCAATCAATCGTATTTATTGAGCGCTTACTGTGTGCAGAGCACTGTACTAAGCACTTGGGAAGTGCAAGTTGGCAACATATACAGTCCCTTCCCAACAGTGGGCTCACAGTCTAAAAGGGAGAGACAGAGAACTAAACCAAACATAATAATAATAATAATAATAATGATGGTATTTGTTAAGCGCTTACTATGTGCAAAGCACTGTTCTAAGCGCTGGGGAAGATACAAGGTGATCAGGTTGGCCCACATGGGGCTCACAGTCTTAGTCCCCATTTTACAGATGAGGGAACTGGGGCCCAGAGAAGTGAAGTGACTTGCCCAAAGTCACACAGCTGACAAGTGGCAGAGCTGGGATTCGAACCCATGACCTCTGACTCCAAAGCCCATGCTCTTTCCACTGAGCCACAGCTGCTTCTCATACTAACAAACATACTAACAAAATAAAATAAATAGAATAGATATGTGCAAGTAAAATAGAGTAATAAATATGTACAGACATATATACATATAAACAGGTGCTGTGGGGAAGGGAAGGAGGTAAGATGGGGGGGATGGAGAGGGGGACGAGGGGAAGAGGAAGGAAGGGACTCAGTGTTGGAAGGCCTCCTGGAGGAGGTGAGCTCTCAGTAGGGCCTTGAAGGGAGGAAGAGAGCGAGCTGGGTGGATGGGCAGAGGGATTGGGGGCATTCCAGGCCCAGGGGAGGACGTGGGCCAGGGGTCGATGGCGGGACAGGCGAGAACGAGGTACGGTGAGGAGATTAGTGGCGGAGGAGCGGAGGGTGCGGGCTGGGCTGGAGAAGGACAGAAGGGACGGGAGGTAGGAGGGGGCGAGGGGATGGACAGCCTGGAAGCCCAGGGTGAGGAGTTTCTGCCTGATGCGCAGATTGATTGGTAGCCACTGGAGATTTTTGAGGAGGGGAGTAACGTGCCCAGAGCGTTTCTGGACAAAGACAATCCGGGCAGCGGCATGAAGTATGGATTGAAGTGGGGAGAGACATGAGGATGGGAGATCAGAGAGAAGGCTGATACAGTAGCACAGAGAAGTGAAGTGACTTGCCCGAGGTCACACAGCAGACAAGTGGCGGAGCCGGGATTAGAACCCATCTGATCATCTTGCCTCTGTCCCAGCATTTAGCGCAGCGCTTAGCACATAGTAAGTACTGGAGAGGTTCCCAAGGCTAATAAGTACCCTACCTGAAACAGGTGGCAGAGCAGATGATCCCTAAATGGGAAGAAGTTTCACTGTTGTCTGGGAATTAAGAGAATGTGACTGGGAGTGGATTAAGTGCCCGGTGGCTCAGAGGTGGCTCAGAGGGTGTTCTCTGTCTGTCTAGGGCACTTAGGTGAATAGAGAACGCGCCTAGGAGTCAGAAGGTCATGAATTCTAATCTGGACTCTCCCACTTGTCTGCTGTGTGACCTTGGGCAAGTCATTTCACTTCTCTGGGCCTCAGTTACCTCATCTGTAAAATGGGGATGAAGACTGTGAACCCTATGTGGGAGAACCTGATTACCTTGAATCCCCCCGCCCCAGCACTTAGAACAGTGTTTGGCACATAGTAAGCGCTCAACTTGTACTTCCCAAGTGCTTAGTACAGTGTTCTGCACCCAGTAAGCGCTCAATAAATACGATTGATTGATTAACAAAAGCCATCATGATTATTATTATTATTCTCTGGGCCTCAGGTCTCTCATCTGTAAAATGGTTATCCAGACTGTGAGCCCCGTGTGGGACAACCTGATTACCTTGTATCCACCCCAGCGCTTAGAACAGAGCCTGGCACATAGTAAGCGCTAACAAATGCCATAATAATAATTATTATTATTAGGTCAGCGGGTCAACCAATCGATCAATCCTGTTTGTTGAACGCTGACTGTGTGCAGAGAACTGTACTGGACGCTTGGGTCCCTGGCCGGCACACGGGATGGCGCAGTGGATAGAGCACTGGCCTGGGATTCAGAGGATCTGGATTCTGATCCTGACTCTGCTCCTTGCTTGCTGGGTGACCTGGGGCGAGTCACTTAACTTCTCTGGGCCTCAGTTCCTCAACTGTAAAATGGGGATAAAGTATCTGATCTCCCTCCTAATTAAACTGTGAGCCCCAAGCGGGACAGGAACTGCATCCGATCTCAATACAGCATGGCTCAGTGGAAAGAGCCCGGGCTTTGGAGTCAGAGGTCATGGGTTCAAATCCCGGCTCCGCCACTTGTCAGCTGCGTGACTTTGGGCAAGTCACTTCGCTTCTCTGGGCCTCAGTGACCTCATCTGTAAAATGGGGATTAAGACTGTGAGCCCCCCTTGGGACAACCTGATCACCTTGTAACCTCCCCAGCGCTTAGAATAGTGCTTTGCACATAGTAAGTGCTTAATAAATGCTATCATTATTATTATTATTATATTTTTGATGGCATTTATTAAGGACTTACTATGTGCAAAGCACTGTTCTAAGCGCTGGGGGGATACAAGGTGATCAGGTTGTCCCACGTGGGGCTCACAGTCTTAATCCCCATTTTACAGATGAGGGAACTGAGGCCCAGAGAAGTGAAGTGGCTTGCCCAAAGTCACACAGCTGACAAGTGGCGGAGCCGGGATTTGAACCCATGACCTCTGACTCCAAAGCCCGGGCTCTTTCCACTGAGCCACGCTGCTTCTCTAATTATTCTCTATTATTATTCTCTAATAATTCTCTATTATTATTATTATTATTAATTGGCAGAGGCGGGATTTGAACCCATGACCTCTGGCTCCAAAGCCCGGGCTCTTTCCACTGAGCCACGCTGCCCTGTCGACTCTTTTAGACTGTGAGCCCACTGTTGGGTAGGGACTGTCTCTATATGTTGCCAATTTGTACTTCCCAAGCGCTTAGTACAGTGCTCTGCACACAGTAAGCGCTCAATAAATACGATTGTTGATGATGATGACTCGTTGGGCGATCAGTGGTGGTTGTTGAGCGCCATCTGTGGGTAGAGGTTTATTTTAATGGAATTTGTTAATAATATAATAATAATTATGGCATTTATTAAGCCCTTACTATGTGCATTCATTCATTCATTCGTTCAAATCAGTCATATTTATTTAGTGAGAAGCAGCGTGGCTCAGTGGAAAAAGCCCGGGACTCGGAGACCGTGAGCCCGTTGTTGGGCCGGGACCGTCTCTATATGTTGCCAACTTGTACTTCCCAAGCGCTTAGTACAGTGCTCTGCACACAGTAAGCACTCAATAAATACGATTGAATGAATGAGTGAATGAGTCAGAGGTCTTGGTTTCTAATCCCGGCTCCTCCACTTCTCAGGTGTGTGACTTTGGGCAAGTCACTTCACTTCCCTGGGCCTCAGTTCCCTCATCTGTAAAATGGGGATGAAGACTGTGAGCCCCATGTGGGACAACCTGATTACCTTGTTTCCCCCTCAGCGCTTAGAACAGTGCTTGGCACATAGTAAATGCTTAACAGAGGCCGTCATTATTATTATTGAGCACTTACTGTGTGTTGAGCACTGTACTAAGCTCTTGGAAAGTACAATTGGGCAACAGATACAGACAATCCCTACCCAACAGTGGGCTCACAGTCTAAAAGGGGGAGGCACTGTACTAAGCACTGGGGTAGATGCAGGCTAATCCAGTGCATGTCCCTCACGGGGCTCACAATCCCCATTTGACAGATGAGGTGACTGAGGTCCAGAGAATAATAATTATGGTATTTGCTAAGCACTTACTATGCTCCAAGCACTGTTCTAAGCGCTGGGGTAGATACAAGGCAGTCAGATTGGACACAGTCCCTGTCCCTCATGGGGCTCACAGTCTCAATTCCCATTTTAAAGATGAGGTAACTGAGGCACGGAGAAGTGAAGTGACTTGCCCAAGGTCACACAGGAGAGAAGTGGCAGAGCTGGGATTAGAACCCACGACCCCTGACTCCCAAGCCTCTGCTCTTAATAATAATAATGATGGCATTTATTAAGCGCTTACTATGTGCAAAGCACTGTTCTAAGCGCTGGGGGGGTACAAGGTGATCAGGTTGTCCCATGGTGGGCTCACAGTCTTAATCCCTATTTTACAGGTGAGGCACAGAGAAGTGAAGTGACTTGCCCAGAGTCACACAGCTGACAGTTGGCGCAGCCGGGATTTGAACCCATGACCTCTGACTCCAAAGCCCGGGCTCTTTCTACTGAGCCTTGCTGCTTCCCACTGGGCCATGCTGCTTCTCCCAGTGAAGTGACTTGCCCAAGGTCACACAGCAGAAAAGTGGCAGAGCCCGGATGCTGTGCACAATGCTGTGCTGTACTCCATGTTGCCTGCCAATAGGGAGCCGGAATGTAGTCTCCTTCCCTTCCTGGGCCATTTTCCAAACCCAAAACAGGGATATCACACAGAAGGAACACCCGCTTTAAGGTGGAGCGGTGATTCGGAAACAAAAGCTAAAATCAGACCCCACATTTCTGAGATCTTTGAAGCCAAACTTGACATTAAGTAAAAAGCAAAAAGAGACCCCAAATCCTAGGGATTTGAGAAACATGAGAAAACCTCCCCTATTTCATTCATTCATTCAATCGTATTTATTGAGCGCTTACTGTGTGCAGAGCACTGGACTAAGCGCTTGGGAAGTACAAATTTAAAACCTAAGGGGGGAAGTACAGATTTAAAATCTAAGGGAGGCCAAACAGCCTCCCTTATTCACAGTCACAAACAGTGAATTTGTCTGTTTATTATTGTATTGTACTCTCCCAAGCGCTTAGTACAGTACTCTGCATACAGTAAGCACTCAATAAATTTGATTGAGCATTGACACATTTCCTTTATGGGGCTTAACATGCCCATCATCTACAGCATACAGTTTATTCATTCAATCGTATTTATTGAGCGCTTACTGTGTGCAGAGCACTGGACTAAGCGCTTGGGAAGTACAAATTTAAAACCTAAGGGAGGCCAAACAGCCTCCCTTATTCACAGTCGCAAACAGTGAATGTGTCTGTTTATTGTTGTATTGTACTCTCCCAAGCGCTTAGTACAGTCCTCTGCATACAGTAAGCGCTCAACAAATATGATTGAGCATTGAAATATTTCCTTTATGGGGCTTTAACATGTCCATCATCTACAGCATACAGTTTATTCATTCAAATCGTATTTATTGAGCACTTACTGTGTGCAGAGCACTATACTAAGCGCTTGGGAAGTACAAATCGGCAGCATATAGGGATGGTCCCTACCCAACAACGGGCTCACAGTCTCTATTTCAAATAACTGTATTTATTGAGCCCTTATTGTGTGCAGAGCACCGAACTAAGCACTTGAGAGAGTACAATATCAATCGCTGGGATTTATTGAATGCTTACTATGTGCAGAGCACTGTATTAAGTGCTTGGGAAAGTACAGTTCAACAGAATTAGCAGACTCGTTCCCTGCCCCAAACGAGTGTACAGTCTAAAGAGACTGTATAATACCAGAGCGTTGCTAGATAAATTACCTGTCCACGGTCTGGGGCGGGAGACAGATATACTTATAAATAAATCAATTACAGGTATCAAGTGCTTAAAGGGTACAGATCAAATCATTATTATTATTATAATGGCATTACTATGTGCAAAGCACTGTTCTAAGCGCTGGGGAGATTACAAGGTGATCAGGTTGTCCCACGGGGGGCTCACAGTCTTCACCCCCATTTTACAGGTGAGGGAACTGAGGCCCAGAGAAGTGAAGTGACTTGCCCAGGGTCACACGGCTGACAAGTGGCGGAGCCGGAATTTGAACCCATGACCTCCGACTCTAAAGCCCGGGGTCTTTCCACTGAGCCACGCTGCCTACCCCTCACCCATGTCCAACCTCTGGCCTGGAAGCGCTTAGTACAGTGCTCTGCACACAGTAAGCGCTCAATAAGTACGATTGAATGAATGAAAGAACACCCTCCCTCCTTAAATCTGACAGACAATGCCTCTCCCCCGGCTTCAAAGCCTTATTGAAAGCCCATCTCCTCCAAGAGGCCTTCCCTGACTAAGCCCCACTTTTCCTCTTCTCCCACGCCCCTCTGCGTCGTCCTGACTTGCACATATCTATTCTATTTATTTTATTTTGTTAATATGTTTGGTTTTGTTGTCTGTCTCCCCCTTCTAGACTGTGAGCCCACTGTTGGGTAGGGACCATCTCTATATGTTGCCAACTTGGACTTCCCAAGCGCTTAGTACAGTGTTCTGCACACAGTAATTGCTCAATAAATACGATTGATTGATTGATTGACTTGCTCCCTTTATTTATCTCCCCTCTCAGCCCCACCGCACTTACATCCGTATCTGTCATTTATTGATTTTCTCTGCACGTCTGTCTCCCCGTCTAGACTGTCAGCTCGTTGTGGGCAGGGAATGTATCTGTTTATTGCTGTGTTGATCTCTCCCAAGAGCTTAGTACAGTGCTCCGCCCACAGTAAGTGCTCAGTACAGAAGCAGCGTGGCTCAGTGGAAGGAGCCCGGGCTTTGGAGTCAGCAGTCATGGGTTCAAATCCCGACTCCGCCAATTGTCAGCTGGGTGACTTTGGGCAAGGCACTTCACTACTCCGGGCCTCAGTTCCCTCATCTGTAAAATGGGGATTAAGATTGTGAGCCCCCCGTGGGACAACCTGATCACCTTATATCTCCCCAGCGCTTAGAACAGTGCTTTGCACATAGTAAGCACTTAACAAATACCATTATTATTATTATTATGATTATTATTAAGTCTGAATTGAATGAATGAACTAGTCACCTGGGTTAGTTGGCATGCCGGAAGAGGAAGAAAAGGCTAGACTGTGAGCCCACTGTTGGGTAGGGACCGTCTCTATATGTTGCCAACTTGTACTTCCCAAGCGCTTAGTACAGTGCTCTGCACACAGTAAGTGCTCAATAAATACAATTGATTGATTGACTGATTATTTTACTTGTACATATCTATTCTATTTATTGTATTTTGTTAATATGTTTGGTTTTGTTCTCTGTCTCCCCCTTGAAGACTGTGAGCCCACTGTTGGGTAGGGACCGTCTCTAGATGTTGCCTACTTGGACTTCCCAAGCGCTTAGTACAGTGCTCTGCACACAGTAAGCGCTCAATAAATACAATCGATTGATTGATTATTTTACTTGTACATATCTATTCTATTTATTGTATTTTGTTAATATGTTTTGTTTGGTTGTCTGTCTCCCCCTTCTAGACTGTGAGCCCACTGTTGGGTAGGGACCGTCTCTGTATGTTGCCAACTTGGACTTCCCAAGCACTTAGTACAGTGCTCTGCAACAGTAAGCGCTTAATATGATTGATTATTTTACTTGTACATATCTATTCTATTTATTGTATTTTGTTAATGTGTTTTGTTTTGTTCTCTGTCTCCCCCTTCTAGACTGTGAGCCCACTGTTGGGTAGGGACCGTCTCTGTATGTTGCCAACTTGTACTTCCCAAGCGCTTAGTACAGTGCTCTGCACACAGTAAGCGCTTAATAAATACGATTGATTGATTGATTGATTGAAAAGGGGGGAGTTTGGAGAGTCGTGGTGAGCTGTGCTAATGTCCAGGATCAACGGGTGAGCCTGTCTTCTCCTTGTCCCCAGCTGGACCACATCCTGTCCCCCCCGCCCAGGCCGGTCCGGAAATACAGCAGCCCTGATGTGTCCTACGGCCTGGGGGGCGCGAAGACCCTCAAGGTCAAGCAGCAGCTGGGTGAGGACGGCCGGCAGCTGCGACGGGGGAGCCTGGGAGGAGCCCTGACCGGTGAGTGGACGCTTGGAGGGGCCGTGTGCTGGCCGCCCTTCTGGACACCCGCCCTCCTCGTGAGTGGGCGAGGACCATCCCACACCCTGACTCTCTCCCCGTGATCCAGCACTGATCAATGAATCAATCATATTTATTGAGCGCTTACTGTGTGCAGAGCACTGTACTAAGCGCTTGGGAAGTCCAAGTTGGCAACATATAGAGACAGTCCCTACCCAACAGTGGGCTCACAGTCTAAAATGATCAAGTAACGTCCCTGACTCTCCCCTCTCCATCCCTGACTCTCTCCGTCAGTGAGCCAGCACGGACCCTCCAACACCCTTGACTCTCCCTTCTCATTCATTCATTCATTCATTCATTCATTCAATCGTTATTTATTGAGCGCTTACTGTGTGCAGAGCACTGTACTAAGCGCTTGGGAAGTACCAGTTGGCAACATATAGAGACAGTCCCTACCCAACAGTGGGCTCACAGTCTAAAATGATCAAGTAACGTCCCTGACTCTCCCCTCTCCATCCCTGACTCTCTCCGTCAGTGAGCCAGGGATCACTGGCTCAAGGGACCCTCCAACACCCTTGACTCTCCTTTCTCATTCATTCATTCATTCATTCATTCAATCATATTTATTGAGCACTTACTGCATGCAGAGCACTGTACTAAGTGCTTGGGAAGTCCAAGTTGGCAACATCTAGAGACGGTCCCTACCCAACAGCGGGCTCACAGTCTAGAAGGGGGAGACAGAGAACAAAACAAAGCATATTAACAAAATGAAATAAATAGAATAAATATGTACCAATAAAATAGAGTAATAAATCCGTACAAACATATATCCATATATACAGGTGCTGTGGGGAGGGGAAGGAGGTAAGGCGGGGGGATGGGGAGGAGGGGGAGAGGAAAGAGGGGGCTCAGTCTGGGAAGGCCTCCATCCCTGACTCGATTCCAGTGACCCAGCATGGACCGTCCATCACCACTGACTCTCCCCTCTCCACGAGCCCACTGCTGGGTAGGGACCGTCTCTATATGTTGCCAACTTGTACTTCCCAAGCGCTTAGTACATGCTCTGCACACAGTAAGTGCTCCATAAATATGATTGATTGATTGATCCCTGACTTTCCCTCTGTAACCCAGCATGGAACATCCAACACCCGTTTTCTTTTCTTTCAGTCATATTTATTGAGCACTTACTGTGTGCAGAGCACTGTACTAAGCGCTTGGGAAGTCCAAGTTGGCAACATATAGAGACGGTCCCTACCCAACAGTGGGCTCGCAGTCTAGAAGATGCAGAGCACTGTAATCAAAATAGTAATAATGATGGTATTATTGACTATGTGCCAGGCACTGTACTAAGCAATGGGGACCCAGTCGCTGTCCCATTTGGGGCTCATAGTCTCAATCCCCATTTCACAGATGAGGCCCAGAGAAGTGAAGTGACTTGCCCAAGATCACCCAGCTGATAGACGGTGGAGCCGGGTTTGGTGCCCATGACCTTCTGACTCATAGGGCCTTGCTCTTCCCAATAGGCCACTGTTGGGAGCGGACAAGGTAGCAGAGTTGGTGGACACGTTCCCTGCCCGCAAGGAGCTTACAGTCTTCCATCCGGTTCCCATCCATCCATCATCTTTCCAGGCTTTAAGTCCTCGCCCATCCCCTGGCCATCCTGGTCTCCCTCCTCCTCCCTCTCTGTCCACCCTGAGTGATGGCCACAAGAATGGCCGCTGAACTTGGCCATTTTGGACAAGGTTTGCCCACGGGCCTCCTCGCTGCCATCTGGAAGAGGAAATCCCCTTCCCCTCACCCCCACAACAACAGATACACTTAGCAGACGCAGTGGTATGAATATTTAAGGAATATAATTCCAGGAAAGGGGATTTGATAGAGACCTTTAGCCGTGGGCCCCACGGACTCAACAAATCACGGATCGAGCCATTCAATCAGCGAACGACAATAGCACGCTAAATCATGGATTCGGAGCCAGATTGAACGAATCCCCAGCCCTCCTCCAGGTTGGAAACTGATATTGTTCAGCAATCCCCCCCCGTACGCAGCTGAGTAATTCGGTTGACAGATGCTGATTTTTGTGCTGTAAGCAGCAAATGATGCGTAAATAAAACAGCGACAGATTTTGTGGGGATCTTGCGGTGCCACTTGGCAGTCGACAGAGATCAAATTTAAGTAAAGTTTGTTGATGTCATCCTGCCCAGTTTAGACACAATGTCCGTGGCTCTTCCGATGACAGGCCTGACTCCACCTGCCATCACATCACATCTCCATCACATCTTTTAGACTGTGAGCCCACTGTTGGGTAGGGACTGTCTCTATATGTTGCCAATTTGTACTTCCCAAGCGCTTAGTCCAGTGCTCTGCACATAGTAAGCGCTCAATAAATACAATTGATGATGATGATGATGATCTGCCACCCTTTCTGCCGGCGGGGATCGGGGGGACGGCAGAGGGGAGGTGACAACCTTGACCTCACGGTGTCTTGTCACTGCCCAAGCAGAAAGTCTGAGGAGATGGTCAGCCCGCTCAGCCCTGATCTGGCCCCGGTAATATTTGTTAAGTCGCCACTTTGACTCCTTAATACCTTGATGAGAAGCAGCGTGGCCGTGTGGAAAGAGCACCAGCCTGGGAGTCAAAAGGACCTGGGTTCTAATCCCGGCTCCGTCACTTTTACGCTACTTGTGAAGTGCTCACTGTGTGCCAAACACCATTCTGAGTGCCGGAGTGGGTAATAATAATAATAATAACGACGGCATTTATTAAGCACTTACTATGTGCAAAGCACTGTTCTCAACGCTGGGAAGGTTGCAAGGGGATCAGGTTGTCCCTCGTGGGACTCACAGTCTTAATCCCCATTTCCAGATGAGGTAACTGAGGCACAGAGAAGTTAAGTGACTTGCCCAAAGTCACACAGCTAATTGGTGGGGTCGGGATTTGAACCCATGACCTCTGACTCCAAAGCCCGGGCTCCTTCCTACTGAGCCACGCTGCTTCTCTGCACAGTTTTAGACTGTGAGCCCACTGTTGGGTAGGGACTGTCTCTATATGTTGCCAATTTGTACTTCCCAAGCGCTTAGTACAGTGCTCTGCACATAGTAAGCGCTCAATAAATGCGATTGATGATGATGTCAATCAGGTTGGACCCAGTCCCTGCCCCACATAGGGCTTCCACTCTTATCCCCTTTTTACAAGTGAGGTAACTGAAGCATAGAGAAGTTAAGTGACTTGCCCAAGGTCACACAGCAGACACGTAGCGGCGGAGGCGGGATTAGAATCCAGATCCTTCTGATTCCCAGGCCCGGCCTCTATCCACTAAGCCACGACGTCTGCTGAGTGACTTTCGGCGAGTGACTTAACTTCTCTGTGCCTCAGTTACCTCATCTGTAAAATGAGAAGCAGCGTGGCTTAGTGGAAAGAGCACCGGTTTGGGAGTCAGAGGACGAGGGCTCTGATCCCTGCTCCGCCACTTGTCTGCTGTGTGACCTTGGGCAAGCCACTTAACGTCTCTGGGCCTCAGTTACCTCATTTATAAAATGGGGATTAAAAATGTGAGCCCCATATGGGACAATCCTATTTACCCTGTCTGTACCCCAGCACTTAGAACAGTGCTTGGCACGTAGTAAGTGCTTAACAAATAATAAATACCGTAATTATTATTACTTTGAATCTTCCCCAGCACTTAGTACAGTGCCTGGCATGTAGGAAGCGCTTAACAAATACCATTCCAAAAAAAAGATCTTGTCACCTTGTCTGCAGGAGAATGGTTTATTCTATATTTTTAATGCTATTTGTTAAGCACTTACTAAGTGTCAAGATGGTCAGCGTCCTGAGCACTGGGGAAGATACAAGATAATCAGGTTGGACAGAATTGCTGTCACACCTGGGGCTCACAGTCTAAGTAATAATAATAATAATAATAATATTTATAACACATATTTATTACTCTTTATTTATTTATTTATTTTACTTGTACATATCTATTCTATTTATTTTATTTTGTTAGTATGTTTGGTTTTGTTCTCTGTCTCCCCCTTTTAGACTGTGAGCCCACTGTTGGGTAGGGACTGTCTCTATATGTTGCCAATTTGTACTTCCCAAGCGCTTAGTACAGTGCTCTGCACATAGTAAGCGCTCAATAAATACGATTGATAATGATGATGATAATAATAATAATAATAATGGCATTTGTTAAGTGCTTACTATGTGCCAAGCACTGTTCTAAGTGCTGGGGGGATACAAGGTAATCAGGTTGTCCCACGTGGGGTTCACAGTCTTAATCCCCATTTTGCAGATGAGGTAACTGAGGCCCAGAGAAGTGAAGTGACTTGCCCAAAGTCACACAGCTGACAAGTGGCGGAGCCGGGATTAGAACCCATGACCAAGTAGGAGGGAGAACGGGTATTGAATCCCCATTTTACAGCTGAGGAAACTTAAGCGCAGAGAAGTAGAATGACTTGCCCATAGTCACACAGCAAGCACGTGGCTGAGGCAGGATTAGAACCCAGGTCCTCTGACTTCCCTGGCCCGTGCTCTATCCACTAGGCCGTGCTCCTTCCCGGTTTCTGCAGAAGGTTTAGCTCCTGTCTGATTGTCCATAATTAGGTTTTCGTTTAAGGGTGGACACGGGATGATTGGATCGGACGCAGCCCCCATCGCTCAGAGGAGTCACGGTCCAGGAGGTGGAGGGAATAGAAAGCTCATCTTTATTTGATCCTGAGGCCCAGAGAGGTCAAGCGACCTATCCCAGGTCACACAGCAGGCAGGTGGCGGGGCTGGGATGAGAACCCGGATCCTCAGACTCCGCACTCTTTCCACTAGGCCCTTTAGACTGCGAGCTCGTTGTGGGCAGAGAACGGGTCTACCAACTCTTTTATGATAATAATAATAATAATAATAATATTGGCATTTATTAAGTGCTTACTATTGTACCCTCCCAAGTGTTCCATATTTTTATCTGTTTTAATGGGTATATAGCTATAATTCCATTTATTTATATCGATTCCTGTTTAATAATGATAATAATGGTATTTATTAAGCGCTTACTATGTGCAAAGCACCGTTCTAAGCGCTGGGGAGGTTACAAGGTGATCAGGTTGTCCCATGTGGGGCTCACAGTCTTAATCCCCATTTTACAGATGAGGTAACCGGGGCCCAGAGAAGTGAAGTGACTTGCCCAAAGTCACGCAGCTGACAATTGGCGGAGCCGGGATTGGAACCCATGACCTCTGACTCCAAAGCCCGGGCTCTTTCCGCTGAGCCACGCTGTTTACTTGTTTCGATGTTTGGCTCCCCTCCGTCTAGACTGTAAGTCCAGTGTGGGCAGGAATTGTCTCTGTTGCTGAATTGTACTTTCCAAGCGCTTAGTCCAGTGCTCTGCACACAGTAAGCGCTCAATAAATACGATTGAATGAATGAATGAAAGTGCTCAGTACAGTGCCCTGCACACAATGAATGTTCAATAACTGCAATTGATTGATAGGCCGCCAAGCGGCTTCTCTGTGCCTCAGTTCCCTCATCTGTAAAATGGGGATTCAGACTGTGAGCCCCACGTGGGACAATCTGATGACCTTGCAGCGTGGCTCAGTGGAAAGAGCCCGGGCTTTGGAGTCAGAGGTCATGGGTTCGAATCCCAGCTCCGCCACCTGTCTGCTGTGTGACCTTGGGCAAGTCACTTAACTTCTCTGAGCCTTAGTTACCTCATCTGTAAAATGGGGACTAAGACTGTGAGCCCCCTGTGGGACAACCCGATCACCTTGTAACCTCCCCAGTGCTTAGAACAGTGCTGTGCACATAGTAAGCGCTTAATAAATGCCATCATCATCATCATCATCAACCCCAGCGCTTAGAACAGTGCTTTGCACATAGTAAATGCTTAATAATAATAATAATAATGGTATCTGTTAAGCGCTTACTATGTGCTGTGCACTGGCTTAATAATAATAATAATAATAATAATAGTAATGATGGTATTTGTTAAGCGCTTTCTATGTGCCGAGCACTGGCTTAATAGTAATAATAATAATAATAATAATGGTATTTGTTAAGCGCTTACTATGTAGGAAGCAGCGTGGCTCAATGGAAAGAGCCTGGGCTTTGGAGTCAGAGGTCGTGGGTTCAAATTCCGGCTCCGCCTCTTGTCAGCTGTGTGACTTTGGGCAAGTCACCTCACTTCTCTGGGCCTCAATTCCCCCATCTGGAAAATGGGTATGAAGACTGTGAGCCCCACATGGGACAACCTGATTACCTTGTATCTACCCCAGTGCTTACAACAGTGCTTGGCACATAGTAAGCGCTTAACAAATACCAACATTATTATTATTATTATTATTCATTCATTCAATCGTATTTATTGAACGCTTACTGTGTGCAGAGCACTGTGTTAAGCGCTTGGGAAGTACAAGTTGGCAACATCTATGTGCTGAGCACTGTTCTAAGCGCTTACCATCACCATCAACATCAGCAGCGTGGCTCAGTGGAAAGAGCCCGGGCTTTGGAGTCAGAGGTCATGGGTTCGAATCCCGGCTCCGCCACATGTCTGCTGTGTGACCTTGGGCAAGTCACTTAACGTCTCTGAGCCTCAGTTACCTCATCTGTAAAATGGGGATTAAGACTGTGAGCCCCACGTGGGACAACCTGATCACTTTGTATCCCCCCAAGCGCTTAGAACAGTGCTTTGCACATAGTAAGCGCTTAACAAATGCCAACATTATTATTATTATTATTATTATTATTATTATTATTATTCTAGAGGGGAAGAATTCTGAACTGGAAGTGAGGAGCCCCTAATCCAACGTTGCTTTTCCAGTTTTGTGCGCCGGGGTTTGTGTGCTTGTGTGTTCTGAGGTTCTCAGGGTTCAATGTTACAAAATCCCCTTTGCGTTTTCGCAGTTCTCACCCACCAATAAATAGCTTTTGGGCCCAGTGAGACAGTGGGCAAGAGCCAGAGCAATCAATCAATCGTATTTATTGAGCGCTTACTGTGTGCAGAGCACTGTACTAAGCGCTTGGGAAGTCCAAGTTGGCAACATATAGAGACAGTCCCTACCCAACAGTGGGCTCACAGTCTAGAAGGCAACTTGGCCAGCTGACTGTATTCATTCATTCATTCATTCAGTCGTATTTATTGAGCGCTTACTGTGTGCAGAGCACTGTACTAAGCGCTTGGGAAGTCCAAGTTGGCAACATATAGAGGCAGTCCCTACCCATCAGTGGGCTCACAGTCTAGAAGGCAACTTGGCCAGCTGACTATATTCATTCATTCATTCATTCAGTCGTATTTATTGAGCGCTTACTGTGTGCAGAGCACTGTACTAAGCGCTTGGGAAGTCCAAGTTGGCAACATATAGAGACGGTCCCTACCCAACAGTGGGCTTACAGGCCCAGTGCCCTCCGGGTTGGTTGCCAGCTTTCGGGGGAGAGGGCGGTGGGCAGGAGGAGTAGAAAGAGGAGGGAAGAGGGGGGAATCATTCACCAATCAATCAATCAATTGTATTTATTGAGCGCTTACTGTGTGCAGAGCACTGTACTAAGCGCTTGGGAAGTACAAGTCGGCAACACATAGAGACAGTCCCTACCCAACAGCGGGCCACCACACCTGCCTCAATGGCTACGGAGATGAAGGATTGGGCCTGGTGTCCTCTTTTCATCGGCTACTTGGTGGCCATGAGAAGCAGCGTGGCTCAGTGGAAAGAGCCCGGGCTTGGGACTCAGAGGTCGTGGGTTCGAATCCCTGCTCTGCCACTTGTCAGCTGTGTGACCTTGGGCAAGCCACTTGACTTCTCTGGGCCTCAGTTTCCCTCGTCTGTAAAATGGGGATGAAGGCTGTGAGCCCCACGTGGGACAACCTGATTACCTTGTATCTACCCCAGCGCTTAGAACAGTGCTGGGCACATCGTAAGCGCTTAGTAAATACCAACATTGTTATTAGACTGTAAGCCCGCTGTGGGTAGGGATTGCCTCTGTTGCTGTATTGTACTTTCCAAGCGCTTAGTACAGTGCTCTGCACACAGTAAGCGCTCAATAAATATGATGGAATGAATGAATTAGTGTTATCTGAGGCGTCAGCTCTGGAGGCTTGACAGTGTGTTATTGGACTAGTAGTCAATTCTGGAAGGGCGGCGGGACAGGGACTGCCTTCAATCTGATGGCCTTGTATCTGCCCCAGCGCTTAGTACAGTGCTCTGCACACAGTAAGCGCTCAATAAATACGATTGATTGAATGAATGAATGCTTGGCACAGAGTAATCGCTAAAAAAGCGATTGGAAAGCAGCATGGCTTAGTTCATTCATTCATTCATTCAATCAATCGTACTGACTGAGCGCTTACCGTGTGCAGAGCACTGTACTAAGCGCTTGGGAAATACAAGTCGGCAACATATAGATACGGTCCCTACCCAACAACGTAGAAGACTTAGCGGAAAGAGCCAAGGCTTGGAAGTCAGAGGAAGTGGGTTCTAATCCCGGCCCCGCCACTCGTCTGCTGTGTGACCTTGGGCAAGTCATTTCACTTTTCTGTGCCTCAGTTCCCTCATCTGTAAAATGGGGATTAAGACTTTGAGCCCCAAGGGGACAACCTGATTACCTTGCATCTACCCTAGTGCTTAGAACAGTGCTTGGCACATAGTAAGCGCTTAGCAGAAGCACCACAGTAGTGATAATAATTGAGCACATCATCATCATCATCAATTGTATTTATTGAGCGCTTACTGTGTGCAGAGCACTGTACTAAGCGCATCACCGTCCTCTGGGTGAGGTTCTAATAATAATAATAATAATAATAATAATAATAATAATAATAATAGTACTGGTATTTAAGTGCATACTATGTACCAGGAGCTGTGATAAGTGCTGGGATGGATCCAAACACTGTCCCTGTCCCACATGGGGCTCACAGTCTTAATCCCTGTTTTCCAGATGAGGGACCTGAGGCCCAGAGAAGTGAAGTGACTTGCTTAAAGTCACACAGCAAATGAGCGGTGGAGCCGGGATTAGAACCCATGACCTTCGGACTCCAAGGCCCACGGTCTTTCGACTACCCCCAAGTGCTCTCTGTTACGACCCCTTGGAAGGATCGAGGGCCCTTTCAGCTTGGGAGAAGCAGCGTGGCTGAGTGGAAAGAGCCCGGCCTTTGGAGTCAGAGGTCACGGGTTCAAATCCCGGCTCCGCCACTTGTCAGGTGGGTGACTTTGGGCACCTCACTTCACTTCTCTGTGCCTCAGTTCCCTCATCTGTAAAATGGGGATGAAGACTGTGAGCCCCCCGTGGGACAACCTGATCACCCTGTAACCTCCCCAGCGCTTAGAACAATGCTTTGCACCCAGTAAGCGCTTAATAAATGCTATCATTATTGAGAAGCAGCGTGGCTCCGTGGACAGAGCACGGGCTTTGGAGCCAGAGGTCGTGGGTTCGAATCCCGGCTCCGCCACGTGTCTGCTGCGTGACCTTGGGCAAGTCACTTACCATCTCGGAGTCTCAGTCTCTGTGAGCCCCACGCGGGACAACCTGATCACCTTGTATCCCCCCAGCGCTTAGAACAGTGCTTTGCCCATAGTAAGCGCTTAACAAATGCCGTTATTATGATTTCTAGACTGTGAGCCCAAATGTTGGGTAGGGACCGTCTCTATATGTTGCCCACTTGGACTTCCCAAGCGCTTAGTACAGTGCTCTGCACTCAGTAAGCGCTCAATAAATACGATTGATTGATTGATTGGAGCCGGGGAGGGCGAGGCCAAAGCCGGCCGATTATGGTTTGTGTCCCCAATGTTTTTCTGCCCTTTTTTTCCCTCCCACAGGCCGCTACCTGCTCCCCAGCGGCTCCGCGGAACGGCCATGGCTGAGCGCGGCCGGCCCAACCAACCTCGTCCGGATGCGCAGCCAGGCGCTCGGCCAGTCGGCGCCCTCCCTCACGGCCGGCGCGGTGAGTGTGATGAACGCTGGGCTCTGGGTTGGGGTCATTCATTCATTCATTCATTCATTCATCAAGCGCTTCCTTTGTGCAGAGCACTGTACTGAGCGCTTGGGAAGTCCAAGTCGGCAACATGTAGACACGGTCCCTACCCAGCAACGGGCTCACAGTCTGGAAGTAATAAACATATTTATTACTCTATTTATTTATTCATTTATTTATTTTACTTGTACATTTCTATCCTACTTATTTTATTTTGTTGGTATGTTTGGTTCTGTTCTCTGTCTCCCCCTTTTAGACTGTGAGCCCACTGTTGGGTAGGGACTGTCTCTATGTGATGCCAATTTGTACTTCCCAAGCGCTTAGTACAGTGCTCTGCACATAGTAAGCGCTCAATAAATACGATTGATTGATTGATTGATTGGAAGGGGGAGACAGACAACAAAACAAAACACGGAGACAGGTGTCAAAATTGTCAGAACAAATCAATCAGTCGTATTTATTGAGCGCTTACTGTGTGCAGAGCACTGTACTAAGCGCTTGGGAAGTACAAGTCGGTAGAATTAAAGCTACTTGAGACGCGTTTCCTGGTTCCCGCCGGGCTGCTCGGATACTACTCCCGAGCTTAGGCGGTGGCTTCACTCTTAAGGAGCTCGTCCCGGGCTATCTTTGTTTTTTGGAATTCACTTTTCCAAATCATTTTAGTTGTCGATCCCTGAATTCCTCCGAGGCTGGAGATGGCCAATTTTTCAGACCCGGTGACCCAGCCTGCCCGTCGCACCCTTGATGCGGCTTTGCTCCGGTTCGCGGAACGGAAAACTGAAGATTTTTCGATTTGGTTTTTGTCACCCCTTAAGTAGGCCCGGAATTCTGTGGCGTTTTGGCCGCGGACACACTCCGGACCCGAAGAGAACCTAACCCAGGGGTGGGCTGGACGTCCAGGCCCGCGGGCTGCGGGACCGCCCGGAGTGGATGGGGATGTTATTCATTCATTTATTCAATCGTATTTATTGAGCGCTTACTGTGTGCGGAGTACTGCCGCGTGGCTCGGTGGAAAGAGCCCGGGCTTTGGAGTCAGAGGTCATGGCTCCACCAGTTCATCATCATCATCAATCGTATTTATTAAGCGCTTACTATGTGCACAGCACTGTACTAAGCGCTTGGGAAGTACAAATTGGCAACATATAGAGACAGTTGTCAGCTGTGTGACTTTGGGCAATTCACTTCTGTGGGCCTCAGTGACCTCATCTGTAAAATGGGGATTAAGACTGTGAGCCCCCCGTGGAACAACCTGATCACCTTGTAACCTCCCCAGCGCTTAGAACAGTGCTTTGCACATAGTAAGAGCTTAATAAATCCCATCATCATTATTATTATTACTAAGTGCTTGGAAAGTACAGGTTGGCAACAAATAGAGAAAATCCCTACCTAGGCTCACAGCCTAGAAGTGGGGGAGATATCCGGGCCGCGGTTCCAAGGGTGGGCGTCTCTGGCTGCTGACCCCTGACCCCCACACCCACAGCGTGGCTCAGTGGAAAAGAGCCCGGGCTTTGGAGTCGGAGGTCATGGGTTCAAATCCCAGCTCTGCCAACTGTCAGCTGGGTGACTTTGGGCAAGTCACTTCACTTCCCTGGGCCTCAGTTCCCTCATCTGGAAAATGGGGATGAAGACTGTGAGCCCCCTGTGGGACTAAGTGATCACCTTGTAACCTCCCCAGCGCTTAGAACAGTGCTTGGAATGCCCTCCCTCTGCACATCCTCCAAGCTAGCTCTCTTCCTCCCTTCAAGGCCCTACTGAGAGCTCACCTCCTCCAGGAGGCCTTCCCAAACTGAGCCCCTTCCTTCCTCTCCCCCTCATCCCCCTCTCCATCCCCCATCTTACCTCATTCCCTTCCCCACAGCACCTGTATATATGTATATATGTTTGTACGTATTTATTACTCTATTTATTTATTTATTTATTTTACTTGTACATATCTATTCTATTTATTTTATTTTGTTAGTATGTTTGGTTTTGTTCTCCGTCTCCTCCTTTTAGACTGTGAACCCACTGTTGGGTAGGGACTGTCTCTATATGTTGCCAACTTGTACTTCCCAAGCACTTAGTACAGTGCTCTGCACACAGTAAGCGCTCAGTAAATATGATTGATGATGATGATGATGCTTTGCACATTGTAAGCGCTTAATAAATGCCATCATTATTATTATTATTATTACCCCACCCTCTTTTTTTTAATGGTATTCGTTACGCACTTACTGTGTGCCAGGCACTGTTCTAAGATCCAAGCTAATCAGGTTGGACACAGTCCCTGTCCCACATGGGGCTCACAGTCTTAATGCCCATTTTACAGATGAGGGAACTGAGGCCCAGAGAAGTGAAGTGACTTGCCCAAGGTCACCCAGCGGACAAGTGGCAGAGCTGGGGTTAGAACTCATGACCTTTTGAGTCCCAGGCTCAGACTCTATCATCATCAATCGTATTTATTGAGCGCTTACTGTGTGCAGAGCACTGTACTAAGCCCTTAGGCCTCTTACTCTCAGCCATGCAATCCCGCTCCCTGAACGTAGCTGGCTAGCCAGGATGCTCTTTATTAGGTGCTGAGCTGTACCAATCAATCAATCAATCAATCGTATTTATTGAGCGCTTACTGTGTGCAGAGCACTGGACTAAGCACTTGGGAAGTCTAAGTTGGCAACATATAGAGACGGTCCCTACCCAACAGTGGCCTCACAGTCTAGAAGGGGGAGACAGACAACAAAACAAAACATATTAACAAAATAAAATAAATAGAATAGATATGTACAAGTAAAATAAATAAATAAATAGAGTAATAAATATATTGATGGGGGGAGCAGAAGGCTTAGTCCTGGAAGGCCTGCTGGAGGAGGTGAGCTTTCAGTAGGACTTTGAAGGGGGGAGGTGTGCTAGTTTGGCAGATTTGAGGATTTTGGCAGGTGGTCAACGTGGGGCCAACAGTCCTGGCCGCTCTGGGCGCACCGGCAATCAATCAGGGCCTATTTCTTGAGCACTTTGAGCGGAGCACTGAACTGAGCGCCTGGCAGAGTGCGAGAGTAGACGCATTCCCTGCCCTTGAGGATCTTACAGTGTACTGTGGACGAAAAGCATCATGAACTCTGCTTTGTGTTAAGGGTATGTCAGAGACAAGTTTATTACTACTGAAGAGAAGTAAATCTTTGTACAGATTTATTACTCTATTTATTTTACTTGTACATATTTACTATTCTATTTATTTTGTCAGTGATGTGCGTCTAGCTTTACTTCTATTTATTCTGGTGACCCCTGACAACATGCTTTGTTGTCTGTCTCCCCCTTTTATAATAATAATAGCATTTATTAAGCGCTTACTATGTGCAAAGCACTGTTCTAAGCGCTAGGAAGGTTACAAGGTGATGAGGTTGTCCCCCGGGGGCTCACAGTCTTCATCCCCATTTTCCAGGTGAGGGAACTGAGGCCCAGAGAAGTGAAGTGACTTGCCCAAAGTCACACGGCTGACAATTGGCGGAGCCGGGATTTGAACCCATGACCTCTGACTCCAAAGCCCGGGCTCATTCCACTGAGCCACGCTGCTTCTCAGTCCTTTTAGACTGTGAGCCTGTTGTTGGGTAGGGACCGTCTCTATATGTTGCCGACTTGTACTTCCCAAGCGCTTAGTACAGTGCTCTGCACACAGTAAGCGCTCAATAAATACGATTGAGTGAATGAATGAATCGTTATTATTATTATTACTATCCTCTCCCCCATCCCAAGTTGGGAAAACCTTGAGTCATCCCTCTGGCTCTTGTGTCTGTCATATTTCTGTGGTCTTGCTTCTGGTGCCTTCTCCCAACCGTTTAGTACAGTACTTAGCACCATTCAAGAGCTTCATAGATGCCCGTGAGGGATCTGGGGATTGTCTGGAGGTGTAAACACCCTGTTTCTGAGGACAAGTGGGTTCTAATCCCAGCTCTGCCACATAACAATAATAATAATAATAGTATTAAGCACTTACTCTGTGCTAAGCACTGTTCTAAGTGCTGTGGTAGATACGAGGTTATGAAGTTGTCCCACGTGGAGCTCACAGTCTTAATCCCCATTTTACAGATAAGGTCTCTGAGGCCCAGTGAAGTGACTTTTGCCCAAAGTCACACAGCAGACAAGTGGCGGAGCCGGGATTAGAACCCACCTCCTCCGACTCCCAAGCCTCTGCTCTTTCTGTGTGACCTTGAACAAGTCACTTCACTCCTCTGGGCCTCAGTTCCCTCATCTATAAAATGGGGATTTTAGACTGTGAGCCCTGTGTCGGACAGCGGCTGCGTCTAACCTGATAAGCTTGAGTCTACCCCAGAACTTTGTACAGTGCCTGGAACACAGACAATGACTCTCCTCCGCTTCAAAGCCTTATTGTACTTCCCAAGCGCTTAGTACAGTGCTCTGCACACAGTAAGCGCTCAATTAATACGATTGATTGATTGATTATTGAAAGCACCTCTCCTCCAAGAGGCCTTCCCTGACTAAGCCCCTCTTTTCCTTTTCTTCCACTCCCTTCTGCGTCACCCTGACCTGCCCCCTTTATTCATCCCCCCTCCAAGCCACACAACACTGAAGTCCATATCTGTAATTTTATTTATATCTGTTAACGTCCATCTCCCCCTCTAGAACGTAAGCTTCTTGTGGGCGGAGAATGTGTCCGTTATATTGTTGCATTGTAATAATAATAATGGCATTTGTTATTTCTCAATGGCATTTGAGAAGCAGCGTGGCTCAGTGGAAAGAGCACGGGCTTTGGAGTCGGGGTCATGGGTTTGAATCCCGGCTCTGCCAATTGTCAGCTGTGTGACTTTGGGCAAGTCACTTAACTTCTCTGGGCCTCAGTTCCCTCATCTGTAAAATGGGGATTAAGACTGTGAGCCCCCCCCACCTGATCTCCTTGTAACCTCCCCAGTGCTTAGAACAGTGTTTTGCACATAGTAAGTGCTTAATGAAAGCAATTATTATTATTATTATTTGTTAAGTGCTTACTATGTGCAAAGCACTGTTCTAAGCGCTGGGGAGGTTATAAGGTGATCAGGTTGTCCCACGGGGGGCTCACAGTCTTCACCCCCATTTTGACAGATGAGGGAAGTGAAGTGACTTGCCCAAAGTCACACAGCTGACAATCGGCGGAGTCGGGATTTGAACCCATGACCTCCGACTCCCAAGCCTGTGCTCTTTCCACTGAGCCACGCTGCTTCCCAAGCGCTCCCAAGCGCTTATTACAGTGCTCCGCAAACAGTAAGTGCTCAGTAAATGTGACTGACTGCCTAGTAAGCGCTTAACAAATAATATTAAAATAAAAGCATAGTGGGATGGACAGTGCTCTGCATACAGTAAGCATTTACTAAATACAATTTCTGGACAGCACATTTATGTTTAATAAATATGATTTCTAGACTGTGAGCCCACTGTTGGGTAGGGGCCGTCTCTATGTGTTGCCAACTTGTACTTCCCAAGCGCTTAGTACAGTGCTCTGTACACAGTAAGCGCTCAATAAATCCCCCTTTTAGACTGTGAGCCCACTGTTGGGTAGGGACTGTCTCTATATGTTGCCAACTTGGACTTCCCAAGCGCTTAGTACAGTGCTCTGCACACAGTAAGCGCTCAATAAATACGATTGAATGAATGAATGAAATACGATTGACTGAATGAAAGAAGCAGGCAAGGGCCAAGTGTGGTAGACTGAGTTTGATTTCCCGGGGAAGATTGTGAATACCTCCCTCTACCTCGTCCGGAGAGAGGGAAGTAAGAGCGATGAACATGGGGCTCTGTCTTGGTCACGTGTTGCTTTTTATTATTTATTTTCTTTGATGGTATTTGTTAGGCACTTACTACAGGCCAGGCACTGTTCTAAGCGCTGGGGTCGATAACCAGGTTAGACACAGTCCCTGTTCAAAGTGGGGCTCACAGTCGTAGTCCCCAATTTACAGATGAGCGGACTGCGGCCGGGAGAAGTGAAGCGACTTGCCCAAGGTCACCCGGGGGACAGGTGGCCAAGGCGGGATTAGAACCCAGGTCCTTCATCATCAATCGTATTTATTGAGCGCTTACTATGTGCAGAGCACTGGACTAAGCGCTTGGGGAGTACAAATTGGCAACATATAGAGACAGTCCCTACCCAGCAGTGGGCTCACAGTCTTAAAGGGGGAGACAGAGAACAAAACCAAACATACTAACAAAAGAAAATAAATAGAATAGATATGTACAAGTAAAATAAATAAATAAATAGAGTAATAAAGATGTACAAACATATATACAGGTGCTGTGGGGAAGGGAAGGAGGTAAGATGGGGGGAATGGAGAGGGGGAGGAGGGGGAGAGGAAGGAAGGGGCCTTCTGATTCCCGGGCCTGTGCTGTAGCCAGTGGGCCAGGTGTCCTGGAGTGCTTACTGTGTGCAAAATGCTGTGCAGGTCAACCGCGTGGGCAGGGCTTTTCTTGGGAGAACATAATAAAAATAGAGGGTTCAGTCCTGCCGTCAAGGCATATACAACCTACCGCGGAGAAATAGGGAGCCGTAAATTGTGAACCGTCCGTGGGAACAAAAGAAAAAGGGTAGAGATGACTGCTAACAGCAGCGGCCTAGTGGAAAGAGCTTGGCGTCAGTATTCAGAAAACCGGCTCCTGTCCTCGTGTCCCCGTGTCTGGAGTCCTGCGTGACCCAGGGCACGCCGCTTAACCTCTCTGAGCTCCAGTTTCCCTGTAAAATGGAGGTAAAACACCTGCCTCTCTACCTCCCAGCAATGCGTCTCAATCAATCAATCAATCAATCGTATTTATCATCATCATCATCAATCGTATTTATTGAGCGCTTACTGTGTGCAGAGCACTGTACTAAGAGCTTGGGAAGTACAAATTGGCAACATATAGAGACAGTCCCTACCCAACAGTGGGCTCACAGTCTAAAAGGGGGATTTATTGAGCGCTTACTGTGTACAGAGCACTGTACTAAGCGCTTGGGAAGTACAAGTTGGCAACACATAGAGACGGCCCCTACCCAACAGTGGGCTCACAGCCTAGAAGGGGGAGACAGAGAACAAAACCAAACATATTAGCAAAATAAAATAAATAGAATAGATATGTGCAAGTAAAATAGAGTAATAAATCCGTACAAACATATATACGTGAGCCCGCTGTTGGGTAGTGACCGTCTATATATGTTGCAACTTGTCCTGCCCAAGCGCTTAGTACAGTGCTCTGCACACAGTAAGCGCTCAATAAATACGGTTGAATGAATGAATGAATGAATGCCAAGAGACCAAAATGCTATCAGTGATGTGAAAGCGCTTTGGAAAAAGATGAATGAATCGTATTTGTTGAATGCTTATTTATTAACAATGGTAATAGTAATAGTGGCATTTAAGCGCTTATTATGTATCAGGCACTGTTCCCCCGTCTAGACTGTGAGCCCATTGTTGGGTAGGGGCCGTCTCTATATGTTGCCAATTTGTACTTCCCAAGGGCTTAATACAGTGCTCTGCACACAGTAAGCGCTCAATAAATACTCAGAGAAGCAGTGTGGTTCAGTGGAAGGAGCCCGGGCTTTGGAGTCAGAGGTTGTGGGTTCAAATCCCGGCTCTGCCGATTGTCAGCTGTGTGATTTGGGGCAAGTCACTTAACTTCTCTGGGCTTCAGTTACCTCATATGTAAAATGGGGATTAAGACTGTGAGCCCCCCGTGGGACAACCTGATCACCTTGTAACCTCCCCAGTGCTTAGAACAGTGCTTTGCACATAGTAAGCGCTTCATAAATGCCATTGAAAAGAATAAATAAATACGATTGAATGAATGAATGAATGAATGTTCTAAACACCGGGGTGGATACAAGCAAATTGTATTGGATGCAGTCTGTACGGAAAACAAGGTAATGATAGCTTTTATTAAGCGCTTACTATGTGCAAAGCACTGTTCTAAGCGCTGGGGAGGTTACAAGGTGATCAGGTTGTCCCGCGGGGGGCTCACAGTCTTCATCCCCATTTTCCAGATGTGGGAACTGAGACCCAGAGAAGTGAAGTGACTTGCTCAAAGTCACCCAGCTGACAGTCGGCGGAGCCGGGATTTGAACCCGTGACCTCTGACTCCAAAGCCCGGGCTCTTTTCCACTGAGCCACGCTGCTTCAGGTAGAGACTAGATGAACGGGTAAATGGTGTTGAGAAGCTGGCGTCTGTTGGTGGGCTGGGGACATCACAGCCCCCAAGGAGCCACGAGCTGAATCCCTCTTGTCAATCAATCAATCAATCAATCAGTCGTATTTATTGAGCGCTTATTATGTGCAGAGCACTGTACTAAGCGCTTGAGCACTGTCCTCCCTGCCGGTCACGGGGCTCCCTCGGGGACCGTCCTACATACGCCGGCTTGTCACTCTAGACTCGTTAATCTTAAACAACGTCATTAATGGACATTTTGTTTCATCGGAACTAATTGTGTTCTGCCTGAATCAAAACCAGGCAATTAGGGATCCCCGCAACCGTCTAATCAGAGCCGATAATAATAATCATTGTGGTATTTTGTTAAGTGCTGACTGTGTAACAGGCCCTGTACTAAGAGCCGAGGTGCGTACAAACAAATCGGGTCGGACACAGTCCCTATCCCACATGGGACTCATAATCTTAATCCCCATTTTGTAGATGAGGTATCTGAGGCACAGAGAAATGTAGTGACTTTACAGTAAGTGCTCAATAAATACCATTGAATGAATAATAATAATGATGATGGCATTTATTAAGCGCTTACTATGTGCAAAGCACTGTTCTAAGTGCTGGGGCGATTACAAGGTGATCAGGTTGTCCCACGAGGGGCTTACGGTCTTAATCCTCATTTTACAGCCGAGGTAATTGAGGCACAGAGAAGTTAAGTGACTTGCCCAAAGTCACACAGCTGACAATTGGCAGAGCTGGGATTTGAACCCAGGACTTCTAGACTGTGAGCCCACTGTTGGGTAGGGACCATCTCTATATGTTGCCAACTTGTACTTCCCAAGCGCCAATCAATAAATACGATTGATTGATTGATTGACTTATGACCTAAAGCCCGGGCTCTGTCCATTGAGCCACACTGCTTCTCCCCATGAATGAAGGAATGACTTGCCCAAGGTCACACAGCAGACAAGTGGCAACTGACATTAGACTTGTCAAATGTCTTCTAGTCTTCTAGACTGTGAGCCTGCTGTTGGGTAGGGACTGTCTCTATATGTTACCAACTTGTACTTCCCAAGCGCTTAGTACAGTGCTCTGCACACAGTAAGTGCTCAATAAATGCGAATGAATGAATGAATGAAATGTCTTCTAGACTGACTTCTAGACTGTGAGCCTGCTGTTGGGTAGGGACCGTCTCTGTATGTTATGTTGCCAACTTGTACTTCCCAAGCGCTTAGTACAGTGCTCTGCACACAGTAAGTGCTCAATAAATGCGAATGAATGAATGAATGAAATGTCTTCTAGACTGACTTGTAGACTGTGAGCCCGCTGTTGGGTAGGGACCGTCTCTATATGTTGCCAACTTGTACTTCCCAAGCGCTTAGTACAGTGCTCTGCACACAGTAAGCGCTCAATAAATACGATTGAATGAATGAATGAATGAAATGACAATGACAAATGACAAGTGGCAGTAGAACCCATGAGCTTTTGGCTCACAGGCCTGTGCTCTATCCAATAATAATAATAATTATGTTGGTATTTGTTAAGCGCTTACTATGTGCAAAGCACTGTTCTAAGCGCTGGGGTAGACACAAGTTGATCAGGTTGTCCCACGTGAGTCTCACAGTCTTAATCCCCATTTTACGGATAGGGTAACAGGCACAGAGAAGTTGAGTGACTTGCCCAAAGTCACACAGCTGACAATTGGCAGAGCCGGGGTTTGAACCCATGACGTCTGACTCCAAAGCCCGGGCTCTTTCCACTGAGCCACGCTGTTTCTCTTAATATTGCTTCTCAATATGCCCTGCTCTTGTCAATAATAGTAATAATGATATTTGTTAGGGGCTTATTATGTGCCAAGCCCTGTACTAAGCACTGGGGTAGATACAAGCTAATCAGGTTCATTCATTCATTGATTCAATTGTATTTATTGAGCGCTTATTATGTGCAAAGCACTGTTCTAAGCGCTGGGGGGATACAAGGTGATGCAGTTGTCCCAGGTGGGGCTCACAGTCTTCATCCCCATTTTCCAGATGAGGGAACTGAGGCCCAGAGAAGTGAAGTGACTTGCCCAAAGTCACACAGCTGACAAGTGGCAGAGCCGGGATTTGAACCCATGACCTCTGACTCCAAAGCCCGGGCTTTTTTCCGCTGAGCCATGCTGCTTCTTTAAACAGAAGATAAAGCAGATAGATAGATATCTATGGGTATCTGTGGATAATCAATCAATCGTATTGGTATTCGCATTGTGGATAGAGCAGAAGCTTGGGAGTCAGAGGACGTGGGTTCTAATCCCGGCTCTGCCACTTGTCTGCTGTGTGGCCTTGGGCAAGGGACTTCATTCATTCATTCAATCGTATTTGTTGAGCGCTTACTGTGTGCAGAGCACTGTCCTAAGCGCTTGGGAAGTACAAGTTGGCAACATAGAGAGACGGTCCCTACCCAACAGCGGGCTCACAGTCTTCACTTCTCTGTGCCTCAGTTACCTTCTCTGTGAAATGGGGATTAAGACCGTGAGCCCCTTGTGCAACAGGGACTGCATCCAACCGGGTTTCTTTGTATCCACCCTGCCTGGCACATAGTAAGCACTTAACCAATACCACAGTTATTATTATTATTATTATTATTATTATTATTATTATTTCTTCTGTTTTTCCATTGCTGGGATCTGCACAGCACCTGTATATATGTATATATGTTTGTACATATTTATTACTCTATTTATTTATTTATTTTACTTGTACATATCTATTCTATTTATTTTATTTTGTTAGTATGTTTGGTTTTGTTCTCTGTCTCCGCCTTTTAGACTGTGAGCCCACTGTTGGGTAGGGACTGTCTCTATATGTTGCCAACTTGTGCTTCCCAAGCGCTTAGTACAGTGCTGTGCACACAGTAAGCGCTCAATAAATACGATTGATTGATTGATAACCCTGCCGAGGGTCCAGAGGAAGGAGCCCAGGTCTGAGCTGGGGGGACTTGGGGTCTCATCCTGGGTCGCCTGGCAGCGGTCCGAGATCGCCCCGGGCCCCTCACAGCCTTTTAGACTGTGAGTCCACTGTTGGGTAGGGACTGTCTCTATATGTCGCCAACTTGTACTTCCCAAGCGTTTAGTACAGTGCTCTGCACACAGTAAGCGCTCAATAAATACGATTGATTGATTGATTTGTATCTGTATCTGTCAAATGTAAATTGGATCTGTAAAATTCATATCTGTAAAATGGGGATTAAGACTGTAAGCCCCCTGTGGGACAACCTCATCACCTTGTAACCTCCCCAGTGCTTAGAACAGTGCTCTGCACATAGTAAGCGCTTAATAAATGCCATCATTATTATTATTATTATTTGCCGCTGCTCACCTGCTGTCTCGTGGTGCTCTGCGACCCTTGGCAGGGACACTGTGCAAGACTCTGCGCTGCACACCATTGAAGCAGCGTGGCACGATGGAGAGACCCCGGGCTTGGGAGTCAGAGGTCGTGGGTTCTAATCCCGGCTCCGCCACTTGTCTACTGGGTGACCTCGGGCAAGTCACTTCACTGTGCCTCAGTTGCTTCAGATGTAAAATGGGAATTAAGACTGTGAGCCCCATGTGGGGTAACCTGATTACCTTGTATTTACCTCAGCGTTTAAAACAATGCTGGGCACATAGTAAGCGCTTAACAAATACCATTATTATTATTACAGAAAAGCAGCGTGGCTTAGTGGAAAGAGCCCGAGCTTGGGAATAAGAGGTCAAGGGTTCTAATCCCGGCTCTGCCACTTATCAGTTGTGTGGCTTGGGGCAAGTCACTTCACTTCTCTGTGCCTCAGTTTCCTCATCTGTAAAATGGGGATTAAGACTGTGAGCCCCACGTGGGGTAACCTGATTACCTTGTGTCGACCCCAGTGATTCGAGGCTTGGCGCATAGTAAGCACTTAATAAATACCATAATAATAATAATAATAAATCACATTATATAATTATATGCATATATAATATAATGTTAATATTATATTTGATAATATAATGGTATAATATATTTATAGCACATATTAATACGACACAATATAATTATATATAACATATTTATATTATATAATATTTTTATTATATTATATAATTATATATTATAATTGCAATAATAATAATTATTTTTATTATTATTATTAGTGGCCTAGTGGATAGAATTCAGGCCTAGGAGTCAAAAGGACGTGGGTTCTGATCCCGGCTCTGCCACTTGTCTGTTGTTACCTCCTCTGTAAAATGGGGATGAAGACTGAGCCCCAGGTGGGACAGGGACTGTGTCCACCCCTATTTGCTTGTATCCACCCCAGCACTAAGCATCTAGCACATAGTAAGCACTTAAATGCCATTAGACCGTGAGCCCACTGTTGGGTAGGGACTGTCCCTATATGTTGCAAACTTGTACTTCCCAAGCGCTTAGTACAGTGCTCTGCACACAGTAAGCGCTCAATAAATACGATTGATGATGATTAGAACATTCTGCCCCCAGTAGATGCCCAGCACGGCAGGGGTCGGAGCAGGAAGGAAGGTCATTGTCATGGCAGCATTGCCCAGGGGCCCTGGGCAACTGGACCGGAGACTGGCCCTGGAGAAGTATCCAGGGGGAGTGTAGGATAATAATAATAATAATAATAATAATAATAATAATGATGGCATTTATTAAGCGCTTACTATGTGCAAAGCACTGTTCTAAGCGCTGGGGAGGTTACAGTGTGATCAGGTTGTCCCACGGGGGGCTCACAGTCTTAATCCCCATTTTACAGATGAGGGAACCGAGGCACAGAGAAGTTAATAATAATAATAATAATAATAATGATCGCATTTATTAAGTGCTTACTATGTGCAAAGCACTGTTGTAAGTGCTGGGGAGGTTACAAGTTGATCAGGTTGTCCCACAAGGGGCTTGCAGTCTTCATCCCCATTTTACAGATGAGGGAACTGAGGCCCAGAGAAGTTGATAATAATAATAATAATAATGATGGCATTTATTAAGCGGTTACTATGTACAAAGCACTATTCTAAGTGCTGGGGAGGTTACAAGGTGATCAGGTTGTCCCACGGTGGGTTTGCAGTCTTCATCCCCATTTTACAGATGAGGGAACTGAGGCCCAGAGAAGTGAAGTGACTTTGCCCAAAGTCACACAGCTGACAATTGGCAGAGGTGGGATTTGAACCCATGATCTCTGACTACAAAGCCCAAGCTCTTCCCACTGAGCCATGCTGCTTCTCTAATAATAATGATGACATTTATTAAGCGCTTACTAGGTGCAAAGCACTGTTCTAAGCACTGGGGAGGTTACAAGGTGATCAGGTTGTCCCACGGGGGGCTTGCGGTCTTCACCCCCATTTTACAGATGAGGGAATTGAGGCCCAGAGAAGTTAATAATAATAATAACGATGATGATGGCATTTATTAAGCACATACTATGTGCAAAGCACTGTTCTAAGCACTTTGGAGGTTACAAGGTGATCAGGTTGTCCCACAGGGGGGCTCACAGTCTTAATCCCCGATTTACAGATGAGGGAACTGAGGCCCAGAGAAGTGAAGTGACTTTGCCCAAAGTCACACAGCTGGCAATTGGCAGAGCTGGGATTTGAACCCATGACCTCTGACTGCAAAGCCCGGGCTCTTTCCACTGAGCCACGCCGCTGCTTCTCTGCGTGAAAGGCGACAACCAGAGGTGAAGCAATCTAATCAATCAATCAATCGTATTTATTAAGCGCTTACTGTGTGCAGAGCACTGTACTAAGCGCTTGGGAAGTCCAAGCTGGCAACATAGAGAGACGGTCCCTACCCAACAGTGGGCTCACAGTCTAGAAGACTGTGTTCTAATGTTTAGAGAGGGAGACTGCGAGCGAGCCCCTCCTTTCCTCTTTTCCCACTCCCTTCTACGTCACCCCGATTTTCTCCCTTTATTCATCCCCCTTCCCAGCCCCACTTCCGTCCATATCCGTCATTTATTTAATTGTATTGACATCCGTCTCCCCCAGCTCTCGACTGTAAGCTCCTTGTGGGCAGGGGATGTGTCTGTTTATGGTCGTACCGTTGCATTATACTCTTCCAAGCGCTTCGAACCGTGAATTCAATCGTGTTTGAGGGCTTTTTGCGCGCAGAGCGCTGTACTGAGCACTTGAGGGAGTCCAGGGTATCAATAATCAATCAATCGTATTTATTGAGCGCTTACTGTGTGCAGAGCACTGTACTAAGCGCTTGGGAAGCCCAAATTGGCAACATATAATGGGCTCACATTCCCCACCCCCTGCCAGCGCTTGTCCGTGTGACCTTGAGCCGGTCACCCACCGTCCACCTTCCCGGCCGGAGAGGCCTCTCTCCCGCCGCGGGGACGTGTGACGGAATGTCTGGCGGAGTGTGGTTTGTGTTCCTCTGCTGCTAGAATGCAAAATGGTATGGACGGAGGAATCAATCAATCAATCAACCCTATTTATTGAGCGCTTACTGGGTGCAGAGCACTGTATTAAGCGCTCGGGAAGTCCAAGTTGGCAACATAGAGAGACGGTCCCGTCCCAACAGCGGGCTCACCATCTAGAAGGGGGAGACGGAGAACAGAACAAAACATATTAACAAAATAAAATAAATAGAATAGATATCATCATCATCATCATCAATCGTATTTATTGAGCGCTTACTGGGTGCAGAGCACTGTACTAAGCACTTGGGAAGTACAAGTTGGCAATGCCGTGAGTTGGGGGGCTTATGGAAATTCTCGACAAGATTTTTCTTTTGCGCTTGGCGAGTTGAGTGCCGAGATCCTGGGGGAGGCTGGAGGGCGATCAAACAGTCAGGATTATTTATTAAGTGCCTACCATGTGCAAGAACACCATAGTAAGGCTCTTGGGAGAGTACAATATAACGGAGTTGGTAGACACGTCCACTGGTCACAAGGAACTTACACTGTGGAGGGGGAGACAGACATTAATAGGAATAAAAGACGGAGATGTCCGTAAGTGCTGGGGGGCTGAGGGAGCGGTTAATGAAAGCAGACCCAAGTGAGATGGGTCTCACTCGCTGAGCAGTGGCCCAGGGTGTGAGTTAATAATAATAATGATAATAGTAATAATAAATAATAGTATTAAAGTGCTTATTATGTGCCATTCATTCATTCAGTCGTATTTATTGAGCGCTTACTGGGTGCAGAGCACTGTACTAAGTGCTTGGGAAGTCCAAGTTGGCAACATATAGAGACGGTCCCTACCCAACAGTGGGCTCACAGTCTAGAAGGGGGAGACAGACAACAAAACATATTAACAAAATAAAATAAATAGAATAAATATGTATAAAGCGCTTGGGAAGTACAAGTTGGCAATGCCGTGAGTGGGGGGGGCTTATGGAAATTCTCGACAGGATTTTTCTTTTGCGCTTGGGGAGTTGAGTGCCGAGATCCTGGGGGAGGCTGGAGGGCGATCAAACAGTCAGGATTATTTATTAAGTGCCTACCATGTGCAAGAACACCATAGTAAGGCTCTTGGGAGAGTACAATATAACGGAGTTGGTAGACACGTCCACTGGTCACAAGGAACTTACACTGTGGAGGGGGAGACAGACATTAATAGGAATAAAAGGCGGAGATGTCCGTAAGTGCTGGGGGGCTGAGGGAGCGGTTAATGAAAGCAGACCCAAGTGAGATGGGTCTCACTCGCTGAGCAGTGGCCCAGGGTGTGAGTTAATAATAATAATGATAATAGTAATAATAAATAATAGTATTAAAGTGCTTATTATGTGCCATTCATTCATTCAGTCGTATTTATTGAGCGCTTACTGGGTGCAGAGCACTGTACTAAGTGCTTGGGAAGTCCAAGTTGGCAACATATAGAGACGGTCCCTACCCAACAGTGGGCTTACAGTCTAGAAGGGGGAGACAGACAACAAAACATATTAACAAAATAAAATAAATAGAATAAATATGTATAAAGCGCTTGGGAAGTACAAGTTGGCAATGCCGTAGGTGGGGGGGCTTATGGAAATTCTCGACAGGATTTTTCTTTTGTGCTTGGGAAGTTGAGTGCCGAGATCCTGGGGGAGGCTGGAGGGCGATCAAACAGTCAGTATTATTTATTAAGCGCCAACCATGTGCAAGAACACCGTACTAAGGCTCTTGGGATAGTACAGTATAACGGAGTTGGTAGACACGTCCACTGGTCACAAGGAACTTACACTCTGGAGGGGGAGACAGACATTAATAGGAATAAAAGACGAAGATGTCCGTAAGTGCTGGAGGGCTGAGGGAGGTGAATGAAAGCAGACTCAAGTGAGATGGGACTCGCTGAGGAGTGGCCCAGGGTGTGTGCTAATAATAATAATGATAATAATAATAATAAATAATAGTATTAAAGTGCTTATTATGTGCCATTCATTCATTCAATCGTATTTATTGAGCGCTTACTGGGTGCAGAGCACTGTACTAAGTGCTTGGGAAGTCCAAGTTGGCAACATATAGAGACGGTCCCTACCCAACAGTGGGCTCACAGTCTAGAAGGGGGAGACAGACAACAAAACATATTAACAAAATAAAATAAATAGAATAAATATGTATAAAGCGCTTGGGAAGTACAAGTTGGCAATGCCGTAGGTGGGGGGGCTTATGGAAATTCTCGACAGGATTTTTCTTTTGTGCTTGGGAAGTTGAGTGCCGAGATCCTGGGGGAGGCTGGAGGGCGATCAAACAGTCAGTATTATTTATTAAGCGCCAACCATGTGCAAGAACACCGTACTAAGGCTCTTGGGAGAGTACAGTATAACGGAGTTGGTAGACACGTCCACTGGTCACAAGGAACTTACACTCTGGAGGGGGAGACAGACATTAATAGGAATAAAAGACGAAGATGTCCGTAAGTGCTGGAGGGCTGAGGGAGGTGAATGAAAGCAGACTCAAGTGAGATGGGACTCGCTGAGCAGTGGCCCAGGGTGTGTGCTAATAATAATAATGATAATAATAATAATAAATAATAGTATTAAAGTGCTTATTATGTGCCATTCATTCATTCAATCGTATTTATTGAGCGCTTACTGGATGCAGAGCACTGGACTAAGTGCTTGGGAAGTCCAAGTTGGCAACATATAGAGACGGTCCCTACCCAACAGTGGGCTCACAGTCTAGAAGGGGGAGACAGACAACAAAACATATTAACAAAATAAAATAAATAGAATAAATATGTATAAAGCGCTTGGGTAGTACAAGTTGACAATGCCGTGGCGGGGTAGCTTATGGAAATTCTCGACAAGATTTTTCTTTTGCGCTTGAGGAGTTGAGTGCCGAGATTCTGGGGGAGGCTGGAGGGCGATCAAACAGTCAGTATTATTTATTAAGCGCCAACCATGTGCAAGAACACCGTACTAAGGCTCTTGGAAGAGTACAATATAACGGAGTTGGTAGACACGTCCACTGGTCACAAGGAACTTACACTCTGGAGGGGGAGACAGACATTAATAGGAATAAAAGACGAAGATGTCCGTAAGTGCTGGAGGGCTGAGGGAGGTGAATGAAAGCAGACTCAAGTGAGATGGGACTCGCTGAGCAGTGGCCCAGGGTGTGTGCTAATAATAATAATGATAATAATAATAATAAATAATAGTATTAAAGTGCTTATTATGTGCCATTCATTCATTCAATCGTATTTATTGAGCGCTTACTGGGTGCAGAGCACTGGACTAAGTGCTTGGGAAGTCCAAGTTGGCAACATATAGAGACGGTCCCTACCCAACAGTGGGCTCACAGTCTAGAAGGGGGAGACAGACAACAAAACATATTAACAAAATAAAATAAATAGAATAAATATGTATAAAGCGCTTGGGTAGTACAAGTTGACAATGCCGTGGCGGGGTAGCTTATGGAAATTCTCGACAAGATTTTTCTTTTGCGCTTGAGGAGTTGAGTGCCGAGATTCTGGGGGAGGCTGGAGGGCGATCAAACAGTCAGTATTATTTATTAAGCGCCTACCATGTGCAAGAACACCGTACTAAGGCTCTTGGAAGAGTACAATATAACGGAGTTGGTAGACACGTCCACTGGTCACAAGGAACTTACACTCTGGAGGGAGAGACAGACATTAATAGGAATAAAAGACGAAGATGTCCATAAGTGCTGGGGGGCTGAGGGAGAGGTGAATGAAAGCAGACTCAAGTGAGATGGGACTCACTTGCTGAGCAGTGGCCCAGGGTGTGAGTTAATAATAATAATGATAATAATAATAATAATAAATAGTTTTAAAGTGCTTATTATGTGCCATTCATTCATTCATTCAATCGTATTCATTGAGTGCTTACTCTGTGCAGAGCACTGTACTAAGCGCTTGGGAAGTCCAAGTTGGCAACATATAGAGACGGTCCCTACCCAACAGTGCGGAGACAGAGAACAAAACATATTAACAAAATAAAATAGAATAAATATGTACAAATAAAATAGAGTAATAAATAAAATAAATAAATAGAGTAATAGTGCCAGGCACTGTACTAAGCACTGGAGTAAATAAAAGTGCTTAGAAGGGGAGACAGAGAACAAAACAAAACATATTAACAAAATAAAATAAATAGAATAAATACGTGCAAATAAAATCAATGAATAGAGTAGTAAATAAAATAAATAGAGTAATAGTGCCAGGCACTGTACTAAGCGCTGGGGGAATAGTGCCAGGCACTGTACTAAGCGCTGGGGTAAATAAAAGCAAATTGTAGACTGTGAGCCCACTCTTCTAGACTGTGAGCCCACTGTTGGGTAGGGATCATCTCTATATGTTGCCAACTAGTACTTCCCAAGCGCTTAGTACAGTGCTCTGCACACAGTAAGCGCTCAATAAATACAATTGAAAGAATGAATGAAAGGAAATTGTGTTGGACACAGTCCCTGTCTCTTTTGGGGCTCACAGTCTTAACCCCCCACTTTACAGATGAGATAATAAAAAATAATAGTATTAAAGTGCTTATTAGGTGCCAGGCACTGTACTAAGCGCTGGGGTAAATAAAAGCAAATTGTGTTGGACGCAGTCCCTGTCTCTTCTGGGGCTCACAGTCTTAATCCCCCACTTTACAGATGAGGTAATGATAAATAATAGTATTAAAGTGCTTATTGTGTGCCAGACACTGTACTAAGCACTGGGGTAAATAAAAGCAAATTGTGTTGGAAACAGTGCCTGTCTCAACTGGAGCTCACAGTCTTAATCCCCCACTTTACAGATGAGGTAATAATAAATAATAGTATTAAAGTGCTTATTATCATCATCATCATCATCAATCGTATTTATTGAGTGCTTACTATGTGCAGAGCACTGTACTAAGCGCTTGGGAAGTACAAATTAGCAACATATAGAGACAGTCCCTACCCAACAGTGGGCTCACAGTCTAAAAGGGGGAGACAGAGAACAAAACCAAACATACTAACAAAATAAAATAAATAGAATAGATATGTACAAATAAAATACATAAATAAATGTGCCAGGCACTGTACTAAGCGCTGGGGTAAATGAAAGCAAATTGTGTTGGACACAGTCCCTGTCTCTACTGGGGCTCACAGTCTTAATCCCCCACTTTACAGATGAGGTAATAATAAATAATAGTATTAAAGTGCTTATTATGTGCCAGGCACTGTACTAAGCGCTGGGGTAAGTAAAAGCAAACCGAGGCACAGAGAAGTGAAGTGACTTGCCCCAGGCCACACAGCAGACAAGTGGCGGAGGTGGGATTAGAACCCAGGTCCTTCTGATTCCCAGGTCCATGATCTGGAGGGAGAGGGGGCGAGGGGGGGAAGAGAGATCCACAGTCGTATTTATTGAGCGCTTCCTGCGTGCAGAGCACTGTACTGAGCGCTTGGGAGAGTACAATAGAACAATATGACAGACACATTCCCTGCCCACAACGAGCTTGTGTGTTTGTGTGTGTTGCGGGGAGGTGTTAGTCGAAGTCCCCCTTCTAGGCTGTGAGCCCAGTTTTGGGTGGGGATTGTCTCTATTGTTGAATTGCACTTTCCAAGCGCTTAGTACAGTGCTCTGCACACAGTAAGCGCTCAATAAATTTGAGTGAGTGAGTGAATAAATGAGTAAATGAATGAATGAAGTTGTGCAGTGGAAGGGGCGCGCTTGAATGAAGTATTCATTCATTCATTGTCGTATTTATTGAGCGGTTACTGTGTGCAGAGCACTGTACTAAGCGCTCGGAAGAGTCCAATTCCATTTGTTGATTGATGATGATGATTCATTCAGTCATTCAATCGTATTTATTGAGCGCTTACTGTGTGCGGAGCACTGGACTAAGCGCTTGGGAGAGTCCAATTCCATTTGTCTCCCCCTTTTAGAACTCCCCCTTTTAGACTGTGAGCCCACTGTTGGGTAGGGACTGTCTCTATATGTTGCCAATTTGCCCTTTCCAAGCGCTTAGTACAGTGCTCTGCACATAGTAAGCGCTCAATAAATACGATTGATGATGATGATGATGATTTGTTGATTGATGATGATGATTCATTCATTCATTCAATCGTATTTATTGAGCGGTTACTGTGTGCAGAGCACTGGACTAAGCGCTTGGGAAGTACAAGTTGGCAACATAAGTATTCGAAAATGTGCGTGATGGAAAGGGAGGGGCGTGTGTATGTATTACTTGAAATTGCGTGATGGAAAGAGTGTATTGTGCGTGCATGTGTGCGGTACTCGAAATGGAGCACAGTAGACAGGGTGTGTGTGTTTGTGTGTATGTGTAGTACTCGAAATTGCAATGGAAAGGGATGGATATTCACTCATTCATTCATTCAATCAATCGTATTGAGCGCTTATCCATTCAATCGTATTTATTGAGCTCTTACTGTGTGCAGAGCACTGTACTAAGCGCTTGGGAAGTCCAAGTCGGCAACAGATAGAGGCGGTCCCTACCCAACAACGGGCTCGCAGTCCAGAGGGGGAGACAGGCAACAAAACAAAACACGTGGACAGGTTAATTTTAGAGTTGATGGTGAGAAAGTTTGAGATTAAAATATGGGAGTGGTAGGGTGGAGGGAGATTCATTTCTGGGAGGATAATGAAGTTATATCAATCAATCAATCAATCATATTTATTGAGCGCTTACTGTGTGCAGAGCACTGTACTAAGCACTTGGGAAGTACAAGTCGGCAACACATAGGGACAGTCCCTACCCATCAGTGGGCTCACAGTCTCACTCATTTCTTTTTCTCATTCCTTATAGCCGTTTTCATTTTTACATTAAATTCTGTGGAAAATTGTATTTGAAAACCCAGAAACATTTATCAGTCTAATAATAATAACTGTGGCATGTAAAGCCTTACCATGTGTCAAGCGCTGTACTAAGTGCTGGGATGGATACAAGTTAGTCAGATGGTATTCAGTCTAAGTAAGAGGGAAAATGAGGTACTTAACCTAGTATTTAACCCCCATTTTTCAGAAGAGAAACTGAGGTCTGGAGAAGTGAAGTGACTTGCCCAAGGTCACACAGGTAAGTGGTACTCAATAAATACAATTGAATGAATGACTGAGCCCCCTCCTTCCTCTCCCCCTCCTCCCCCTCTCCATCTCCCCCGCCTTACCTCCTTCCCTTCCCCACAGCACCTGGATATATGTATACACGTTTGTACGGATTTATTACTCGATTTATTTATTTTACTTTTACATATCTATTTTATATTATTTTGTTAATATGTTTTGTTTGGTTGTCTGTCTCCCCCTTCTAGACTGTGAGTCCACTGTTGGGTAGGGACCGTCTCCATATGTTGCCAACTTGGACTTCCCAAGCGCTTAGTACAGTGCTCTGCACACAGTAATCACTCAATAAATATGATTGATTGATTGATGTATATACGTTTGTACGTATTTATTACTCTATTTATTTATTTATTTTACTTGTACATATCTATTCTATTTATTTTGTTCTGTTAATATGTTTTGTTTTGTTGTCTGTCTCCCCCTTCTAGACTGTGAGCCCACTGTTGGGTAGGGACCGCCTCTATATGTTGCCAACTTGGACTTCCCAAGCGCTTAGTACAGTACTCTGCACACAGTAAGTGCTCAATAAATACAATTGATTGATTGATTGATGTATATATGTTTGTACGTATTTATTACTTTATTTATTTTACTTGTACATATCTATTCTATTAATTTTATTTTGTCAATATGTTTTGTTTAGTTCTCTGTCTCCCCCTTCTAGACTGTGAGCCCACTGTTGGGTAGGGACCGTCTCTACATATTGCCAACTTGGACTTCCCAAGTGCTTAGTACAGTGCTCTGCACACAGTAAGCGCTCAATAAATGTGATTGATTGATTGATTGATGTATATATGTTTGTATGTATTTATTACTCTATTTTACTTGTACATATCTATTCTATTTATTTTATTCTGTTAATAGTTTGGTTCTCTATCTCCCCCTTCTAGCCTGTGAGCCCACTGTTGGGTAGGGACCGCCTCTGTATGTTGCCAACTTGGACTTCCCAAGCGCTTAGTACAGTGCTCTGCACACAGTAAGCGCTCAATAAATACGATTGATTGATTGATTGATGTATATATGTTTGCACGTATTTATTACTCTATTTTACTTGTACATATCTATTCTATTTATTTTATTCTGTTAATATGTTTTGTTTGGTTCTCTGTCTCCCCCTTCTAGACTGTGAGCCCGCTGTTGGGTAGGGACCGCCTCTATATTTTGCCAACTTGGACTTCCCAAGCACTTAGTACAGTGCTCTGCGCACAGTAAGTGCTCAATAAATATGATTGAATAAATGAATGAATTTAGCCAAACATTCATGAGTCAATGCTGCGAACTTCATACAAGGAGACAAAGTTTCTTTGGAGGGGTGTGTATAGGGAAAGGAGGGGAAGGGTCAATAAAAGTCAAACTCACATTGCAATGTGGCATCCACTGTTAAGTTTTAAAGCATTTAAAGTCAGAATTTCCGGGTGAGCAATGCAACATGGAGGTGTTGTTCTAGTTCATTCACTCCTTCAGTTGTATTTATTGAGCGCTTACTGCGTGCAGAGCACTGTACTCAGCGCTTGGATATGTGTGCATTACTCGAAATTGCGTGACGGAGAGGGTGTGCTCATTCATTCATTCAGTCGTACTTATTGAGCACTTACTTTTCATTCATTCATTCATTGTTGCCAACTTGTACTGCCCAAGCGCTTAGTAAAGTGCTCTGCACACAGTAAGCGCTCAAGGAATACGATTGATTGATTCAATCATATTTATTGAGTGCCGAGCACTGTACTGTGTGCAGAGCATTTACTGTGTGCAGAGCACTGTACTAAGCACTTGGGAAGTACACACTGGCAACATAGAGAGACGGTCCCTACCCAGCAGCGGGCTCACGGTCTAGAAGGGGGAGACAGACAACGAAACAAAACATGTTTACAAAATAAATAGAATAAATATGGAGAAATAAAATAAATAGAGTAATAAATCCGTACAAACATATATACATATATACGGGTGCTGTGGGGAGGGGAAAGAGGTAAGGCGGGGGGATGGAGAGGGGGAGAAGAAGGAGGGGACTCAGTCTGGGAAGGCCTCCTGGAGGAGGTGAGCTCTCAGTAGGGCTAAAAATATGGAACGCTTCACGAATTTGTGTGGTGTGTGGGTTTGTGCGGGTCTCAAAATTGTGTGCGATGGAAAGGCTGTGTGTGTGTATGTAATACTCGAAAGTGTACGCGATGGAAAGGGAGGGATGTGTGTGTATCGTCTGCAGTGTGACCTGGGGCAAGGCACTGTACCTCTCTGGGCCTCAGTTCCCTCATCTGTAGAATGGGGATTGAGACTGTGAGCCCCATGTGCGACAGGGACTGTGTCCAACCCAATTTTCCTCCCCCCTCTAGACATCATCATCATCATCAATCGTATTTATTGAGGGCTTACTATGTGCAGAGCACTGTACTAAGCGCTTGGGAAGTACAAATTGGCAACATATAGAGACGGTCCCTACCCAACAGTGGGCTCACAGTCTAAAAGTGGGAGACAGAGAACAAAACCAAACATACTAACAAAATAAAATAAATAGAATAGATATGTACAAGTAAAATAAATAAATAAATAAATAGAGTAATAAATATGTACAAACGTATACATATATACAGGTGCTGTGGGGAAGGGAAGGAGGTAAGATGGGGGGATGGAGAGGGGGACGAGGGGGAGAGGAAGGAAGGGGCTCAGTCTGGGAAGGCCTCCTGGAGGAGGTGAGTTCTCAGCAGGACCTTGAAGGGAGGAAGAGAGCTAGCTTGGCAGATGGGCAGTAAGCGCTCAATAAATACGATTGATTGATTAATAATCATAATGATGGCATTTATTAAGCACTTACTGTGTGCAGGGCACCGTTCTAAGCGCTGGGGAGGTTACACGGTGATCAGGTGGTCCCATGGGGGGCTCACAGTTAGGAAATATTTGGACCGTGTTAACAGCTTGTTGGAAAACGTTTAGTACATCTTCACTATTCTTTTTATTTTGTTAATGTGCATGTAACCTTAATTCTGTTTGTTCTGACAATTTTGACACCCGTCTACATGTGTTGTTTTGTTGTCTGTCTCCCCCTTCTAGACTGTGAGCCCGTTGTTGGGTAAGAACCGTCTCTATATGTTGCCGACTTGTACTTCCCAAGTGCTTAGTACAGTGCTCTGCACACAATAAGCGCTCAATAAATACGATTGAATGAATCGACCCGCCATCGACCCCCGGCCCACGTCATCCCCCTGGCCTGGAATGCCCTCCCTCTGCAGTGAGCCCATTGTGGGTAGGGATTGTCTCTCAGCGCTTAGAACAGTGCTTTGCACATAGTAAGCGCTTAATAAATGCCATCATCATCAGCATTGCTGAATGGTACTTTCCAAGCACTTAGTACAGTAAGCCCGCTGTTGGGTAGGGACCGTCTCTATATGTTGCCAACTTGTCCTTCCCAAGCGCTTAGTACAGTGCTCTGCACACAGTAAGCACTCAATAAATACGATTCAATGAATGAAGGAATGAATAAGCGCTTAATAGATGCCATCATCATCAGCATTGCTGAATTGTACTTTCCGAGCACTTAGTACAGTGCTCTGAACACAGTAAGCGCTCAATGAATACCATTGAATGAATGAATGTATTCATCGAAATTGTGAGATGGAAAAGGGTGTGTGCGTTTAGGACTCCAAATTAAGCACCATGGAAAGGGGGTGTGTGTGATTGTGTGTGATTGTGTGTGTGTGTAGTATGCAAAGTTGCGTGCGATGGAAAGGGTGTGCATATATAGTACCCAAAATTGCGTGCGGTGGTAATACATGTGTACATTACTCGAAATTGCGCGGTGAAAGTGTGTGTGTGTGTGTGTGTGTGTGTGTGATTTTGTGTGTGTGTGTGTGTACTACTCGAAGTTGCATGCGATGGAAAGGGTGTGTGTATATATAGTACCCGAAATTGTGCGCGGTTGTAATACATGTGTGTATTACTCGAAATTGCACCGGGAAAGTGTGTGTGTGTGTGTGTGTGTGTGTGTGTGTGCGCGTGTGTGTGCACATTTGTGTGTGCACATGTGTGTGTGATTGTGTGTGTGTGTGTGTGTGTGTGTGTGTGTGTCTAGTACTCGAAAGTCACTTATCTTCTCTGGGCCTCAGTTCCCTCATCTGTAAAATGGGGATGAAGACTGTGAGCCCCTCCGTGGGACAACCTGATCACTTTGTATCCACCCCAGCGCTTAGAACAGTGCTTGGCACCTAGTAAGCGCTCAACAAATACCATCATTATTATTAGTAGTACTCGAAATTGCGCGCCCTGGACAGGGACGGGTGCTGCGTGGCTTATTGGCTTTGGAGTCAGAGGACGTGGGTTCGAATTCGGCTCAGCCACCTGTCAACTGTGTGACCTTAGTCAAGTCTCTTAACTTCTCTGGGCCTCCGTTATCTCATCTGTAAAATGGGGAGTAAGACTGTGAGCCCCACGTGGGACAACCTCGTATCCTTGCATCTACCCCACCGTTTAGAACAGGGCTTGGCACAGAGTAAGCGCTTAACAAATACCATCATTATTATTATTATTGTTATAATATGGGCGTGTAGTGCCCAAAATTGGGCAGTGGAAAGGATATTCATTCATTCATTCAATCGTATTTATTGAGCGCTTACTGTGTGCAGAGCACTGTACTATGCGCTTGGGAGAGTCCAGTTCCATTTGTTGATGAATGATGATGATGATTCATTCATTCATTCAATCAATCGTATTTACTGAACGTTTACTATGTGCAGAGCACTGGACTAAGCGCTTGGGAGAGTCCAATTTCATTTGTTGATGAATGATGATGATGAATGTTCATTCATTCATTCAATCGTATTTATTGAGCGCTTACTGTGTGCAGAGCACTGGACTAAGCGCTTGGAAGAGTCCAATTCCACTTGTTGATGAATGATGATGATGATTCATTCATTCATTCAATCATATTTATTGAGCGCTTACTGTGTGCAGAGCACTGGACTAAGCGCTTGGAAGAGTCCAATTCCATTTGTTGATGAATGATGATGATGATTCATTCATTCATTCAATCGTATTTATTGAGCGCTTACCGTGTGCAGAGCACTGTACTAAGCGCTTGGGAGAGTCCAGTTCCATTTGTTGATGAATGATGATGATGATGATTCATTCATTCATTCAATCAATCGTATTTATTGAACGTTTACTATGTGCAGAGCACTGGACTAAGCGCTTGGGAGAGTCCAGTTCCATTTGTTGATAAATGATGATGATGATGAATATTCATTCATTTATTCAATAGTATTGAGCGCTTACTGTGTACAGAGCACTGTACTAAGCGCTTGGAAGAGTCCAATTCCATTTGTTGATGAATGATGATGATGAATGTTCATTCATTTGTTCAATGGTATTTATTGAGCGCTTACTGTGTGCAGAGCACTGTACTAAGCTCTTGGAAGAGTCCAATTCCACTTGTTGATGAATGATGCTGATGATTCATTCATTCATTCAATCATATTTATTGAGCGCTTACTGTGTGCAGAGCACTGGACTAAGCGCTTGGGAGAGTCCAGTTCCATTTGTTGATGAATGATGATGATGATTCGTTCATTCATTCAATCGTATTTATTGAGCACTTACTGTGTGCAGAGCACTGTACTAAGCGCTTGGAAGAGCCCAATTCCATTTGTTGATGAATGATGATGATGATGAATATTCGTTTATTCATTCAATCGTATTTATTGAGCCCTTACTATGTGCAGAGCACTGGACTAAGCGCTTGGAAGAGTCCAGTTCCATTTGTTGATGAATGATGATGATGATGATGAATATCCATTCATTCATTCAATCGTATTTATTGAGCGCTTACTGTGTGCGGAGTACTGTACTAAGCTCTTGGGGGTATGCGTGTTTGTGTATACGTGTGTGTGCGCGCGCGCGCGCGTAATACTCGCAATTGCGCTCGCTGGAGAGGGAGCACAGTGCTGAGCGCTTAGTACAGTGCACTGCCCGCAGTAAGCGCTCAATGAATACGATTGAACGGTGGAATGAATGAGGAGGGTGTGTGTGTGTGTGTGTGTGTGTGTGTGTGTGTGTGTGGCGTGGGGGAAGCGCGGGGAGGGGGCTTGGGTGGGTCGGCGGGAGCGCGCCCGGAGGGGGGCGCGGACCAGGAGCGCCCAGGCCAGGAGCGCCCAGGCCCGCCGGGCGGGAGGGCGAGCAGGCGGGCGGACGGGCGGGCGGACCCAGCGACCGGCCGCCCCTCCTCCCCTGCCCTCCCCTGCCCTCCCCTGCCCTCCCCTCTCCCCGGAGCCCCCCGGACACCTCTCCTCTCCTTGGAGCTCCCCGGATCCCCCCACTCCTCTCCTCTCCCCGGATCCTCCCTCTCCTCTCCTCTCCTTGGAGCTCTCCGGATCCCCCCTCTTCTCTCCTCTCCCCGGATCCCCCCTCTTCTCTCCTCTCTCCGGATCCCCCCTCTTCTCTCCTCTCCCCGGATCCCCCCTCTTCTCTCCTCTCCCCGGATCCCCCTTCTCCTCTTCCCGGATCCCCTCTCTCCTCTCCTGTCCCCGGAGCGCGCCCGGATCCCCTCGCTCCTCTCCCCGGATCCCCTCCTCTTCTCTCCTCTCCCCGGACCCCCCGTCTCCTCTCCCCGGAGCTCTCCGGATCCCCCCTCTCCTCTCCTCTCCCCGGATCCCCCCTCTTCTCTCCTCTCCCCGGATCCCCCCTCTTCTCTCCTCTCCCCGGATCCCCCCTCTTCTCTCCTCTCCCCGGATCCCCCCTCTTCTCTCCTCTCCCCGGATCCCCCCTCTCCTCTCCTCTCCTCTCCTCTCCCCGAAGCGCGCCCGGATCCCCTCGCTCCTCTCCCCGGATCCCCCGCTCCCCTCCACTCCCCAGAGCGCTCCCGGATCCCCCCTCTCCTCTCCTCTCCTCTCCTCTCCTCTCCTCTCCTGTCCTCTCCCCGGATCCCCTCGCTCCTCTGCCCGGATCCCCCCTCTCCTCTCCACTCCCCGGAGCGCTGCCGGATCCCCCGTCTCCCCCCCTCTCCTGTCCCGTCCCCTCCCCGGCTCCCCTCTGTCCCCTGCCCAGACCCCCCCCCCCCTCCTCTCCCCGGAGCGCGCCCGATCGGATCCTCTTTCTCCTGGCCCCGGATCCCCCCCCCCCCCCTTCTCCCCTCCGGCCGGATCCCCCCCGGTCTCTCCTCTCCTGTCCCCGGCTCCCCTCGCTCCTGTCCCCGGAGCGCGCCCGGCTCCCCTCTCTCTCTCCTCTCCTGTCCCCGGGCTCCCCTTTCTCCTCTCCCCGGATCCCCCCTGGTCTCTCCTCTGCCCGGATCCCCTTCTCCTCTCCGCGGGGCGCTCCCGGATCTCCCCTCTTCTCTCCTCTGCCCGGCTCCCCCCTCTCCTCTCCTCGGACCCCCTCATCTCCCCTTCTCCTCTCCCCGGATCCCCCCTTTCCTTTCCTTTCCTTTCCTTTCCTTTCCTTTCCTTTCCTTTCCTTTCCGCCCCCCGCCCCCCTTCTCTCCTCTCTCCCCGGCCCCCCCCGTCCCCCTGTCCCGTCCCGCCGGGTCCCGTCCCCGGAGCCGCCCCCTCCTCCCTCCCTCCCTCGCCCCCGGGTCCCCCCGGGGGGGGGGGGGGCCGGGGGCGATGTCCGGCCCCAGCGGGCGGCGGGGGCGGCGGGCCGGGCCGGGGGGGGTCGGGGTCTCCTCCTCCTCCTCCTCCTCCTCCTCCTGCCCGGGGCCCGGGGGCGGCCGGCGCCCCGCGCGCGGAGACGTGGGCGACTCCGGCATCCTCCGCAGGAGGGGCCTGCAGGTGGGTCAAGGCTGCGCGCCCCGGCCGGCGGCGGGTCCCGGGGGTCCCGGCAACAGGTGGAAACCCCCTCCCCAGCCCCGAGGGCCGTTCGGCGGAGGGTCTGGGTGGGCGCATGGCCGGGGGGCTGGAGGGGGGCAGCTCCGTCGCCCTTTTGTGGGACTGAGTCGGGGGCCGCCAGACCCCTGCCCAACTCAGCCTTTGCTCTGGAGCCTCGGTTGTTGAAAGAGTTTCCCGAAAGCCCCGCGCCCCCTCCCCTCCCCCTGCCCCCTCAACCCTTCCACCCCGTTCCCTCTCCCACCCTCCTGTCCCTGTCCCCCATCCTCCATGCCCTCCCTCCGTCCATCCTTCCCATCTCCCCTTCCTCCACTGCCCATCCACCCTTTTCCCCCTTACCCTCCCTGCCCTCTCTCCCCCATCCTTCTCCTGCCCCTTCCTCCTCCAGTGCCCACCCACCCCTCCCCCTTATCCTCCCTGCCCTCTCTCCCCCATCCTTCTCCTGCCCCTTCCTCCTCCAATGCCCATCTCCCCTTTCCTCTTATCCTCCCTGCCCTCTCTCCCCCATCCTTCTCCTGCCCCTCCCTCCTCCATTGCCCACCCACCCCTCCCCCTTATCCTCCCTGCCCTCTCTCCCCCATCCTTCTCTTGCCCCTTCCTCCTCCAGTGCCCACTTTTCTCAGCGCTTAGAACAGTGCTTTGCACATAGTAAGCGCTTAATAAATGCCATCATCATCATCATCCACCTCTCCCCCTTATCCTCCCTGCCCTCTCTCCCCCATCCTTCTCCTGCCCCTTCCTCCTCCATTGCCCATCCACCCCTCCCCCTTATCCTCCCTGCCATCTTTCCCCATCCTTCTCCTGCCCCTCCCTCCTCCAGTGCCCATCCACCCCTCCCCCTTACCCTCCCTGCCCTCTCTCCCCCATCCTTCTCCTGCCCCTTCCTCCTCCGTTGCCCATCCACCCCTCCCCCTTACCCTCCCTGCCCTCTTTCCCCATCCTTCTCCTGCCCCTTCCTCCTCCAATGCCCATCTCCCCTTTCCCCTTATCCTCCCTGCCCCTCCCTCCTCCAGTGCCCATCCACCCCTCCCCCTTACCCTCCCTGCCCTCTCTCCCCCATCCTTCTCCTGCCCCTTCCTCCTCCAATGCCCATCTCCCCTTTCCCCTTATCCTCCCTGCCCTCTCTCCCCCATCCTTCTCCTGCCCCTCCCTCCTCCAGTGCCCACCCACCCCTCCCCCTTACCCTCCCTACCCTCTCTCCCCCATCCTTCTCCTGCCCCTTCCTCCTCCATTGCCCACCCACCCCTCCCCCTTATCCTCCCTGCCCTCTCTCCCCCATCCTTCTCCTGCCCCTTCCTCCTCCATTGCCCATCCACCCCTCCCCCTTGTCCTCCGTGCCCCCTCTCCCCCATCCTTCCCACCTCCCCTTCCTCCAATGCCCATCTACCCTTTTCCCCCTTATCCTCCATGCCCTCCCTCCCTCATCCTTTCCCCCTCCGCCTCCAATGCCCACCCACCCCTCCCCCTTACCCTCCACGCCCTCCCACCACATCCCATGTCTTTCCCACCTCTTTCCCCCCAGTCCCCTCCCCCTTGTCCTCCATACCCCCCCTGCTCTGTACAATCACCACCGCCGCTCCAGAGCAAAGAGAAAACCCAGAAATGGGGTGGGGGCGACGCCCCGGGTGGGCATTGTCCCGTAGCGACCATTGTTTGTGAGTCACCCACCGGGGCTCGGAGTTTCCTGTCCCCGACTTCCCGTCCGCTGGTCAGGCCCCGGCCCTGGGCCCCGGCCTCAGAGCCGGACTCTCCGCTCTTAGCCGGACCATCAACTCTTGCCCGGCCCGCTACCACCTTTCAGACCCAAACAGCCTCCAGCCACTCAGAAAGCTGAGACTCCGGAGGTCCCCGGGGATGGGGGCCCAATAATAATAACTGTGGTATTTGATAAGCACTTACTATGTGCCAATCGTTGGGGTAGATGCGATACAATCAGACCTGAGGCAGGCCCAGACAGTCAAGGGGGAGCGAGCATAGGCATCAAATACTCATTTTGCAGAGGAAACCAAGGCCCAGAGAAGTTGTGACTCACCTAAGGTCGCACAGCAAGTAAATGGCATTAGAACCCAAATCTCTGGGCAGTTTCCATCGGTCCATCCCGTTCTCTGGGATGGTTTTCCCTAGGAGGGCAGGAGGAAGGTCTGCAAAGGTGGTAGTAGAGTGAGAAGCAGCGTGGCTCAGTGGAAAGAGCCTGGGCTTTGGAGTCGGAGGTCATGGGTTCAAATGCCGGCTCTGCCAACTGTCAGCTGTGTGACTTTGGGCAAGTCACTTAGCTTCTCTGTACCTCAGTTACCTCATCGGTAAAATGGGGTTGAAAACTGTGAGCCCCCCGTGGGACAACCTGATCACCTTGTAACCTCCCCAGCGCTTCGAACAGTGCTTTGCACATAGTAAGCGCTCAATAAATGCCATCATTAGTCCTCGGAGTGGGATCTCCCGGGTTGCCAAAATCAAGACTGGCCCTCTTTCTTTATCTGCCCGGCTTAACCACATCTCCGTGTCGATCATTTGCATGGCCAGTGACCACTTGTTTTAAGACTACCAAGAGTTGGTATTCCCAGTGCTCACACATCAGTGCTCCTACTTTGTGCCCACTACAAAGGGAGGCAGGCGTTGTTCTCCCCATTTTTCAGAGGAGGAAACTGAGACCGAGATGAGCTGGG